>NC_087350.1:99019301-99353051 GCF_030014295.1 Loxodonta africana
AGTGTAACCGTCATAAAGACATTGGAAAGAATCAGCATCATTAGAGTTTACTTAACAAATCACTTAGGAAGAGCCAAAAGTGATGGGATAGAGAAGAGGTAAGTTTTGAAGATGTTAGCGACAGAGAAAAGATTGGTCAGGTACACAACCAGAACACCAAGTAATAATGGAGGTAGAGCTCCCCTTTAAGAAACCAAAATTAAATCCATTGCTGTCAAGTTGATTCTGGCTCATTACAACCCTATAGAACACAGGAGAACTGCCACATAGGGTTTCCAAGGCTGTAATCTTTATGGGAAAAGATTGCCAGGTCTTTTCTCCCACAGAGCTGCTGCTGGGCTCAAACCATTGACCTTTTGGTTAGCAGCCAGATGCTTAACCACTGCACCACCAGGACTCCTTCAGGTGCCCCTTTAGGCAACCAGAAAGTAGCAGAAGGAAACTAATGTGTCCATAAAAAAACAAAAAACTAAACCACTTGCTTTCGAGTCCATTTTGATTCACAGCGACCCCATGTGTCCGAGTAGACTGTGCTCCGTAGAGTTTTCATGGCTGTGACCTTTCAGAACCAGATTGCCAAGTCTTTCTTCCAAGGCACTTCTGGGTGGGTTCAAACAGCCAACCTTTCTGTTAGTAGCCTAGCAATTAATCATTTGCTCCACTCAGGGACTCTAAATGTATCCACAGGGGAACTCTAAAAGAAGAAAGAGGGACTAAAGGGAGCATAGTAAAAGAAAGTTCAAAGCAAACTTTCACCTATCTCAATAATGGGATCTGGGTTTTGGCCTATACACTGGAAGCAGGAGTACCTTTCTACATAATTAATTAGAGGAAACCTATAACATAGTAGGTCTTTACCAAGGAAGATTTTCAACACCTCCTAAAACTATTTTATTTGCTTCTCCACTATGTGCCACTGGTCTGATTACTAGAGAATAATGCCAAATTGCGCCATGCTGTTTTAAGCAAAATCTGAAAATTACTTAAACAACAAGCTGTTGGCTGATGCCAAATCAAACATACCATGGTCAGAATTGTGACTGCTCCACAACCACAAATGCTAAAAATAAAAATGTGATATTATAGAATTACTCTGAGCTGTAATTCTTTACTTTACAAAGTATTTTTCCAGTCTGGTGAAGAGCAAAGTCAACTGGAAAACGTTAATGCTCTGAAATGTGCTCTGTTGCATGGAGCAATGGAGAGCACACTGAGAGCCCACTGTCTTTTGGAAAACATTCAAACTTCTTAAGAAGGACTTAGGAAGGCCCTTTCCATTCTCACGCTTGCTTCTGTTTCTAACACCAGGGTTTCTTCTACTTTCTACAGTCCAGCCACTTGACTTCCTTCAAGTTCTAGGACCAAAAAAGGCTTAAACTATGTCTGAAAGAGTCTTTCTCCCTCCTCTAATGTCACTCTTTACTTGGCCAAGTCCTAGTCATCCTTCAGATCTCATCTCTCAAGTCTCAACTTGGTCATTTATTCAGGAGCCTTAGCTGGCCTCCTGCACAAGATTCTTGGCATAGCACAGTGTCCTTAGGGCAAAACATTCACCTCATTTCATTGTGCTGCTGTAGGTTTGCTTGGCTAGACTGTAAATTACAAGAGGGCAATGACCAAGTCTGTTTTGTTTCCCACTAGAAGAGGACTTGAAGCACTTACTGATGAAAATCAAAGACTACAGACTTCAGTATGGATTATACCTTAACAACAAGAAAAATCCTCACAACTAGATCAATAAGCAACATCATAAACAGAGAAAAGACTGAAGTTGTCAAGGATTTCATTTTACTTGGATCCACAATCAACACACATGGAAGCAGAAGTCAAGAAATCAAACGACGCATTGCACTGGACAAATATGTTGCCAAAGACCTCTTCAAAGTATTAAAAAGCAAAGATGTCACATTGAGGACTAAGGTGTGCCTGATCGAAGCCATGGTGTTTTCAATCTTCCCATGTGCATGCAAAAGCTGGACAATGAATAAGAAAAGACGAAAAAAAAAATCAATGCCTTTGAATTACGGTGTTGGCAAAGAATACTGAATATACCACGGACTGACAGAAGAATGAACAAGTCTGTCTTGGAAGAAGTACAGCCAGAATGAATGTTCCTTAGAACTGAGAATGGTGAGACTTTGCCTCACTTACTTTAGACATGTTATCAGGAGTGACCAGTCCCTGGAGAAGGACATCATGCTCAGTAGAGGCTAAGCGAAAAATAGGAAGACCTTCAACAAGATGGACTGACACAGCAGTTGCAGCCATAGGCTCAAGCATAAAAATGATTGTGAGGATGGTGCAGGACCAGGTCTTTCTGTTGTACATAGTCTCTATGAGTCAGAATCAATGCAACGGCACCTAACAACAACAACAACAACATATGTTCCCATCACCACCACAGTTGTTAGCATGTAATAGGAACACACACACACACACACACAAATTTGTTGAATAACTGAATTTGTTCCTTCATCACATATTTACTGAGCACACACTAATTGTCAGGCATCATTCTAGGTACCTAAGTGAATAAAACAGTAAATGATTCTCGCCATCACAGAGCTTAAATACTAATGGAGTCCAGCAGAAAATGAACATAATAAACAATACCAGTATGGAAAACATAGACAAAAAATGAGTTAAAGGGGAGAACTTTATGTTAATGTACAACAAGGTGAAAAGGAAGAAAGAACACATAAAAATGTACTGAACATCTACTGTCCTCGGTTATAAGGGAGACACAGATATCTAAGAGGTAGTCTCTAACCTTAAAATAATCTAGCTTAACGCGTATACTCAAGAGTTGCAAAAGATAGATGCTTACTACAATACAAAGTCCAAAGACAGAACTAAGGTGAGCGAATGGTAAGAGTAAGATTTAATGCTACACTGAATATAAAACTCAGTCATGTCAAAGCTCAAAACAGGGACACCATGTTGAGAGGTTGTTTCCATTTCTCTTTCACAAGACGGTTCTCAACAGAGTTATGCTTCTAGTCTTGCATCCAGGAAACAGGCTGGATGGAGAGGCCTTTCTCAAAACCTCTTAATTATTTTGTTTCAGAGATGAATGTCTCTGTTTGGAGCAGACTTGGGAAAACTAAGCGCATCTCACAGAATGGATAGAAGTAAGCAACGATGTACTAAAATTACATTTATTGCACTTAGTAAAGTTTAGTAAGTGATTTCTTATCATTAATGTGGTGCCATAAGGATCTATTTTGTTACCAAACCATGGAAGAACTCTTGAGAAGAGTACAACTAACTCAATCTGGAAGAATATCATTTACTGATTTTGTAAAATAATTAATGATTGCTCTCAACAGGAGGTCAGGTGAAGACTGAAGAGACCACAGGCAATTAAGGTAAGGAATACTAAAACAAAAATATTAGTACAACTTTCAAACAATTATTTCCTGCCTGTTAATTTTGACAAAATGACTTTGTTTTAATGAAAATCACAGAAATTCTAAACCATTTACAATTATTAAGATAAAGAACACTGTGAATCCATTTTTACCAATGAAAAAATAAAGCAGTAGACTATATTATACTATCTGATCAATTTAAGATGTAATTATATACAGAATGATAATTTAAGACACACAGGAAAGAAGCGGGGAAGGAAGGGCTGGAAGGAGAGAAGATATTTCCATAAAGAGTTACAAGCTAGTAATTATTTTAATTGAATACTTTAGGTATAAAAAAGTAAATATTTTCATTTTTCTTCATGAACACAACAGTTTAATAAGTTGAAATTCTTTATCAGTTAAGTTTTACCAAGCAGTTTTCTCCTAAACTCTCTGTTACTGCACATTTGAATGCCCAGATCAACCGGCAAATATTATGTCCGCTTTCATTGCAAATGGCTAAAAGCAACAGTCTTTGAAGAGACATAAGAGCAGCTATACAGACTTTTTACACAAGAAAAAATGAAAAGTACCAAAGATAACCACAAAGAAAGTTAACGAACCTGCTCATCAAAACAAGAAGAACATAAAGTCTCATTAGAAACAAAATCTATAAAAATGAGGGAAATGAAAAGAAAAATACACAAATAAAAGGAATTCAGCACAGGAGAGTAAGAGGAACAAGGAAAACGTTAGCACCACAAAAAAAAAAAAAAGACTACAAAGTGACAGCAATAAACTCACACCTATCAATCATCACACTGAACATAAATGGCTTAAATGCACACATAAAGAGACAGAGACTGATAGAATGGACAAAAAAAAAACAGGATCCACCAATATGCTGTCTACAAGAGACATAACTTAGAAACAAAGACATAAATTTATTAAAAATCAAAGGATGGAAAAACATATCAAGCAAATATCTACCAAAAAAGACCAGGTGTGGCAACACTAATCTTAGATAAAACAGACTTTAAAACAAAATCTACCATAAAAGACAAAGAAGGACATTATATAATGATTAAGGGGAAAATCCATCATGAAGATGTATCCATAATAAATACCTACACACCCAATGACAGGGTTCCAAAGTACATAAAATAAACTCTAACAGCACTGAAAAGAGAAACTGACGATTCCACAATAATAGTAAGAGACTTCAACATACCACTCTTGGTAAAGGACAGAACATCTAGAAAGAAACTCAACAAAGATACAGAAGATCTAAAGGCCACAATCAGCCAACTTGATCTCACAGACACATAGAGAACCCTTCACCCAAAAGCAGAAACGTACACATTCTTTTCCAACATACACAGAACATTATCCAGAATAGGCCACATCTTAGGCCAAATGTAACCCTCAACAAAATCCAAAACACTGAGATAATACAAAGTATCTTCTCTGATCATAATGCCATCAAAGTAGAAATTAATAACAGGAGGAGCAAGGAAAAAAAAATCAGATACATGGAAACTGAGTTACACCCTGCTTAAAAAATCACTGAGTAATAGAAGAAATCAAAGATGGAATAAAAAAAATTCCTAGAATCAAATGAAAATGAAAACACAATATACCAAAACCTCTGGGGCACAACAAAGGCAGTACCCAGAGGTCAATTTATAGATACACACATCAAAAAAAAAAAAAAAAAAAGAAATGGACAAAATCAAAATACTAGCTACAGAACTCAAACAAATAGAAAGAGAACAGCAAAATAAGCCCACAGCTACCAAAAGAAAGCAAATAATAAAGATCAGAGCAGAAATAAATGAAATACAGAATAGAAAAACAATAGAAAGAATCAACAAAAGCAAAAGTGGGTGCTTTGAAAAGATCAACAAATTTTGACCAAATTGACAAAAGAAAAATAGGAGGATGCAAATAACCCAAATAAGAAATGAAATGGGGGGCATCACAACCAACCCAACTGAAATAAAAAGGATTGTAACAGAGTACTATGAAAAACTATATTCCAAATTTGAAGACCTAGAGGAAATAAACAAATTTCTAGAAACACACTACCTAACCAAACTAACACAAACTGAAGTTGAAAATTTGAACAGATCCATAAAAAGAGGAGAGATTGACAAAGAAATAAAAAATACTCCCAACAAAAAATAAAAAGCCCTAGCCCAGATGGCTTCACTGGAAAATTCTAGCAAATATTCACCAGATACCCTGAGTGGGAACACAACAGAGAGTCCCAGACACCGTGGGAGAAAACTGTGGAGCAGTACTCAAATTCACTTAAAAAGACTAGACTTAATGGTCTAACAGAGACTGGAGTAGCCCCTGAAACTATGGCCCCCGGATGCTCTGTTAACCCAGAACTAAGACCATTCCCAAGGCCCACTCTTCAGACAAAGATTAGACAGGACTATAAAACAAAAATATACATAGACAGGAAAGAAATGAAAGGCCAAAATGAATGTCAGGAGAGACTCTGAAACTTGCTCTTGAACGTAGAGTAGCTAAAGTGAAAGGAAGAAATGGTGAAGTAAATAGCTGAACAGAAGATTTCAAAGTGCAGCTCAAGAAGACAAAGTAAAGTATTATAATGACATGTGCAAAGACCTGAAGATAGAAAACCAAAAGGGAAGAACACTCTTATCATTTCTCGAGCTGAAAGAGCTGAAGAAAAAATTCAAGCCTCGAGTTGCAATATTGAAGAATTCTATGTGGAAAATATTAAACAACACAGGAAGCATCAGAAGAAAATAGAAGGAGTTACACAGAGTCACTATACCAAAAAGAACTGATGGACGTACAACCATTTCAGGAGGTAGCATATGATCAGGACCTGATGGTACTTAAGAAGTCCAAGCTGCCCTGAAGACACTGGCAGAATTGATAGAATACCAATTTACATGTTTCAACAAATGGATGCAGCACTGGAAGTGCTCACTTGTCTATGCCAAGAAATTTGGAAGACAGCTACCTGGCCAATTGACAGAGAGATCCATATTTATGCCTATTCCCAAGAAAGGTGGCCCAACCGAATGTGGAAATTATCGAACCCATATCATTAATATCACACAAAAGTAAAATTTTGCTGAAGATCATTCTAAAGCGGCTGCATCAGTATACTGACAGGGAACTTCCAGAAATTCAAGTGGATTCAGAAGAGGACATGGAATGAGGGATAACACTGCTGATATCAGATGGATCATGGCTGAAAGCAGAAAATACCAGAAAGATGTTTACCTGTGTTTTATTGGCTATGGAAAGGCATTCAACTGTATGGATCATAACAAATTATGGATAACATGGTGAAGAATGGGAATTCCTGGACACTTAATTGTGCTCATGAAGAACCTGTACACAGATCAAAAGGCACTCGTTTGAACAAAACAAAGAGATATTGTATGGTTTAAAGTCAAGAAAAATGTGTGTCAGAGTTGTACCCTTTCACCAGATCTATTCAATCTGTTTGCTGAGCAAATAACTTGAGAACCTGGACTACATGAAGAAGAACAGAGCATCAGGATTGGGTGAAGACTCATTAACGACCTGTCCCATGCAGATGACACAACCTTGCTTGCTGAAAGTGAAAAAGAATTGAAGCACTCACTGATGAAGATCAAAGACCACAGCCTTCAGTATGGATTATACCTCAACATAAAGAAAACAAAAGTTCTCACAACTGGACCAATAAACAACATCATGATAAACGGAAAAAAGATTGAAGTTGTCAAGGATTTTACTTGGATCTACAATTAGCACCCACGGAAACAGCAGTCAAGAAACAAAATGACACATTCCATTAGGCAAATATGCTGCAAAAGACCTCTTTAAAGTGTTAATTAAAAAGCAAAGAGGTCACCTTGAAGAGTAAGGTGTGCCTGACCCAAGCCATGGTGTTTTCAATCACCTCATATGCATGTGAAAGTGGGACCATGAATAAGGAAGACCAAATAGGAACTGACGCCTTTGAATCACAGTGTTGGCGAAGAATATTGAATACACCACGGACTGCCAAAAGAACAAACAAATCTGTCTTCGAAGAAGTACATCCAGAATGCTCCTTAGAAGCAAGGATGGCAAGACTACATCTCACATACTTTGGACATGTTATTAGGAGGGATCAGTCCCCGGAGAAGGACATCATACTTGGTAGAGGGTCAGCGAAAAAGAAGATCCTCAACGAGATGGATTGACACAGCGGCTGCAACAATGGGCTCAAACAGCAACAATTGTGAGGATGCCACAGGACTGGGCAGTGTTTCGTTCTGGTGTATATAGGGTCTCTATGAGTTGGAACCGACTCGATGGCACCTAAGAACAACAACCGTAAAACAAAAATAATACACATGAGGAGTGTGTTTCTTAGTTCAATCAGATACACGAAACCAACTGGGTAGCTCCTGTCCAAAGGCAGAATGAGAAAGCAAGAAGGGACAGGAACTGGTTGGATGGACACAAGAAACCCAGGGTGGCAAGGGGGAGTGTGCTGTCACATTGTAGGGATGGCAGCTAATGTCACAAAACAATGTATGTGTAAATTTTTGTATGAGAAATTAACTTGAGCTGTAAACTTTCATCTAAAGCATAAAAAAAATTAAAAAAAAAAAAAAAAAGATACCCTGGGTGGGAGACTCAGCGATCTGTGTTTCAACAAGCCCTCCAAGTGATTCTAAAGCATCCCACAATTTGAGAACCACTGTTCTAAGTAAATTGCTGCCTTTTATTTACATAGTAAATTATCACAAAAAAGAGATCCATATAATAAAGTTTAGTCTCCAGTTATAATATTAGAAACCTCTGAAATCATTTTTACTCTGCTTGCTACATCTCTGAAGATGCTTATAATCTGGCCTGGAACAACTCTGACACATCAAATAGTAACATTGTTACATAACTTGACAATGTCTTCTCAGGAGGTGATGTGGCCCTTTCAACGATGTTTCACAGATGAGCTAAAAGGGGTTCCCTTGACGCTAAATAGATTGATTGTTCGCAAAACATAAATTGTGTTCTCAGGCTACCGTGTCAATATATCTGTGCTAGATCCAAAACTATTTTTTTAACGGGAAGAATATTGAATTAGACAGATACAAAATTAAGACAGCAATAAATTAACTAGTAAACAATAAAAATAAATTGGCTTGATAAAAATACCAAATTTTTTTTCTATAGTGTCATATTGAAAGTAACATCTGAAACATGCATGAGTTTTAACTCACAAAGGCAACAGAGGAAAAGGTCCACTACCTTTTAGCCTATAAATGTCAGAAGTACTTTAGGGGAAGCAGCCATCTTAGAATAACTTCCAAGCAAACCAGTCATACCACTGAATGACTACATCACACAGAAAATGTTAAGAACACAGAAAGAGAGAAAGATAAGGAAGAAGGGAGACGGAAAGAAGGAAGAAGAATGAGGCAAGGAAGAAGAGGAGACTGGGGAGGGAGGCCGGTGAGCCGTCAATTCCTACCTACCCAAGAGGGCAGGCACCAAGTCACACATGGTAGTTCCAGAACCCAAGCTGTCAAACAGAAGGTGCTAAGTAAATATTTTCAGAGTAAATATTAGTAGAGGAGCCAGAATTTCACTTCATGTTCACAATGGGAAAGAATAATTCAGCATCTACATAAATTCTGCTTCTGTGTAAATTTTGATTCTAAAGGCTGTTAGCTTTTTGAATGCTGCTTTTACTTTAATGGTATCTCAGTAAATGAAAGAGAGCTTGTTTCTATGCATGTACGTGAAATTCCCAAGCCTTGTATTTCGTACATGAAAATCAGATTCAGCACAAATCAGCTTTAAGCACACAAACACCCTTAGTTCAACAACAACAAAAATAACATTAAGTTTTATTTATGCCACAACCTGGAGAAAATGTGGAAAGGGGCTAGGATTATGGCAGGACTTATGGCCCTCCCCTTTACCCCTTTAGCTGACCGGGAGGGTCACTGTGGCAACAAGAAACAAAGATGGTGTGAGGGGTATGTATCCCTCCCTTTAAGAACCAAAAGAAAAATCAGTTGTCATCAAGTCAGTTCTAACCTGTGGCAACCCCGTGTATGCAGAGCAGAACTGGGCTCCATAAGGTTTTCATGGCTGTGACCTTTGGAAGCAGATCACCAGCCCTTTCTTCTGAGGTACCTCTAGGTGCGTCTGGACCTCCAACCCTTTGGTTAGTAGCTTGAGCTTCACCGTTTGCACCACCCAGGGACTCCCTCTTAAAGAACAAAGCAATACTATTGCTAAAAACCAGAATTGCTAAAGAAAGAGAAAAATAGGACAAAAGCTCTTGCCCCTGCTCGTCTAAGTGCTGCATCCTTGCCACAGCGGCAGCTTAGGTGTCTAGGACTTCCCCAAAGTCACTCTGAGTTAGAGTAGTGCCATAATCAGACCTCAAATTCCTTCCTCCTAGTTTATGATGGTTGGAAGAAAGCCCCGGAGATCTACTTCTGAAAAATCTGCCATTGAAAGCCCTAAAGAGCACAATTCTATTCTGACACACACAGGGTTGCCATGAATTGGAGTCTACTAATACCACTGGGTGATTCGTTTAGGATGGTCTTTCCTGCAGAACCACAGGGAAGGTGCTGAACCAAACACAGGGTGGGTGGTTTTGACAAGTCCCAGATCCACTAAAGTTTTAGGAGAGTAGAACAAGAGAAGAGTAAGTACTATGAATCTTGGAGGTCATGTAAAATCCTTCCCTCTTTAATGTCCCCAATACCTTTTATCACTATTTTTATGGAGCTGTAGGTCTAAGCCAATGAAATTTCGTTACGAACATTCTTCAGAAACATCTCTTACGGCCACCTCTGACCTGTTCATTAACTACCACGCTGGTTCCTGATTACAGTTTGTCAGAAGTGTTTATTATCTTCTTGTTCTGAAGAGACAGGAAAGATTAAGAATGTTCTCCAGTCTTGACATGAGGCTCCACATCTGTAGTAAGCTTAAAATAGTACGTAAATGGGAGAATAATTTCCTGGTGCAGTTCAACTGGCAATTAGTGAAAAGACCCCCAAATAGATTAAGAGATATCTGTATTCTTCTAAATAGTGTCATTTAAGAAGTTATAAACGAACGTTTTTATCTATAATGAATGGTTATTAGAGCTTGTTAACAATTGTTTTCTAACGGCACAGAAAGCTTATGCTTGCTTTGAGAACCATGACAACAATCACTTGTTTTGTAAAGAGGGGATTTAGGATAGATATTTCAGTGTTAACCACAAACTTAAATTCTGAAGCTGTTGTAATTAGTAATATGAACAGTATTTTTCAAATGAAAAGAAAAATTAACCTCCAGAGAGCACAAAATGATGGGAAGGTCAACAGGGGACAAATATGTGAGCATAAACCCTCTCTCGTACGAAGCGTTCCCCTTTTAAATGATTAGTCGTAAACCACATTTCAAATATCACTACTACACAGGAGAAAAAATGAGGTGTTAAGGTAAAAATTTACTGTGAACAAAGCAACTCTTGCCAGAAGTGCTAATAAGGGTATATTTCAGATTTCAGAGCCCTGTGACAATCAGAGTTAATCAAACCCATTGTCTACACTCATGAGCACATCTCAGACTTTAGTGAGGGTAAGAATCATCTGCAGTGCCTGGTAAAGCACAGATGCTGGGCCCAGGCCAGAAATTCTAATTTGTTATATCTGCGGAGGACTCAAGAAGCTGCAGTGCTAATAAGCTCCCAGATGAAGTTGGAACTATGGGTCCCCAGACCCCACTATGAGTGGCATTGGAGCTATCAAGCTAGGGATTGGGAGAAGAAAAACTGGTAATGCTGCCAACAGGGACATCTGCATTTTTCTTCTTCATATAATTTTGATTTTCACTGATACTGTGCTCGCTCTTTTATGCATAGCTCATCAGCAAACAAACAAAAATTGGTATCTCAGGAGTACCAGTACTTAGATACACATTTTAAGAAGTCCTCCCTATAGTCAGGAATAGGAGGAGGAGATGGAATGCGTGCTTAACTGCTTCCATCAACAACCACCTCCTTTGCTATGAGACCAGAAGAACCGGATAGTGCCCTGCTACCATTACTGAACATTTTGATCAAAGATTCTACAGAAGAATCTTGATCAAAAGGGGGGAAATACAGAACAGAATTTCAAATTCTTACAGACTTTCTAGAGCCATGGAGGCTGGATGAATCCCTGAAACTACTGCCCCAAGATAAACTTTAAACCATAAAACAGAAGTATTCCTTGAAGTCTTCTTAAAACCAAACAAGAGTCTAGCTTAACTAGTAAAAAATATCTGCCTTGAACATTACCCTTTTTTGAGAACTATCTATATGGGATCAAAGTGACAAGAGCAACTCTAAAGATTAGATAGAAACCTTAGGGGGCAGTGAGTTTACGTTAATGGTGGAGGAACAACTCAGAAAAGGAGGGTGAAAACACACGCACAACTCGAAGAATGTGATCAGTGTCACTGAACTGTACATGTAGAAATGGATGAATTGGTGCACTTTTGCTGTGTATATTCACAACAACAACGAAATCAGACGAAAGAAAAAACAAAACAACGTTTATAAAGCGCCAGCTCTTTAGTGAATGCAATTGGGCATTGTGTAGCCCATTATCAGAAACACACATTTTATTCTGTTGCATTCTGGTATGGATTGAAATTGTGTCCCCCCAAAATATGTGTTGGAATCCTAGCCTCCATATTTTTGGATGTAATCCTATTTGGAAATAGGGTTTTCTTTGTCATATTAATGAGGTTATATCAAGTGTGTCCTAAACCCAATCACTCCTGAGTTACAAAACGAGCAGACCAGACACAGAAACAAGCACAAACAGGAGACAAGAGAAGCCACATGAAGATTGCCAAGGAACAGAGAACGCCCAGGATATAGAAGCTGAAACAGACAAGGATCTTCCCCCAGAGCCGACAGAGACAGAGCCTTCCCCTACAGTCAGCATCCTGAATTTGGACTTCTAGCCTCCTGAACTGTGAGAAAATAAATTTCTGTTCTTTAAAGCTGTTTTAGTTATCTAGTGCTGCTATGATAGAAATACCACAAGTGAATGGCTTTAACAAAGAGAAATTTATTTTCCCACAGTCTAGGCAGCTAAAGTTCGAATTCAGGGCATCAGCTCCAGGGGAAGGCCTTCTCTCTGTTGGCTCTAGAGGAAGGTCCTTGTCACCAATCTTTCCCACTTGAGGAGCTTCTCCATACAGGGACCCCAGGTCCAAATGAGGTGCTAGTCTCCTGGCTCTTGTTTCTTGGTGGTGTGAGGTCCTTCTGTCTCTCTGCTCTCTTTTCTCTTTTATATCACAAAAGAGATTCATTTAAAACACAACCTAATCTTGTAGATTGAGTTCTGTCTCATTAACATAACTGTCTCTAATCCCATCTCATTAACTTCATAGAGGTAGGATTTACAACACGTAGGAAAATCACATCAGATGACAAAATGGTGGACAATCACACAAATCTGGGAATCATAGACTAGCCAAGTTGACATGTGAATTTTGGGAGGACACAATTCCATCCATGAAAAAAGCCAAAAAAAATCCTCCTTGTGTCAGTCAACACCTATTGCTAAGAAACCCAGGAAAACAAGCTGACAGCTGACAAGTATTCTTAATATAACACAGTAATCTGACAGGAGCAGCCTGGCATAGCTGGAAGTCATAAATCCCCTGACTCCACACTCCGCTTTCCCTCCATCCACACACCGCCCTCCTCCCCCACCCCCTTTATTGCTGTTATTGGTTGCCTTGGAGTCAATTCCGACTCACAGTGTCCCCAGGTATGCAGAGTAGAACTGCTCCATAGGATTTTCAAGGCTGTGACCTTTAGAAAGCAGATCATCGGGTCTTTCTTTCAAGGCACCTCTGGGTGGGTTTGAACAACCAACATTTCGGTTAGTAGTCCAAGCACTTAACCGTTTGCATCACCCAGGGACTCCCAGCTGTGTATTTACTTATTGAGCTGTGTCCCCCAAATCTTGGTCTCATGGTGGGATTTTGTATAAAAGGGGAAATACCCAGAATGAGCAAATAAAAACAGTGAGGTTTATTAAATTCTTTGAATTGAAGTTTTCACCTAGGAGTTTATTATAGCCCTGTAACCAAAGAGAATACTTGTGTCACTGGATATTAACACCCGATGAACTGCCTAAATTACTTATATGTGATGGTCCCACTGGAGATTTCTTAGTGAGAACTTGGCGATCCAGTGTCACTTTAGAAGGGTATTAGTTTAATCTAAACACCCACCTAAAACCCACGGCTGTTGCGTCGATTCCGACTCATAGCGACCCCAGAGGGTTTCCAATCAAAACACAAAAGTGGTTAATGTTTGAGTGACTTCCCTTTCTCCATAAGGGACAACTTCAGAACAATCGTCTTTTGTATGTGCTGCAAGTTAAGTTAGTATTTTAAAATTCACATTCTTAATTGAAATGTGTATAATGTGATAAAGATAAATGAAGGAGGGTTTCTCTGCTATAGGATTTATCGCATTTTTTTAATCTTATTTCCCCCCACATATTCTCACTAAAATGTGCTTGAGGCTAAAGGCTTTCCTGGGAATCCCCAAGTCACAGCAGAGTTCTCGCCTGAATATTGAATAAGTGTTGCTCAAAGGAGAAAGGCCATTTTTTAATACATGCTACATACCCAGCACCACCTAGAAATATGGTGATTTCCCAAAAGGCATCATCCTTGCTTTCCAAGAATGTTCACAGTGACTATATCTGTGCCTGTGTGTGCTCACATAGCTATACACACATGCCAGCAAAGAAGCTCTTAATGTTTATGTACCCTATTCATTCATTTAACAAAGTCAAATTGAACCCTACTTGACTTAAGTCTTTTTATGATCTTTGTGGTTAAAAAGAGCAGACACTGGAGCCAGGCTGCCTGGTTTCAAATCCAAGCTCCACCCCTCATTTGTTGTGTGACACTAGGTTTATTTCTTTTTCTATAAAAGGTGGCTAATAATCGTACCTACCTATATTATTTATTGGTGTGTAACAAATGACATAAAATTTAGCAGCTTAAAACAACCAACATTTATTATCTCACAATCCAGGCACAGCTTAGCTGGGTATCTCTAGCCATTGGTCTCCCAGCAGCCAAGCTGTTGGTCTGGCTACAGTCTCATCTGAAGGCTTGACTGGGGCAGGAGAATATCTACTTCCACACTCACTCAAATAGCTGACAGGCCTCAGTTTCTCTCCACAAAGCTGCATCACAAGAGCTGGCTTCCTCAAGAGCACATGATCCAAAAGAGAACAAGAGGAGAGCACACACATTGGAAGCCACAGTCTTTTTATAACCTAAGATTGGAAGTGACATCCCATCACTTCTGAAATATTCTTTGTTAAAAGCAAGTCATTAAATCCTGTTCACACACCAGGGCATGAATGCCAATAGATGGGGATCATTGGGTACCATCTGAAAGGATGCCTGTAAGTCTTCTTTCTGACAGCCAATAATTCACGTCCCTTCCACATGGAAAATACAGACATCTCCTCCCAAGGCCCTGAAAAGTCTCAATCAATGGCAATATCAGCTCAAGTACACAATCTTGTTACCTAAATCAGGTCCAGGTACAGGTGATTCTTCTCAGGTACAGTTCCTGAGTACTGCTCCTCAAATGCAGGCTCTAGATTTGTGAAACTAAAGAAAAAAGTTATCTGCTTTACATACACCTGAAATCCAGTAGTGGAACAGAAATTGGATACCATATACATGTTCCTGTTTTTTAGGAAAGGGTAAAAAGGGTAAATGGGAGGCACAAGGGGTACTGGTACAGAGCAATCCTAAAATCTAATCAGGCAAATGTCGAGAGCTCCTTGATTAGGTTTCAAGACCTGGGAATAATTCTCCATGGCTCTTAGCTATACTCTGGGCTTCTGGCCATACTCTCTGACTCACTTTTGTTTTTTCATGAAAGGTAGAATGTGTTCGCAGCCGAGAAGCTCTCTCAGCCTGCTTCCTGCCACTAGAATTCTTAAGGGCCCAAAGGCCTATCTTCATTCTGTACCACCTCAGTCCCCTTCTGTCCAATCTGGCAATGTTCCTACGTCTACAACTGTTATAAAATCTTTATGAGTCTCCTATGAATCTTCTTGAGTTCACTCCATTAGACAAAAGGCACACCCACAAATCTCTTCCAGATAAATCCTTCTCTACCTTAGGCTCCTGCTGAGATGGCTGAGGGACAAGCTCTTAAGCTTCCTAGAGTCCCTATTGTTTGACTGAAAGGATGTGTGAGGTATGCCCTTAGTCTCTTTAAAGGGCGTTTGTGTGACTAAACACTACTGTGAGGTATTACCTTTGATATTTCTGAGGTCTTGACAAATGTTTAGAGTCACACCCTCAGCTTCATCTTTAGTCCATATTTCTCTGACAATGCCCTGTATCTGATCTTTGTTCAGAAGCCATTTGTCAATTACAGCACTGTTTGCCATTTATACCCACTGCTTTCAAATTGATTTAGACTCACAGCGACCCTATAGAAATGCCTGTAAAACTGCCCCACAAGGTTTCCTGTGGTCTTTACGGACTCTTTATGGCTGTAATCTTTGTGCAGACTGCCACATCTTTCTCTCGTGGAGCTGGTGGGTTCGAAAGGCCGTCCTTTCGGTTAGCAGCCGAGTGCTTTAACCATTTGCCATTTATAAAGGCTGAGAATTTTCAAAACCATCAAGTCCTCCAACCTTTTGCTTAACAGTCCTTCCCTCAAATTATCTCTCTCCTCTCACATTTTACTGCAATCAATAAGAAGAAACCATGGAGTATCTTCAACTCTTAGAAATCACCTAGTTCATTAAGCACATTTTCTATTTCCACATAACTGCAAACTACAGTGTTGTTAACCTCCCTACCATGAATTAAAACAAATCCCCTTTCTTCCACTTTCCAATTCAGTTTTTTTTTTTTTCACTTTCCTGAAAGTTCTCATCCCTAATGTCCTCAAAGTCCAAAATTCTATGAATACTGTGTTCAAGGCACTTTAAGCTTTCACTGAAGTTCTCCTAAAAATCGTTACAGCCTTTTCAGCTTCTGCCTATTATCTGGTTCCAACACCACTCTCACATTTTAAGTATTTGTTACAGCAACATCGCCACTTCCAGGTACCAAAACCTGTACTAATTATCTATTTGTATCTAAAAAATTACCCCAAAGCTTAGCAGCTTAAGGAAACAAACACTTATTATCTCAGTACCTGTGGGTCAGGTATCTGGATGCAACTTAGCTGGGTGCCTCTGGCTCAAGGTCTCTCATGAACTTGCAGCCAAACTGTTGATATAGGCTGTGTCTCATCTGAAGGCTCAACTAGGGTGAAGGAGGGACTCTACCTCCAGGGTCACACATGTGGATAAGGGTAGACTTTAGTCCCTTACGACGTGAGTGTCTCCACACAGCAGATGGCTTCTCCCATAGTGAACCATTCAAGGGAGGGAGGGAGTTAAGGAGACAGAGAGACACAGAGAGAGAGGGAACTCAAAAAAAAAAAAAAAAGCCACAGTCCTTTTACAATCTATTACCATAAGTGACATCCTATCACTATATTCTATCTATAGTAGTCCCCCCTTATCTGTGGGGAATACATTCCAAGACCCCTAGTGGATGCCTGGAACCACAAATAGTAGCAAACTATATATACTATGTTTTCTCCTATACATACATACCTATAAGAAAGTTGAATTTATAAATTAGGCAGAATAAGAGATTAACAATAATAATTTTGGCATATCTGAATTGCCAGCATCACTACTCTTGTGCTTGGGAGCCATTATTAGGTAAAATAAGAGTTACTTGAACACTAACACTGCCATACTGAGACAGTGGATCTGATAACCAAGACAACTACTAAGTGACTAACAGACGAGTAGGGTATACGGCATGGATATGCGGGACAAACGGATGATTCACAGCCTGAGCGAAATGGTGTGAGATTTCATCACACTACTCAGAACGGCATGCAATTTAAAACTTATGAATTGTTTATTTCTGGAATTTTCCATTTAATATTTTTGGACCACAGTTGACTGGGGGTAACTGAAACTGTGGAAAGCAAAACCACAGATAAGGGGGGACTACTGTATTCTGTATCCCATGTCATATTCTATTAGAAGGGAGTCATTATTCACTCAAAAGGAGTCACTAAACAAAAGGTGAAGGAATTGTGAAAGGGCCTAAGGAGAGGAGGAATTACTGGGGACAGTCTTAAAAGCTGCCTAACACACTATCTCACAGAGCCTCTGTGAAGACTGTTGTTGCTGTTAAGTGCCATCAAGTTGGTTCCGACTCATAGTAACCCTACTTACAACAGAAAAAACACTGTCTGGTCCTGTGCTATACTCACAATCTTTCTTATGCTTGAACCCATTGTTATGGTCGCTGTGTCAATCAATTTTGTTGAGGGACTTCCTCTTTTTTGCTGACCCTCTACTCTACCAAGCATGATGTCCTCTAGGGACTGGTCCCTCCTGATAACATGTCCAAAGTATGTGAGACATAGTCTCACTGTCCTTGCTTCTAATGAGCATTCTGGTGGCACTTCTTCCAAGACAGATTTGTTCGTTCTTCTGGCAGTCTATAGTATATTCAATATTCTTCACCAACACCATAATTCAAAGGTATCAATTCTTCTTCGGTCTTCCTTATTCACTGTCTAGCTTTCACAAGATGTGAAGATTAGCTGGGTTAAAACATCAAGAATGCTTAAAACATATATTTTTTTCCAGTTGTCTTTGAGATGACTTGGACTCATGGTGACCCTATGTATTGCAGAGTAGACCCGTGCTTCTTAAGGTTTTCAGGGCTGTGTCCTTTTGGAAGCAGACCATCAGGCCTTTCTTCTGAGGCAGCTCTGGGTGAGTTCAAACTGCCAACATTTTGTTTAGTAGTCAAGTGCTTAACCCTTTGAGCCACCCAGAGACTTCCAAAAACATACAGAGTAAGTGCTATATAGCTGGGTGTCACGGACTGAATTGTGTCTCCCAAAAATACGTGTCAGCTTGGTTAGGCCATGATTCCCAGTATTGTGTGATTGTCCTCCATTTTGTGATTGTAATTTTATGTTAAGAGGATTAGGGTGGGATTGTAACATCCTTACTAAGGTCACATCCCTTATCCAATGTAAATGGAGTTTCCCTGGGATGTGGCCTGCGCCACCTTTAATCTTACAAGAGATAAATGGCAATGGAAGCAAGCAGAGAGTAGGGACCTTAAACCACCAAGAAATCAGTGCTGGGAGCAGAGAGCATCTCTTGGACCCAGGGTTCCTGCTCAGAGAAGCTCCTAGTCCAGGGAAAGATTGATGACAAGGACCTTCCTTCAGAGCCAACAGAGAAAGCCTTCCCCTAGAGCTGACGCCCTGAACTTGGACTTGTAGCCTACTAGACTGTGAGATAATAAATTTCTCTTTGTTAAAGCCATCCATTTGTGGTAGGTTTTCTGTTCCAGCAGCACTAGGTGACTAGGATAGTGGGCTATTAGTAATACTATTGTTGCTATTACTATGATCATCTGAAGCAAGAGTCAGCGAACTTATTCTGTAAAGGGTCAGATAGTGAATACTTTAGGCTTTACAGGCCATATACAGTCCCTATTGCATATTCTTCTCTGTGTGCATGTATATTCTTTTTTAAAACCCGTTAAAAACGTAGAAACCATTCCTAGCTCATGAGCTGAAAAAAGAGAAGTCTCAGGATGCATTTAGCCCAGGGGCCATAGTTTGCTGATTCCTGATATTAAGCACAAATTTGAGGGCGACAAAGAGAACAGTATTCCTTATTTTTTAAAACATGCCATTACCTGTGCACCGACCTGACAGATATGACGCCATTTAGCAAAGGGACATTACTTCACATGCCAGGAAAATGCAGCCTGTTCTGTCAGGAATGCCAGTCTTTCTTTGCCAATACAGCTTTAATGGGAGCAAGTAGAGAAACAGAACCATAAAAGCTCAGGTAGAATTTAGGGACTTGGATACAATTACCTAAGTTGAAACCTAGCCAGTACACAGTTCCTCCAGAGGAAACAAAAATCATGAGACCTGTTAGACTCAAGAGAAAAGTTAATCATGATTTTATATTCAATTCTAAGGACAGGATTTCCAGCAAAAATGCCTGGGAGTCCACATTATTAGGTCTATATATGACTTTGGTGCCAAATCCAAGAGAAGAGTGAGAGGTGCCACAGACAGGACTCTATGAGTTGGGGGAAGAAACTGAACTCCATTTTCTTTGATGGTCTATGCTAGAAGGCCCAACCATGATTTTTCCCAACTGGCTTTCCCAATTTGGGGAGATTATAGAATAAACTATCAGCACTGAAAATTAAGCAGGTGTTAAAAGCAGGTGTTAAAGTTCCCCTGCTGGATTTAGGAACATGGAAGCACATACAAAAAAATAATACTATGGTATCTACCTATCATTCAAAACTAATAAGAGGAGCTCTGTCATCTTTTCGTACCATTACCACCACCTTATATTTTACAGGATTTTTAGCTTTGCAAAGAGTAACATCAATGAGGTACTGAGCATAAATATCATTTACAAACCGTAACTTGGTACGCTAGAGATGGAAAACAGGTTTTATCATATGTACCAACTCTGATCTATTGACAGTGACTGCTTGGGCCACAGTGGTGAAAAAAATTCTGAGTCCATCCCTATCCTGATTCAGAAAAAAAAGAAGGTAAAGTACCATGATCAATTAGTAATGTCTTCCAGGGGTATGGGAGGATAGAATAGAGGTACACATGCTAAGTAGCTCTCATCCCACTAGTATACAAATTTATGCATATTTAATCTCCATTAAAAATTTTTCATAATTTCAGTCACAAACACTACTACACAGTGAGCTTCCTTAATTTGGTTACTCTAAGTTTAAACTTGCCACAGACTACTGATAACTGAAACTCAAGAGACCACATTCTATTGGCCACCCACAAATCTGAAGCTAAATTTAACCTCACAGACACCACACTTATTCAATCTGTATGCTGAACAAGTAATCTGAGAAACTGGACTATATGAAAAACAGGGCACCAGGACTGGAGGAAGACTCATTAACAACCTTCAATATGCAGATGACACAACCTTGCTTGCTGAAAGCGAAGAGGACTTGAAGCACTTACTGATCAAGATCAGAGACTACAGCCTACAGTATGGATTATACCTCAACATAAAGACAACAAAAATCCTCAGAACTGGACAAATAAGCATAATTGATAAATAGAGAAAATACTGACGTCAAGGATTTCATTTTATTTACTTGGGTCCATAATCAACACCCATGGAAGCAGCAGTCAAGAAATCAAGACACATTGCACTGGGCAAATCTGCTGCAACAGACCTCTCTGAAGTGTTGAAAAGCAAAGATGTCACCTTGAAGGCTAAAGTGCACCTGACCCAAGCCATGGTGTTTTCAATTGCCTCATATGCATTCAAAAGTTGGGCAATGAATAAGGAAGACAGAAGAAGAATTCATGCCTTTGAATTATGATGCTGGTGAAGAATATTATCGTAGTTATCTAAGATATAACAAAAATAGCACAAGTGGGTGGCTTTAACAAACGGAAATTTATTCTCTCACAGTCTAGAAGGCTAAAAGTCCAAATTCAGGGTGTCAGCTCCAGGGGAAGGCTTTCTTTCTCTGTCAGCTCTGGAGAAAGGTCCTTGCCATCAATCTTCCCTTGGACTAGGAGCTTCTCAGCACAGGAATCTCAGGTCCAAATTATGTACTCTGCTCCCAGCGCCACTTTCTTGGTGGTATGAGGTCCCCATGTCTCTCTGCTCACTTGTTTCTTTATATCTCAAAAGAGATTAGCTTAAAACACAAGCTAATCGTGTAGATTGAGTCCTACCTCATTAAGATAAAAAAAAAAAACTAATCCCACCTCGTTAACATCATAGAAGTAGGATTTATAACACACAGGGAAATCATATCAGATAACAAAATGGTGGACAATCACACAATACTGGAAATCATGGCCTAGCCAAGATGCCTCAGACATTTTTGAGGGACACAATGCAATCCATAGCAAATATTGAATATACCATGAACTGCCAGAAGAATAAACAAATCTGCCTGGAAGAAGTATAGCCAGAACGCTCATGAGAAGCAAGGATGGCAAGACTTCATCTGACATACTTCAGACATGTGATCAGGAGGGTCCAGTCCCCAGAGAGGGACATCATGCTTCGAGAACTAGAGGATCAGCAAAAAAGAGGAAGGTCCTCATTAAGGTGGATTGACACAGTGGCTGTAACAATGGGCTCAGGCATGACAACAATAGTGAAGATGGCACAGGACCAGGCTGTGTTTTGTTCTGTTGTACACAGGGTCGCCATGAGTCAGAACCAACTGGAGGGCACCTAACAACAACGTGAGTCAGAACTGACTTGACAGCCCCTGACAACAATAACTCACATCAAGATTTCTTCTCAGTCCACCTAATACTGTAAGGGTACTAGGGAGCTGGGTACTCTGGTATTTGCAGGGACATAAGTCCTCACTTCAGTGGTTACTAATGCCATTTATATTTCTCCCAGAAATCAGTAGCTGCCACCAGAATGGATGGTCATTAACTGTGCCTGTTCTTTTTTTAATTGTGCTTTCAGCGAAAGTTTACAGCTCAAGTTAATTTCTCAAACAAAAATGTATACACATATTGTTTTGTAACATTAGTTGCAATCCCCACAATGTGACAGCACACTCCCCCTTTCCACCCCAGGTTCTCTGTGTCCATTTGACCAGTTCCTGTCCCTTCCTGCCTTCTCATCCTGCTTTTGGACAGGAGCTGCCCATATGGTCTCATACTTCTCATCAAACTAAGAAGCACATTCCTCATGTGCATTATTTTTTGTTTTATAGTCCTGTCTAATCTCTGTTTGAAGAGTAGGCTTCAGAAATAGTTTCAGTTCTGGGCTAACAGTGAGTCCAGGGGCTGTAGTTTTGGGGGTTCCTCACTCTCTGTCAGACCATTAAATCTGATCTTTTTACATGAATTTGAGTTTCGTTCTACATTTTCCTCCTGCTCTGTCCAGGACTCTCTGCTGGATTCCCTGTCAGGAGGTCATTGGTGGTAGCCAGACACTCTGTAGTCTTCTGGTCTCAGGCTGCTGGAGTCTCTGGTTCATGTAGTCCTTTAGTCCTTTGGGCTAATATTTTCCTTGTATCTTTAATTTTCTTCATTCTCCTTTGCTCCAAGTGGGATGGGGCCAATTGATATATCTTACATGGCCACTTGCAAGTTTTTAAGACCACAGGTGAGGCTCACCAAAGTGGGAACTGTGCCTCTTCTGACTCCCAGTTATGTTTTCTCTGTAAGAGGAGAATTCTAACCTATTCAAATCCTTGAAGAATTTAATAGATTGTGTCAATTATCAGATACCGCTTAGCAGGTCAGGCTCTGCAGAGATGAGTAAATCTGTCGTAGTAGCAAAGGGAAGCTAATCTCTCAGCCACTGGACTTTTTGTCAAGAGATTATTATGTTTAGGAAGAGAGTATCAGTCTGTAAGTGGTGTAAACAGTTTTAATATGCTCTGCTTCCAATCAAAATATTAGAGGCTCGAGTTCACCCCGAGGTACCTCGGAAGAAAGTCCTGGCAATCTATTTCAAAAAAAAAGTCACTGAAAACCACATGGAGCACAATTCTACTCTAACACACAAGGGGTCGCCATGAGTCAGAATCAACTCAACAGCAACCCGTTACCGTTTAGGACAGACTAATTAGAGGCAGCACATAGCAACACTTCTCAATCCCAACTGCACTATAAGCATCCCCTGATTGACTTTTGAAAAATTTGGGGGCCCAGATCCTCCCTCAGTCAGAAATTCTGAATTCACTGGTTTGGGGAAGGGACCCAGGCATTGTTATTTTTCACAAGCTCCCAGGTGCTTCTCGTGAGAAGCCCAAGATGAGAAGTCCTGGTTTCATGGAAAGAGTTTCAGCATCGGGCAGACCTCAGCTCATATTTTGCTTGACCACGTAAGTACAGGACATGGGGAAAATTACTTGAACTTTCTGAGACTGTTTTACCAACTGTAAAATGGGAATGATACCCACCTTCCTGGGTCATAGTGAAGTTCAAGGCAACAATGCATGTCACTGAGAGGCACAGTCCTTGACCCAAAGGTAGTCTGAATAAATGGCCCTTAAACAAAATGAACTCCAGGTTCAAAATGCCTTTGCTTCATGATTAATCTCCCAGCTTTGGATGACCCCGAGGCAGTGGCAAGAATAGGAGGAAAAAGAGGCTCTGAATACCTAGAAGCTAAAATTTAATTCCACCACCCATCAGTCAGTTTGTCACACTGTGATGGCTCGCATGTTGTGATGATGCTGGAAGCTATGCCTCCAGTATTTCAAATACCAAAGGGTCACTCAAGGTGGACAATTTTCAGCAGAACTTCCAGACTAAGACATACAAGGAAGAAAGGCCTGGCAATCAGCTTCTGAAAATTATCGCGTGAAGACTGTATGGATCTCGACAGAATACTGCCTGATGTTGTGCTGGAAGATGAGCTCCCTAGGTTGGAAGGCGCTCAGAGTAAACAGTGGCCATAACAACAGACTCAAGCACACCAACAAGTATGAAGATGGTGCAGAACCTGGCAACACTTCATTCTGATAAATGTGGGACTTGATGGCAACTAACAACAAAAGTTTAATTCAATCCCATCAGCATGTAAAATGAGGTCATCATTGCCATGTACATTTCCCATTTTCCCCTAGGAACTCCCTCAGGCCACTTGCCACTCAGTGGTTAGATTCCTCCCAACAGACAGAGACCACGAGCACAGGCACACCTGGGGTCCAGCCCCGGCTATTCAGCTCCCTGGCCTGCGTACTAGAGCATGCTGCTGCTTTTCCCAGCTCCCTAATCCTAGAAAATCAGACACTGATACCTACCTCACATTCTTGTTGTGAGGATTAAGTAACATCCCGCATACTTTGTGCAGATAGTACACATTCAACGTTTGCTACTTTTGCTACTATTGCTATTATTTCCATCACCATCTACAGGCTGTTCCTGACATCTACACTCTAGATTCCTTTGATCATGTTTTTCCTAGATGCTTCACTGTGCTTGGATCTTACTCACTAACAATGCTAACAATGAAGGAAACCTCCCACAGAGTGAGTGATTTTCCATAACTAAATTCCATAACTAAAACCAAATCAAACCCAATGCCATCGCATCAATTCCAAGTCACAGGGACCCTATAAAACAGAGTAGAACTGCCCCACAGGGTTTGTAAGGCTGTAATCTTTACAGAAGCAGACTGCCACATCCTTCTCCTGTGGAGGGACTGGTGGGTTCCAACCAGCAACCTTTTGGTTAGCAGTTGAGCACTTCTACTGCACCACCAGGGCTGCTTACAAATTCCATACACTCCTAGAAATGACTCTGATACTTGGAAAAAATGGTTCAGATGTATTTAGGTGCATTTGCTGACTCCATTCAAATGATTCAGACACAAGTTGTCATCAGCCTTGGCCCCCCTGTTATTCCCTTTGCAAGCAATTACCACTGATCCAACATGATCCTCCAGCATTAACAGCTTTATTTGAAACCTACATTTAAAACGAGTTTGTGTGCAGAGATGGCTGCAATTTTCTGGGCCTTTCACACATATCCAACTCACATTAAAACTGTTTGCATGAGGTACAAAGCCCATAATGAATTCATTTCTACTGGTTTATATAAATATTTTATTGTTGGAATAATTCTAGGTTCTGATTTCTCTCATCAGAGGCATCAGATGGATGCTGTTGTTGTTGTTAGGCACCGTTGAGTCTGTTCTGACTCATAGCGACCCTATGTACAACAGAATAAAACACTGCCTGGTCCTGCGCCAACCTCACGATCATTATTATGCGTGAGCCCACTGTTGCAGCCACTGTGTCAATCCATATCATTGCAGGTCTTCCTCTTTTTCATTGACCATCTACTTTACGAAGCATGATGTCCTTCTCCGGGGACTGGTCCCTCCTGATCACATGTCCAAAGTATGTGAGAAAAAGTCTTGCTGTCCTTGATTCTAAGGAACATTCTGCTATACTTTTTCCAAGACAGATTTTTTGTTCTTCTGGCAGTCCGTGGTATATTTAGTAAATAGATACCAATTAGGAAATAATGTGAGTGAAGAGGGATCGCTGTTATGCTTATATTTCCTAAATAGTCAAGGTTTCCATTCCTGAATTATGCTTTCATGTGACTATAAATCTGTTTCATGAGATTGCTGAAAGGCAGTTGAGTTTTCACATGCCATTAGATTTCAGGTTCTCCATCTGATTTATTAGTACCACCTCATGCAGTGGGGCACTGGTATCCTTGATGTGATTTTCAAGAGGATGTGCACAGTCCAGCAACATATCCAGGTCCAGGAGTTGAAGACAGGCAACGGCATAAATAGGATACAAAAAGTATAATTAACGGGCCCCTTATTTGCATAATGGAAACCCTGGTGGCATAGTGGTGAAGAGCTACGGCTGCTAACCAAAAGGTCGGCAGTTCAAATCCACCAGGTGCTCTTTGGAAACCCTATGGGGCAGTTCTATTCTGTCCTATAGGGTCACTATGAGTCAGAACCAACTCGACAGCAACAGGTTTATTTTCGTAATACAGCTGCACTGCAGTCTTATCAAATATACTGGACCATGTCCGTGCCCAACGGTATCCCCCGAGAAGATGGAATCAGAAAACTCTGAGTCCTAACTAGCAGCATCTCAATAGCTGCTCAGGTGGGAAGACAAAAGGAAAAAGTACCCCCGGTAGAAATTAGTCCTCTGCTTTCTATACCAAACCATATAAAACCATAAAAAAAAACCACATAGCTATAATTAAATGCTCACCTCCCAAATCTTTAAATTAGAATACTGGAAGCATGGAATTTTATCACAAAATGCTATTAAAGATTCGGTTCAACTTTATCCTTTTCCAGATGAGAAAACTAAAGTTAAGTAATATGAATAAGGGCACAGCTGCTTGTGGGACCAGACCTGTTGCCTTTGAGTCAGTTCCGACTCATAGCAACCCTATAGGACAGAGTAGAACTGCCCCACAGGGCTTCCAAGGAGTGGCTGGTGGATTGGAACTGCCAACCTTTTTGGTTAGTAGGCAAGCTGTTAACCACTGCTCCACCAGGGCTCCATGGGACCAGAATCAGAGACTAAAAAACTAATTTTTCACTCAAGGATTTCCTGATTTAAGGATTTTTCGTCCCTTTGATTTTTTTGCTTGGTTTGCTTTTTTAATTGGCTCTTTACCATTACAAAGCTCCTTCATTTAAAAATTTACAAAATGTTGCTCTGAGAATTTACAACATTCAATTTAAGACTGTATACACTGCTACATTAGCATTTCCCTCATGGCATATGCATATATAACCATCGGCCTTGGTTAGCCTGTATTCTGCTGAATACATTGTTTTGAAACCTGGAAATTCTTCTGACTATTAAGGACATCTAATTGGGGATCAGAACCGGGGCTGAAGTCTAACTTTTCCACCATTCTTAGTTGAGAGGCCTTGGTCAGGCACCTCAGTCTGAGGTTCAGTTTCTTCAAGGAAATGCCTGTTCTCTACCTCCCAGGCTTACTCAAAGTTTAATGTGGTACAATATACTTGAAAGTGCTCTGCAAGCTACATAAGAAATGCTGTATAATTACTGTTATAATCATGATCACCGCTGGCAATTATTACTCTGACATATCATTATTTTTGGTCCTTCAGAAAGTATAGTGCTAGGTGCTGATGGTATAGGATCAATAAAGCATGGAATAAAGCCCTTAAGGAACTTAAACTCTAAGAGTAAAAAAGACAAGCGCTTGAAAAATTACACAGCAATATATGCTAAAATGATAACTGCTGTGTGAGTAAATGGTGGGGAATGAGGACAAAATAAAGAGAATTATCTTGGATTCCAATGATCATAAACATGGCACAGGACTGGGTGATGTTTTCTTCTATTATACATAAGGTTGGAGAAAATTTGATGGCAACTTACGGCAACAACATCTTGGATTCCAAAATTCTAACTACAAAATTATTTTGCCACACATGTAATTTCTGAGTAAAACTTGTATCATACACACTGTTAGCTTTCCTGTTATTCTTCTTTCCTTTCTCTTTAGGCCCAGAAAATACAAGGAGGAGCAAGAAACAAGCCCCCACCCTGATACTTATTCAAACTGTGAAAGACGACACAGAGGGTCAACACATTCCACAGTTTTCCCCATCTCTTAGGAGAGGCCTATACCCACAGCTCCCCTCCAAATACCCGTATGTAAGGGCTGGGTCTTCTGCCACCTGTCTCAGCAGCACCCATGATTCTATGACTATTCTCTTTCCTCATGCTTTTAAATTCCTTAGTTAGAAAGCAACTTTCACATCTGAGACTTGGTCTCCAGTATAAGCCCAACCCAGGAGAACGGGTGGAGGGAAGTAGCTCCACTTACATGGGCTCGCCTAAATGCTGCTTCCAGACCTACAGCTAATGCTTCATAAAAGAGAGATTTCGGTGACTCAGTTTGCTGATCTCTTGCCTAGAGGCCATGACCTAAGCGCGTTTCTGGTTCCAAGTTCTCCAGATGTTCTTGATCCTGTTTGGAACTCACATGCCAGAAACCCTGGAAAGCAGCAGCCTTTTCATAAAAACGGTTCTGACCTGGTGGTCAGATGGGAGCCATCTGTTAGAAGACACTACCCTTGCCAGAGCCATACTTTTAGCCAGTCACCGAGTTCTGGGGTCAAAGTTCTCAAGGAGACCCTTCCGAGGTGAGGTTCCTTCTAGCAAGCCAAAGCAATCGTTGTGAATGCGGCCACCCAGAGAGCACCTGCAATGCCTGGACCCTTGCCAGGGCAAAACTGTTTCCCTCTCCAGAAAGGAAGTTTCTTATCCTGACTGCTAAAATACCCAATGGGCATTCTGGATATTTGAGGCCTAGGCTAGGGATGCTTTGTCCAGAACTGCCCCTTTCTCTGAAAGGATTATCTTGCCATAGCCACATACCTAAATCTCTCTGCAATTGCTGCCACGGCCCTCATAAGTCTAAGTTCCTTTTTCCAGATGACTCGTGTATTGTATTGTGTCATACAAAATCCTCTGGGCTGGAAATCAAGGGTCTGGTTTTTCTGTTGCTCGCTTGTGTGAGCTTGGGTGAGTCACAGAACCCCTCTGAGTCTCAGGTTTCCCAACTTTAAAACGAAGGCATTAGTGACCCATACCACTCCTTTTTAGCTCAAAGCACTGAATTTTTGATGCCCTGTCCTATGACGTTTCCTATTTGACAGCTTCCGCTGGTCCTGGACTCGGGAAGGCTCAAGAGCTATCTAGCAAAACAGTCAAAAGAGGTAGAAGACAAATGTCCAGCGTCAGTGGCCCCATCTAGACCTGCTTCTCTAATTGTGAGTGAGAACATGAGCCCCCATGCTTGGGGCAGTTGCTTGTCATCTTCCAACCTTCTCTCATGGGCATGAATGAGAGCGACCTCCTCTACCCCCTCTCTAGGGGTAAATGTACCATTACTAGCAACCACATGTAAGAGTTATTTGCCTGCCCCACTCCCTGGCTCAATAAGAGATTTTTTAAGCTGATAAACATTTTTCTGTTAAATCCTTAGAGAAAATTTGATGAAGATGAGAGCTATGGTATGACATTAATAATTTCAACAAAAGTTTAGCTATTATTCTCCATAAATACTAAAACTTAAGACAGGTCTTTTCAGACTTATATCTGTTTTGTCCCAAAATCAAACATTAGTTCTAAACTTTTGAGAATTTTTCAGCACTCTCGTGTCATTTTCTGACTATTTTTTTCTCATTCTTATTCTTAAGCATGTATTTACCGATCACTTGGTACCTGACACAGTTTTATCAAGAGTTTTACAGTTTTCACTCCATATGCGGTCCATGTCTTTGAGAAACTGACTATGTAATGAAATTATAAAATAACCTAAGCAAATGTGATACACAAATGTATCAAGATATAATGATGATACAAAATTGATGAGGAAAATTAATTGTGTATTATATGTATGACTTATGAAAACTGAAAGTAGGTGCTCTGCACAGTGGTGTTTGGATTTGGTAATTATGCAAAGAATTCCCTTAGGTCTAGGGTTACACTGACCAAATGGAATAAACTCAGGCCTGGGAGTCCTATTTGGCTCTCCACCCACTCTGCTGGGGTTGCATCCATTTCCTGGGTTGAGAAAGCAGAGAGCAGCTCTGAAGACATCCAGAAGTTTCCTCTTCCCCAATGTCCCAAGGAATTGACACCTATCCTTCAGCAGATGTGGAATTTTGGCCTCAGTACTTATTCAATGTAGTTCACTATTAATCTCTTTCAGCTTGGGCTCTGAGGGAAACCAAGACAGGTCCTCACAGTCTCCTCAGAGTATTTTTTCAGAATTAGAAAATGTGTTGTTTAATCCTTTATTTGGATCTGTTCCTTTTCTACAAAATGATTTTCTCTGATGTTCAATATTCTAAGACAATCACTCTAGGTTTAAAAATACATAACATATAAAGTTAGATGTATGTATGTGTATATGTGTATATATGTATGTATGCACTTAAAGTATTTTCTAGGGAGTGGGATGGGCAAATACACACACACACACATTCGTACACACACAGCCTGTAAACTTTCTTTTTGCTTATATGCTATTATTCCCTTTGTTTTCTGGCAATTTTTCTACTACCTGGGTCTCAGAGCTAATGCTTGTATTTTAAGAATTCGCCTTAACAATTGTGTTAATTCTCAGAGCTGCTTGAGGTTCATCTGGAAACCTGGCAAATAGTGGGGCTGAATTTGAAAAACAGGCCAGTGGACAGTGATTGGTGTTCTGAACTGCCCCCTTGGGTAATTCAAGCACATATAGTATCAGTCGTAGAATGAGATGGAGAATTACCCTACAAAAAATGCTGTTTGAGTTTAAATTTCCATATCATTGATGCTTGGGTTGAAAGGTGTTTTCAAGGACTATGAAGTTAAGAGCAAATGTTCATATTATATTTGCCTTATATTCTATTTTTAAATGTTCAGAGAAAGAGAATCATGTATTTAAAGGACATTGATGTGTGTATTTTGGTACCTATATCTGCAAGGCTAGACTGTAAAACTAAGCAGAACTGCTTGGTGATATTTGTTTTAAATCTGTATGGTCCATGAAGTTAGACAGTTCTTCTTTGACTTAAATCTCAATTTTATATACAGTCACTATACTAACCACTAGCCTCATTGGCTGAATATATGCTCAGTCCCTTGGAAATCCCAAATTCATTCTCTGAATTCTTCCCATCCCCAAAATAAAACCTACATACCTATGGTTTTATATATCTGTGTGTGTGCATGCGCACTCGTGTGCATGTGTGTGTTTTAACTAAAGGAATAGTCTGAAAACCAGAATAAAAGGAATTTCTCATATTCGTAATGGTGTTACCTTCTTCACAATAAAAAATCTCTGTAACTCATTCTCTCAAAAAAAAAAAAAGGTAATGAAATGCTTGTTAATGCAAGGTACTGGGAGTACAACAGCAAAAAAGACAGAGCTTATGCTCTGATGTGAGACAAAGATAAGTAAATAAGTGTTTACAATGCAGTATGTTAAGATTTACAGTAGAATTAAGTACAGGGCAGAGAAAGGACCGGTAATCCAGCACTACAGGATATAGACAGGGTGCAGACGGAGAAGTCTCCCGAATGATGCGATGAAAATACTGAGTTGGAAATGAAGAGGGCGGAGAGAAGAAGATGAATGGAAGAGGAGGAAGAATTCCAAACAACCACGCAATGTGGGAAAGGAGGAAGAAAAAGAGGAATGAATAAGTCAATTTTGAGTGAACAGATCTAGTGAAATGATGCAGGACATGGATGATTAAATAAATGATGCCATCTTGACAATGTAAACAGAGCTGGAGTGCAGATCTGTAGGAAAGCGAATAGCCAAGAGACGTAAAGCTTGAGTAGTCATTAGTGCTGCCCCCCAATATCCAGTTCCTTCTCCTTATGGACACAGTAGGATTATATTCCTGGCCCCTTTTTGGTTGGATTGGGTCTCATGACAAGTTATAGACAATGAATTCTGAGCAAAAATGCCACTTCCAGGTCAGAGCACCTAATTTGTGAGATGGGACTCTCCAGATCTCTTGTTATGGATTGACTGAATTCTGTCCCCCAAAAATGTGTATCATCTTGGCTAGGCCATGATTCCCAGTATTGTACTCTGTCCTCCATTCTGCAATCTGATGTAATTATCCTACGTGCTGCAAATCCTAACCTCTATGATGTTAATAAGGCAGGATAAGAGGTAGTTATGCTAATGAGGTAGGATGCAACTACAGGATTAGGTTATATCTTGAGTCAATCTCTTTTGAGATATAAAAGAAGCGAGCAGAGTGGCCAGTGACCTCATTACTGCCAAGAAAGAAGAGCCAGGATCAGAGTGCATCCTTTAAACCCAGGGTTCCTCTGCTGAGAAGCTCCTAGATCAGGTGAAGATTGATGATAAGAACCCTTTCCCATAGCCAACAGAGAGAGAAAGCCTTCCCCTAGAGTTGGTGCCCTGAATTTGGACTTCTAGCCTCCTAAACTGTGAGAGAATAAATTTCTGGAATTTCTATTACGGCAGCACTAGATAACTAAGACAACTCTTTTTCCCTCTAGTACAGCATTCAAGGTGGACATGCAGAGTCTCTGTGTGTAAATCCCTGCTATTAACTTTAGTTGTTCTTGCCTCATGAGAAATCTATGTTGTGCTAAGTTCCTGAGATTTGGGGTCATAGATACCATGTAATAACCAAACCTGTTCTAATTATTCAAGATAAGAGTGACAGATGAAGTCCCTGGGTGGTGCAACAGTTAACACGATCGGTTGTTAACCGAAAAATTGGAGATTCAAGTCCACCCAGAAACACCTCAGAAGAAAGGCTTAGCAATCTACTTCCAAAAAATCAGCCACTAAAAACTCTATGGAGCACAGTTCTATTCTGACACATATGAGGTCGCCATGAATCAGAGATGACTCAATGACAACTGAGTTTTTTGGTTAGAGTTGCAAATGAGCTGGATCATGCAGGCCTCCCAAGCCGTTTGTATCTTTTGCTGAGAGCATCAGGACCCCCTATAAGGGATTTAAGCAGGGTTTTAATATTGATCATTCTGTCTGCTACATACAGAATGGACTGGAGGGCCCATGAAACCAAACCCATTGCTGTTGAGTCGATTTTGACTCATAGCGACCCTGTAGGACAGGATGGAACTGCCCCATAGGGTTTCCAAGGCTGTAATCTTTACCAAAGCTGACTGCACATCTTTCTCCCACAAGAGCTACTGGTGGGTTCAAACCACCGACCTTTCAGTTAGCAGTGAAGCATGTAACTACTACACTACCAGCGCTCCTTGGATTGGAGGAGGCAACATGAAAAGCTCAAAATCTAGAACAGCAAAACCCTATTTAACCATTTCTCCCATCAGTTAAACATTTCTTCTAGTTCTATGTTCTAAAGGTTGACGCAGTAGTAACCTATCTCAGAAAAATTGAAATGCTCTATGAACACATCTGTAAAACCACAAACCCACTGCCATCGAGTCAATTCCAGCTCATAGTGACGCCATAGGATGGAATAGAACTGCCCCATAGGGTTTTCAAGGAGTGCCTGGTGGATTTGAACTGCCGAGACCTTTTGGTTAGCAGCCGTAGCACTTAATCACTATGCCATCAGGGTTTCCATGAACATATCTATAGATGTGTTAATATCTCATATCTAACATACCCTATGTGTCTTACAATGAAATGAAGTTACTGATCCAGTTTTACCATATCTTTTTAATCTTTCTGATAAGAGCAAAACATGCTTCATTGAATTTTAAGCTAAAGAATGACGGGCTAATTTCTTTGAAATCTGATTACTTGATTCTGTGTAAGATGGTCTGAGGCCAAATTATTATGGAAAGAGCAAGTAAATTGAGCCAGCATACTTCATAATTTTCCTTCATTAGCAAGTTTTGCAGGCTTCACTGAATTTAATGAAAGAAGTACCATATAAATCAAGTCTACTCTCCCCAGGGAAGTTTTTTTTTTTTTTTAATTTTCTTGGACCCAAGTATGGTCGAGTGTGTCACATTCAAACATCAGGACATTCAGCTTAATTAAACTACTTTCTGGTTCCCTCTTCACCTCTGTGAATGTGTTTAAGGCTTCAGTACCATAATCCTCCCCATCACTACGGATCACTACACAGTGATTTCATGGGCTAAAGGTATAAATCATAGATCTGGGGCAGGAAGAACACGAAGGTCTACTTCATCAACTCTGGGGTTTATCTAATCCACCTGCCTCATTTTACAAATAAGGCGATCAAGGTAGCACATTACATGGAATATCTTCAGAAAATCTGATGAAGAAAATGTTGCTTGTCGTTGTACTCTGAGATTACTCTAATATACCATCTGTTTTTGCTTTTTACTACACAACAGTTTTTATGGATCTCTACCATGATATGTGAACAGGCGAAATTCTAAAAATAGAAAACACAAAACTGTTCAAATATACAAAATATTTAACATGCATAAACAAGTGTTTCAAGCCACTTATTTCTCTTCCCCACCACTCATCTGCCATTTTTTCCATACTGTGGTGGCTTGCATGCTGTTGTTATGATGGAAGATATGCCCCTGGTATTTCAAATACCAGCAGGGTCACCCATGATGGACAAGTTTCAGCAGAGCTTCCAGACAAAGACAGACTAGGAAGAAAGGCCTGGCAATCTATTTCCAAAAATTAGCCAATGAAAACCCTATAGATCACAGAATATTGTCCTACACAGTGCTGGAAGATGAGTTGTCTAGGTTGGAAGGCATAACACAATCGCCACAGCAATGGACTCAAACATACCAATAATCCTGGAGATGGTGCAGAACCAGGCAACATTTTCTTCTGTTAAGACATAAGGCTACCATGAGTCAGAGCTGATTTGATGGCAACTAACAACATTTCAGTTCCACTTTATGGCTAATTATCTGAGAAAGAAACCTCTAGAACAGCATTCCATGAAACACCCATGAGTTGTTACTGCATTTCGTAGGGAAGTGCGGTTCTCTGGTCAGCTGAGTTTGAGAAACCCAGCTTAGACTAAATTAAAGACTTGATCTTTAGTGTTTATTCTGATTCTCCCTTCAAAGGAAACATTTGGCAGCATTAATCTTAGATGCACGGCTCCAAAAAGCTATCACTTAAACTTTAATTAAACATTTGAAAATGAGGAATTTGGTTTTTTTTCTTTCTTTTTACTACTTTAAGAAAAAGCCATATTTTCTCATTACATCCAGATACTCAACAGCATAAGGCAAAGCCCACTTCCAGCATCTAGACAAATGTTCTAACGATACAAGAGTAAAACAAAAGCAAATTAAGCAGTCTTCATATCTGCTCAAGATAAAGTAAATCAGTTCTGAATCTCCTGTTCACTTAAGACTTGAATCCCAAATGAGGTAGTTTTAACACTGTCACCACAATGTAAGCATACAGCTAAGAAAATAGTTGACATGATCACAGAAATTTGCTTCTGGTCATTAGGATATGTGGAATGTGAGAACCAGAGGGAGACCTAGATCAATCAAATCCATCCAAACTTCTCGCCTAACAGGTAAGGAAACTGAGGCCAGGAGAGGCTATGTGATATACCCTAGGTCTTCTGATAATTCAAAGATGGGTTAACATCTTTGATTTAATATCATATGCAGTGGTGACCTGGCTTCTGATTTGCTTTTGTGCATTTGTTAATTCATTAATTAACTGATTTACCAACCATCTTCTGAGTTCCAGGCCATATGACAGACACCGAGAACACAAAGACTCTGGTCAGGACAGGTTCCTGTCCTCAGACACTCATAATTGAATGGTATGCTGGAGCCAGCTGCTACCAACTCAGAAGACCAATATGTTAATTTTGAAAAATTTTGTGAGCCAGATGTTAAACAGCCATTTTTAAAAATTAAATTATATAAACTTGCAATTAAGTAAATCATATTAAAAGCAAAGGTAGTAAGTACTCAAAATGCAGCAATATCTAATTGTTTTACATTTCTCTATTATCTATGCTCTTGATGTTATTTACATCTAGTACATAGGTATGATGGAAATACTATGTAATGCAGTGCTCCGGCACATTTCTTCCCAACTTCACATTCAGTTATGTCATGTCAGTAGCTTGAAGTCAGGGGAATATTTACATTATGGAAATTGGCAAACACAACAAATCAGGTCTTTTTTTTTCCTTGAAAGGTGGCTGTTCAAATTTTACCACCTCACCACTGCATTCAACTAAGATATATAGGTATACTTTAGGCCAGTCTACTGGGCTAGGAATTTACCAACATATATGATCTCACACACTCTTTCCAATAAGTCTATGAGACGGATTTTATGACTAGTAGAAAACGTAAGAGTCTTGGGTGGTACAAACGATTAAATACTGGATGACTAACCAAAAGATTAGTGGTTTGAACCCACCCAGAGGCACCTTGGAAGAAAGGCTTAGTGATCTGCTTCTAAAAGGACACAGCCTTAAAAGTCCTATGAAGTGCAGCTCTACTCTGCAACACATGGGGTTGCTGTGAGTCAGAATCAACTTCATGGCAACTTCATGTTTGGTTTTTGGTTAAGAGGATACAGACCTATAGAAAACTAACTATAACACAAAAAAAGCCCTATGACCATGAAATGAAATGAACAGGAAACAATGAATTCTGCATGGCAGCTAAGATGATACAAGAAGAGGCTACATTTGATCCAGATTTACAAATTTCACGTAAGAAACATGTGATATGCTAAAGATCCAAGGAAACCAGACTGTTTTGCCTCCAGTATATTCCTGTCACTGTATTCCATACACCTATCTTTTTTTTTTAGTTTATCATTCATTAGTTGAGTAATTATGTACCAGACATGATGTTTCATAGAGACTGAACATTATTTAGAGATTGAGACCTATTTGGTTTGAAATTTAAATAGCTATTTTCATAAAATAGGTCATTATTTCCTTAAAACTAAAGAGGGTATATCATTCAACAGCAGCAAAGTATACATTCTTCTCCAATGCTCATTGATCATTCTCCAGAATAGGCCACATTTTAGGCCACAAAGCAAGCCTCATCAAATTAAAAAACATCTAAATAATACAAGGCATCCTTCCTAATCACAATGCTATAAAAGTAGAAATCAAGAACCGTAAGAGCAAGGAAAAAAATCTAATAAATGGTAACTGAATAACACCCTGCTTAAAAACTATTGGTAATGGAAGGAATCAAAGATGAAATTTAAAAACTCCTAGAATCAAATGAGAATGAAAACATAACATACCAAAACCTCTGAGACACAGCAAAAGCAGTGCTCAGGGGTCAATTTATAGCAATAAATGCACACATCAAAAAAGAAGAAATGGAGAAAAATCAAAACATTAACCCTACAATCCAAACAATTAGAGAGCAACAAAAGAAGCCCACAGTTGCCAGAAGAAACAAAATAATAAAAATTAGGGCAGAAATAAATGAAACAGAGAACAGAAAAGCAATAAAAAGAATCAACAAGACTAAAAGCTGGTTTTTCTAAAGGTTTGATAAAACTGACAAATCACTGGCCAAACTAACAAAAGAAAAACAGGAGAATATGCAAATAACCTGAATAAGAAATGAGATGGGTGACTTTACAACAGAACCAACAGATATAAAAAGGATCATAACAGAATACTATGAAAACCTGTACTCCAACAAACTTGAAAAACTTGAGAAAAGGGACAAATTTCTAGAAACACACCACCTACCTAAACTAACACAAACTTAGGTAGAAAATTTGAACAGGCCCGTAACAAAAGAAGTTATTGAAGGGATCAAAAAACTCTCAACAAGAAAACTCTTAGTCCAGACAGCTTCACTGGAGAATTCTACCAAACATTCAGAGAAGAGCTGACACCAATTTTACCCAAACTATTCCAGAACACAGAAAAGGAAGGAATACTCCCAAATTCATTCTATGAAGCTAGCATAACCCTAATACCAAAGCCAGCCAAGGACACCACTAAAAAAGGAAACCACAGAGCAATATCCCTCAGGAATATAGATGGAAAAATTCTCAACAAATTCCTAGCCAATAGAATACAACAGCATATCAAAAAAAATAATACATCACAACCATTCATTCATACTAGGCATGCAAGGTTGGTTCAACATTAGAAAATCAATCAAAGTAATCCACCACATAAATAAAACAACAGAAAATAATCACATGATCATATCAATCGATGCAGAAAAGGCATTTGATAAAGTCAAACACCCATTCATGATTTAAAAAAAAAAAACTCTCGGCAAAATAGAAATAGAAGGGAAATTCCTCAACATAATAAAGGAAATTTATACAAAACCAACCACCAACATTATCCTCAATGGACGGAATCTGAAAGCATTCCCCTTGAAAACGGGAACCAGAAAAGGATGTCCTTTATCATCACTCTTAATCAACATTGTGTTGGAAGTCCTAACAAGAGCAATAAGGCATGAAAAAGAAATAAAGGGCATCTACATTGGTAAGAAAGAAGTAAAACTACCCCTATTCACAGATGATACAATCCTATACACAGAAAATTCTAAGGACTCAACAAGAAAGCTATTGGAACTAACAGAAGCATTCGGCAAAGTGGCAGGGTAAAAGACTAACGTACAAAAATCAGTTGGATTCCTCTACGTCAACAAAGAAAACCATGAAAAGGAAATGAGGAAAACAATACCATTTACAATAGCCCCCAAAAAGAAAATACTTAGGAATAAATCTAACCAGGGATGTAAAAGACGTATACAAAGAAAACTACAAAACACTACTCCAAGAAACCAAAACAGACCTACATAATGGAAAAACATACCATATTCTTAGAAAGACTTAATATTGTGAAAATGTCAATACTACCCAAAGCAATATATTACCCCAGTGCCGTCGAGTCGATTCCGACTCATAGCGACCGTATAGGACAGAGTAGAACTGCCCCATAGAGTATCCAAGGAGCGCCTGGTGGATCTGAACTGCCAACACTTTGGTTAGAGGCCGTAGCACTTAAACACTATGCCACCAGGGTTTCCAAACAATATACAGACATAATGAAATCCAAATCCAAATCCCAACAGCATTCTTCACTGAGATGGAAAAACTAATCACTAACTTTATATGGAAGGGAAAGAGACCCCAAATAAGTAAAGCTTTATTAAAAAAGAAGAACAAAGTAGGAGGCCTCACACTACCTGAACTCAGAACCTACTACACAGCCATGGTAGTCAAATCAGCCCAGTACTGGTACAACAGCAGACACACAGACCAATAGAACAGAACTGAGAACCAGATGTAAATCCATCCACCTATGGACAGCTGATCTTCGACAAAGGACTAAAGATTATTAAATGGGGAAGAGAATCTCTTCAGCAAATGGTGCTGACAAAACTGGATATCTGTCTGTATAAAATGAAATAAGATCCACATCTTACACCATACACAAAAACTAATGCAAAATGGATCAAAGACCTAAATATAAAAGATAAAACTATAAGGATCATGGAGGAAAAATTAGGGATAATGCTAGAGGCCCCAATATATGGCATAAATAGATTACCAACATAGCTAAAAATGTACACACAGAAAACGAACTAGATAAATGGGACCTCCTAAAAATTAAACACTTATACCTAACAAAAGAGTTTTCCAAAAGAGTAAAAAGAAAACCTACAGGCTGGGGAAAAAATTTTGGCTACAATATATCCAACAAGGGTCTAATCTCTAAAATTTATAGAAAATTTCAACACCTCAACAACAAAAAAAAAAAGACAAATCATTCAATTAAAATTGGGCAAAAGACATGAACAGACACTTCACAAAAGACATGCAGGCTTCTAACAAACATACAAAGAAATGCTTGAAATCATTAGCAATTAGAGAGATACAAACCAAAACTACCATGAGATACCAATTTACCTTGACATTACTGGTACTAATCAAAAAACAGAAAATAACAAATGCTGGCATGCATGTGGAGAGATTGGAACTCTTATACACTGCTGGTGGGAATGTAAAATGGTAGAGCTACTATGGAAAATGGTATGGCAGTTCCGCAAAAAACTAGAAATAGAAATACCATATAATCCAGCAATCTCACTCCTAGGTATACACTCCAAAGAAATAAGAGCTATGACACCAATGGACATATGCACAACCATGTTCATTGTAGCATTATCCACAATAGCAAAAAGGTAGAAGTAACCTAAGTACTCATGAACAGATGAATAGATTAACAAACTGTGGTACATATACACAATGGAATACTATGCAACAATAAAGAATAAATGATGAATCTGTGAAATATTTCATAACATGGATGAATCTAGATGACACTATGCTGAGTGAAATAAATCAATGACAAAAATACAAATATTGTATGGACTGCTTTTATAAAGTAACAACAAAAGGTTTACACACAGAAAAAAAAAAAACTCTTCGATGGTTACCAGGGATGGGATGGGAAGGAGGGAAAATAACCAAAGAAACAGTAAACACGAGTTAATATTGGTGAAGAAAAAGGCAATACATCACATGGGAGAAGCCAGCATAACACGACCAAGGCAAGAGAGGATGCAGTGGAATGCAGGAATAAAGGACAACTAGTAACTACTACAGCATAGACAATCCCACAATAATAGAATCAACAAACAATAATCTACGAATAGATAGATAGATTAGATAGATAGATAGATAGACAGACAGACAGACAGATAGATAGATAGATTAGACAGACAGACAGACAGATAGATATGCCAAGAGGTGAGGGAAGGGGTAAGGGAACACGCCCACCGGCAGATACAGGTTCAGTGGTGGAAATTTCTAGATACATGATTGTAGGTGTCCCTTATATATTAATATAGACAACAGAGCACACAAGTGGCATAGTCAGGGAAACCTCTTAGACATAACTAAACACCTCACAGGATGAAGTTTCCAGGCTCAAAGGAAAAGGACCATAAGCTCAGGGGACATCTATATCAATTGGCACAACATAATTCTTAAAGACAATGTTCTACATCCCACTTGGCTGAGTAGCGTCTGGATTCTTAGCTTGCAAGCATTCATCTGAGATACAACTATCAGTCTCCTCCAGTCTGGAGCAAAGGAGAGGGGGAAAAAGCTAAAGACTCTAGGGAGCAATTAGTACAAAGGACTAATGGACCACATGAAGCAGAGCCTACACGATCCTGAGACCAGAAAAACTAAATGGTGCCCTGCTACCACTACAGACCACTCTGACTGGGATTACAATAGAGGGTCCCAGACAGAGCAGGAGAAAAATGTAGAACAAATGATCAAATTCACAAAAAAGACCAGACTTACTGGTCTGACAGAGACTGGAGGAACCTCCGAGACTACGGGCCCCCAGTACCTTTCTAACTCAAAATTGAAGCCTCTTCTGAAGTCCACCTTTCAGCCAAACGTTAGGTAGGCCTATAAGACAGACAATAACACACATGAGAAGAGTGATTCTTAGATCAATCATGTATACAAGATCAAATGGGCAATACGTGCCTAGGAACAAAGAAGAGAAGGCGGGAAGAGACAGGAAAATTAGACAAATGGACACGGTGAACCCAGAGTGAAATAGGAAAGGGGGAGGGTGCTACACAATGTGGGATTGCAGCCAATGCCAAGGAACTATTTGTGCTTAAGTTTTTGAATGAGAAACTAATTTGCTCTGTAAACTTTCACCTAAATCACAATAAAAAAATAAAATGAAAAGTAAAGAGGGTAGGGTAGTATACTGGGAATCACAGAAGCTAAGGAATTGGTTGAAGCTGGGTTCTAGATTGGGTTGGCACTAAGCTGTGTCCTTGATCAAGTGACTTACTCCTCCTGTACTTCTGTTTTATTTATCTGTAAAATGAAAGCAAATGGTACTTTGGGAAGATTAAATATGATAATGTATATAAAGCAAAGGGCTCATAGCATGTGCTCAATAACTGCTACTTCTCAACCTCAGCTTCCTTCTGGAGCAATGAATAATAGTCTGCCTTTCCTGCGAATTCGTCTAGTGAACTGTACAGGCCTTTCCAGTGTTCCCAAGTTTTTGCCATTCATTCTTCATGCTTATCTCCCATCTCTCTGTCTGGCTATCTTCCCTCCTTTGATTATCATGAAAATGTCACTTCCCCTGAGAAACCTTGCATGACACTCTATGAACTCGGTTAGGTGTTCTTGCTCTTTGCCCTACATACACTTTAATTTTCCATCAGTGCAAGATTAAATGTTATTGTCACTACTTGCTTATTCATCTGCATTTTCTGCAAGACTGTACATGAGGTCAGGGACCACACCTATCTTTCTTGCCACTGTATATAAAGGGCCCAGCACAGTGCTTAACACATAGTAGGTGCTTTAAAAATATGTGCTAACAAGTGGCCATTTAAGATTCATCAGTCGGTCTCAACTCACCTGGAGCAAAGGAGAATGAAGAACACCAAAGACACAAGGTAAATATGAGCCCAAGAGACAGAACGGGCCACAAAAACCAGAGGCTACATCAGCCTGAGACCAGAAGAACTAGATGGTGCCAAGCTACCACCAATCACTGCCCTGACAGGGAACACAACAGAGATTCCCTGATGCAGCAGGAGAACAGTGGGATGCAGATCTCAAATTCTCGTAAAAAGACCAGGCTTAATGGTCTCGACTGAGAGTAGAGGGACCCTGGAGGTCATGGTCCCCAGACCCTTTGTTAGCCCAACACTGGAACCATTCCCGAATCCAACTCTTCAGACAGGGATTGGACTGGACTATAAGATAGATAATGATACTGGTGAGGAGTGAGCTTCTTGGCTCAAGTAGACACATGAGACTATGTGGGCAACTCCTGTCTGGAAGTGAGATGAGAAGGAAGTGGGGGACAGGAGCTTGTTGAATGGACACGGTGAATACAGGGAGGAGAGGAGGAATGTGCTGTCTCATTAGGGGGAGAGCAGCTAACAGTACATAGCAAGGTGTGTATAACTTTTTGTATGAGAGACTGGCATGATTTGTAAACTTTCACTTGAAGCACAATAAATTAATTTAGAAAATATGTGCTAAGTAAATAAATGCTCTTATTAGCTATTCTTAGACAGTTATATTTGGTACATCTCTTCACTTCTGTGGCACCAGTTTCTACTCAATTTTCCTCCTTCAGCCAATGCTTTTTACAGCTCTGTTGTCTCAATGTTACTTTTCTCTAACAAACGGTACTCCTTTGTCACGTTTTCTGGGAAAATAAAAGTACCAAGTTCTTATCCTTAGTCATATCATGTAACCCAGCAGAGCTACCATTGTATAACCCCTACAAGACTGATGGACATTAAAGTCCCCTACTGGTGGCAGAAGGGGGCATTGGTGATTCAGTAGTAGAATTACCACCTTCCATACGGGAGATTCCAGTTCAATGCCCAGACCACGCTCCTCATCTGCAGCCACCAGTGGAGGCTTGTGTGTTACTATGATGCTGAACAAGTTTCAGCAGGGTTTCTAGACTAAGATGGACTAGGAAGAAAGGCCTGCGATCTACTTCTGAAAATCAACCAATGAAAACCCTATGGATCACAATGGTCCAATCCACATGTGATCATGAGGATGGTATAGGATTGGGCAATGTTTCATTGCATTCTGCGTGGAGTCACCATGAGTGAGGGGCCAACCTGATGGCAGCCAACAACAACACCTGGCGGTAGAGGGGATGACCAAGAATTCTAGGCCTCCAGCTTAATAAATTTGGCTTAAAAGTGGCATCTATCCTGTGAGTTTGAGATAACTGACTGTAATAGAAACCTTTGTGTGTGATACACTTGCAGCGTATTTCTCAGCCTTTCTTCCTTTCTTCTCTGCCTTTCTTCCTGCTCCTCCCCATCATTTTGTTCTTTTACTTGCTCTGTCTTTTGTGAGGTTAACATCAATGTGTGAGGCTGATCCTATGCTATCTGTATGAGCCCCCTTACCACTTACAGAAGCTTCTAGTTTGCACCCAATGGAAGGAGCCGAAGAGCAAAAAGAAGCTCCCTCCTCGCTTCCTGTAGACAGCACCCCTCATCCTTTCGCTCCTCTCATACTTGCCCTTCTTTCACATTCCCTGTTTAACAGTTCTGATCCTTACTTTTTCTTCTCCCTCCAAATTCGTCCCATATTGTAAAATCATTTCATTTGTATATAAAATCCTTTTATTCCTAGTTGAAATAAAACATTTCCTCAGCAGCTGAACTAAAACTGCCTTTCTTGAAAGCTGCAATGAATTCCATGGTCCATATGGACCCTTTATTTGCTATATTAGTGATTACATTAACAATCATTAAAAGAAGTTATTTTCTTTTTAGGTGTCCAAACATTGACATTATCCACATTGTTTTAAAACACTATTGGAATTCTTTCAATCTTTAATGTTTGACTCCTTAAGGCCATGACGTGGGAAAACAAACTGAATGTAAAACTTAAGTGTATTTAAATTAAATAAATCTGACTCCAAAGAACCTCATTTCTAAATATGGAGAATCTGCTTTTCGCATAAATCTTTCATATGGTAAAGTTGGATTGCACAGAAGGTCCAGTCTGTCTCCTAATCCTGTTATGAAGAACAAGGTTAGTTTAAAACATTCTGGATGTTGATGCTTAAGTACATCTGCCCGCCACACCATGATACATGAAAGAAAGGTTATGATGTTACATAACACTTGGAATTGAGGTTCCCATCAGATTTGCTACAAGAGCAGAAACAAGGCCAGACTTTTATCATCAAGAATCTGTACTACAACCCAAATGGTAAGTCTTTGGGTGTTTCCAAAGTGCTGAATAGTACTGTTGTAAAACAACTGGCCACGCTGATGAGAAAGAAATGCAGACATATACAGGTAGAACATGCACAGAGGTGCAGCATCACTAGAACTGGCCAGGACAGACTGATTCCACTACATTCAAAGAAACAAACATGATACTTGGTCTTTGTAGGCATGGTGCCCTCTCTCACTTAAGTATTTGAGATCTTCATCACACACTTGTAGAACAGCTCTTGGGTGAATCAGATTACTGCTGACCTCCGTGTGCCAGTTCACATACATACAGTCAGTGGCTACAGCTTGAGCAACAGATCACAAAGGAGGGCAAGGATCTGGGCTCAGTGTAAAAGTGGGCTAGGCCTAAGATGGACCTGGTAGCAAACAGTCATGAAGAAGTCACAGGTAAGCAATTCAGAGACAGACAAACAGGTGCTAAAGGTCAAAGGCAAGCAGTGGGTCAGAAGTCATAGCATCCAACGGCAAGTGAATGGAATTTGGAGACACAAGGAATCTTGGTTTTAGCCCCACTCTGCTATTTGCTAGCTGACTCTGGATAAGTCATTTCACTCTTCGGCACTTCAAGGCTCTCTATAAAAGAGAAACAGTATGTACTGCAGAGTCTTATTTCGGACCTCAAATAATAAAGAACAAATAATAGATGACACTTACAGAATCCTCATTGGGTGTTTTATATGAATTAATTCATTTAATCCTGTCACTAACCCTGTAAGGTGGGTACTATTATCATCCATGAGGTCACACAGCTAATAAGTAGCAGAGCTGAGATTCACACCTAAGTTCTCTAACTCCAGAGTCTACTCTTAACCATGAGGTATGTGTATTATAAAGTATTTCATTAATACTATGTTCACACATACTTGTGGTAATAGTAATAATAATATTTATTAAGTACTTTCTAGGCATCAGGAATAGTGCTTTGTGTTTTACTTACATTATGCTATTCAATTCTGTTACAACCCTTTGAGGTAGGTTCTTTAATGTCTCCATGCTACAGATGAGGAAACTGAGGCTCGAAGTGGTTAAGTAACTTTCTAAAGGTCACCTAGCTATTATATTGTGGAATAAGAATTTAAACCTTTATTTTCATTCCAAAATACATCTAATCTTCTACTTCTCTGACAAAGTTAAAGCTGTCCTTATTTGTTTCCCTCAACATTCTTGTCCTCCTGCCTCCAGATATCCACACACTGACACCTCTTCTTATGTCCTGATCTCCATTATCACAGGATAAGGCATCCCTTCTATTTAAGACAAACATTCCTTCCTTTTTCTAGAATCCACCTTTCCCACCTACTCTAGAACCTTGATCTTTCCGCATCTCCATCTTCATCTTCAATCTGTTCCTTTCTACTGCCTTCACTCGTTCAGTGTATAAAAGTATATAAAAGTACAGCCTTCACTCTGCAATCCTCTCCAGCTCTGAGTCAGCCTCCCTTCCCTCCTTCTTACCCAAACTTCTCTGCACAAGAATCTCCATTTCCTGATAACGTCCTCACCTCCACTCACTCCTGGGTCACTACCATCTGCTTTCTGCCTGCTCTGCTCTCCTTTAATTGCTCTTTCCCAGCCCACCACTGGCTTCCTACTTCCCAAAATCAAAGGGTATTTTTCACTCCTTATCCTATCCACCTTCTCCGCTATGATCCTGGATGACTGTAATGATGCCCTGGGCTCTCCATCTCCAGTATCCCATCCCAGAAATCCATTCCCCAAACAAACCCCACAGTGCTTTAGACACAGGTATTGTTTCTCACCTCCTTGCCTTTGCTCCGGCTACTCGCTCTTCTCTCCCTGGAATGCCCTTTCCCATCTCTACAGAACGCTTCCTTCCTTAGACAATTTCTTGCTTAAATTTCAGTTGAGATGTTTTCTTCTCCTGGAAGTCTTCTCTGAATCTGTCCACTCTAAAATTAGGTGCAATTCTCAGTGACCCTATGACATCAGCAGCTTTTTAACTATATTTTCTTAAAAGGACCTATTCCTGTTTTTTTGTACCAACTTCCTTACTGACTATAAGGTCCTTGAGAACAGATATTGACTTAGTCAACTCAGTTCAGTCTCAAGCTCTTAGTCTAAGCACTGTGACAAGACAGTAGGGTTAGGTTTCATGTCCTTTGATTGTTATATTCTCTCCTCTTTGAAAAGGGACTGTTTCTCCTAATTTATTGCTGTGTACAATATGTGTTATCTTTGGACTCGTTACTAAAATATCACATTCAATTCTACCACTTATATCTTATTTTTTCTTTCGAGTAAATGTTCACTTAAGAAGCCCTGGTAGCACAGTGGTTACATGTTCGGCTGTTAACCAAAAGATTGGCAGTTCAAACCCTACAGCCGCTCTGCTAGAGAAAGATGTGGCCGTCTGCTACCATAAAGATTACAGCCTTGGAAACCCTATGGGGGCAGTTCTACTCTGCCCAGTAGGGTCACTATGAGTCAGAATTGACTCAACGGCAATAAGTCAGCAACGGTTAAATGTTCATTTTTGCAAAAGTTCATGTGTGTTTCTATTCCAAAGGCCAACCTGGTGGCTGCCTGGCATAGTGGCTAGCCACTGTTTTTACCTCCCTGTCATACATTCCCTTTATCCTGGCAATAGCATCCTGATTTTCCTTTTGGAAACTACTCCTCCCATACTGGATGCAGACCCATCAATCCAGGTCTCCCACCCTTCTCAGGTCTATGGATAAGACCGTGTCCCAAGCCAATCAGTCACTTCCTAGAATTTGAATCTGGAGAAGAGTGACACATATGCTGAGAATGACTAGAGTTCACTGATCTCAGAAGAGATTTTCTTTAGCTCCCTCCATCTGCATTTTCCTTAGTTGCTCTGGCCTACGTCATCTTCAAAACCAGATTCTCAATCTTTCCTGCCCATTTCTATGGGTTACCTCATAATCTTTGAATACAGTCCTTCTTTGTTCAGGGTAACTAGAGTCTTCCTATTGTCTACAACCAACCAATACTAAATGATATACATAGGTATTCAACAAATGTTCACTAAGTAAATGATGATGAATAGATATCTGAATCAAAGGGAGGTTTTTCCCAAGTTAAAAGGGACCTGCAAATTCCAAGAAGCATGAAGGTTTGAGAAAATTCATGTGGTGAAAAGATGATAAGCATAGAAACAAACACCCCTGAGGCAGGAAGGAAGAAGACCTAAGTTGTGATGATAAAGGGACTTGGCTCAGAGGAGATGCCCTTCCCTTTCCTCCAGGTCTGGGCCTATGAGAGAGACAGAGATGAAGCTGAAGGGCAGATGAGGGTGGTCAGGCTGGATGACCTTGATCTTCTTAGAGAAGGAGAAAATCAAAGATGATGAGGACTACTGGGCACCTTAAAGTATCAACATACCCATAATGTTAAAACACCAGAGGTAATTTTTTTCCATTGTAAGTATAACAAAGATCTATCACGACTAACAAAAATGTTAATGGTAACTGGTAAAAGTACTACTGGGGGGAAGGTAAAGCTATTTTCTTGGTGTAGTTCTTCAAAAGGTAAAACAATTTGACAGCTAACTCATTAGCTTTTATATAGATAAACTTTCCCTGTGGTCCCTGCTACAACAGACTTAACCAGTTCTACTCCCTGGTTCAAACATAATGAATATGTGATTTAGCCATAATTCATATCTTGGACAACTACAAAAAGTGTAAAAAAGACTCTTAGCTTAAGGCTCTCAGTACCTTATCTTTGTGTACATTATTACAATCACACATTCAATTCTACTGCTTTATCATTTCTTTTTCTTTTTGGGGATATTCCGTGAATGTTGCTTTTTCTTTATTCATATACAATATGAATTTCTTATTTTTATTCATATATAATAAAGATGCTATGCAGAGAACAAAAAAGAGGCAGAATGTTTTCCCCAAAGAGAGGGCTTTTTCAGAAGTGCTCTGTAATCTGTCATCCAGAGGAAAGAGTGCATCATCACTGCTGTAAAAAAATAAATGAATTACATAGACTTGATGCACAGCAGGCTCGCAGATTTCGCTGGCCCTTTGTATTGAACATATGCTCGCTCTCTGTTGTTTCCTCTCAGATGACTCTAGGCATCCAAGAGATAAAACAGGCAGGCAAGCAGCAGACGTCACAGCAAATAGCTTGGTAGGTCACCTCATCTTTAAGACACGAAGTCAGAAATTTACCTCCCAGACAGGAAATTAAATGCATATAAAGAACCCACAAACCCATTCCACAGTCTGACTTTCTAAGACTTTTTCCCCTCATTACCACTTCCCATTCTAAAGCATTTACTTTCCCCAGATGACCTGTTAATATCAGATTATTATTAAAAGAAATAAAAAAACACATATAACAGAACTAGAGCTAAACAAACTCTGATATCACTGAAGTCCTCCCAGCCTGGAGAGGACACTTTCTTCTTTTCTGCTCTTAAGAAAAGCTACTCAATCAATATAGCTTCATCTGGGAGCCTATAACTATATCTATACTTTGCTTGGCACCATAGACCAGAAGGCACCATGGACCAGCAGGCACCACAGAAGCCTCGCCTTTCTTTAACCTTGCTCCTTTGTACCTAGCTCCGCTTCCCAGCCCACTCCCTACTAACTCCCTGTATCATTTCCTTATACATGTAAGGAACCGTATTTTCATATTTTCTCATTTTTACTTTGAGTACGGTGTCTTGTATTCTCTAGAGACATCGGTTTCCATGAATACATAGCACAGTTTTTGAATTTCCTCAAGCAGAGGTATGTGTGGACATGTATGGACATATGTTTATAAGCATATGTACAGTATTGTAAGCACATATGCATCATTTTAACATGTATCTGCTTCCCCTTTACTGGATTAAATTGGCTTTTCTCAGCTTGTTAAGAATGAAAAGGCTAGGGCTATGTGAGATGCCTAAGTGGTCCAACTACATCCGTTTTTATTAATGGTGAACACGGTGTTTAAGACACAGCTATCATTATGGCATTTTCAGTAGGGGCTAGTGATTGGAGGCAGCAGTTAACGTGGAGCCTCAGGAAGATGAAGACAAGAGATCCAATAAGAGATACAATCTTTCCGTGAGTTTCCATGATTATGGAAAAATCTGTTTTCTTAAAACAATTCTACCTACCATTTGTGAAATGCTAGTATGTACCATGTACTGGATATATATTACTTGTATGACCCTTCAAAGACCTCTTCACGGTAGTTATTATCGCTTCTATTTTACAGATGGAGATACTGAGGCTTAGTGCTTATCATAGCAGGGTTACGAACCGGTTCGTTATGGTTCAAACCTCTGCTGAGAATGCAGATTTCTACCCCAGATATACTGGATCAGAATCTACAATTTAACGAGGTCCCCAGGTATAATACATTTTGAGAAGCACTGCTCTCAGCATTGGTCCCTAACCAGCAGCATTAACATCCCCTGGGAACTTGTTAGAAAGGCAAATTCTCAGCAGGGGTTTGAACCAGAAGGAACCCGGTTCAAAGCCCTGTCTCATAGCTCCATTCAACCACCTGGAGTTTTATGTGGATGTACAGCTCAACTATTGATAATCACTTTTGGTTTTCATGCCATCTCCCAGGACAAGTAAGCAGATCCTCCTCACTGCAGTGTCTCCTTTATAACAGTCACTTAAGTTATGTATGCAAATCCAAAGGGAGGTAGGTGTATGCATATGTGTGAGAGAGAAATGAGAGAGGAGTGTTAATCATGAATGTATATTAAGTATTATTACAACAGAAACCAACAGGAACACAAAAAGATACAGGACTTGGAAATGTATTTTTATTTCATTCTTGTGACATGACAAGCAGCAGAAACAAGTCCAATCTGTATAATGGGAAAAAATTGCCCATGAGTCAAAAGTCTTTTTTTCTGTGTTCACTCTGCAGAATAGTCAAGAGCCAGTACCTTGTTTACAAAGGTCAGTGAAACACAGGCATCACTGTGGTAAGGGTCCTGTGAGAAATGTTTTCGTGTTTCAAATACACTCATCTTTAATGAAAGTAGGGCCACTTATTCAGAATTAAAAAGTAATAAATATTACCAACATATGTGTAAATAAGATTCCCAATGAATTTGTTTCTTGGCTAGAGTATTTAGGAGGGACAAATGTTCTCATTTATAATATGATACATGTGTATTTCCTCACCAGTATATATGAGACAATAATTCTTAGTCACAACCAATGCTAGTCCATTCTTTATTCAGAGAGAACTGGGCTCTGTAAAACCAGAACCAACACCCTAGTTTCGTGCAGTTAATATCAAAACGAAAGAAAGGTCCTCAACCAAAAACTTGCAATCTAATGGAGGAACCTATTTTTAGACCAATTGGCTTGATTTAATTTTTTTTTTTTCCTTTTAAACTCAGTGGAAGTTTCAGCTAGACTCTAAACTGATTGGGATAAGTCCAACATGCGTACTAAAGGCTAATGGCACCAGTGGAATGCAGAAATGCCCTGAGACACTCATTATCAAAGGGTCAATTTTTAGGCAAAAGGCCTGTTCAAATGAAAGCTTGTGTAGGTTCTTTATCTGAAATAACAATGAGGTTAAACAAGAGAGCAACCTAAGCTGTTATCTCCAGTTAAGTGGAATTGCTTGTATGTTGTTAGTAAATAAGAGTATTCATCACCCTTCTCTGGCTTAGGCTCCCAAAAAGATATGCAAAACAAATGCTGCATTACCCCACAGGCTCACACTGCACAATTATTTTATTTACGATACAAAATGCCAAAGGGGGTTAGTGGTGAAAGGGGAGCGCAGGGCATGAAATGTGGAGCACCAAGATCTAGATGAAGGATAAAGCAGGGGAGATGGGGTGGGGGGGGGCCAAGGGTGGAAAAGGGTTGGCACGAAAAAATAGCTGAAAGCATTTGGGATTCAATATGGAAAAAAAATACCCAGTACATTAAGAATATTAAGTAGCACTCTGATGACCTTTCGAAACTATGGTGCAGTGTGTTGTAAAGTTCTCCAAGAATTAATTCTGCCTTGCCCAATGGTCCCTGTGTTTAATCTTCACCTCGGCGTTAATTCTGAACAAGTAACAAAAGAGGCAGTTACTTTAACTGAAAAGAACGCTGTGGCTCCATCAATCTCATCTTCACCCTTATACTGAAAGGGTTTCTACTATCCCCAAACCCACCTTGTCTAACATCTTGGGTTGTGTGCCAGAGAAGTAAAAGCAACCAAGTGAAAAACAGATCAAGGTCTGTGCTCATCATCCTAATAAATACAGTGTCTGGTCCCTTACTGAAGAGGGTAGGAGGTAGGTGGAGTGCAAGAGAGAATCTCAAAACAATGGCAAACTTGCAAATGATTTTGTAAAAGACTAAAGTCACTCTTTGAACACTAGTAATTTAGAATGTGAAAATTTAATACAGAGCAGACCGAAGTTTACACTTGAGAAAGGGAGTGATAAAAATACAAGCAGTATAAAAAGACCGATGTTTACTCAGTACTAACAACTCACATTTATAGAGGTTCTTACTTTGGGCTGGGCACTATTCTAAGGAAATTACATTACTTTAATTCTCATCACAGCCTTATGACTTAGCTACACTTATTATGTCATTTTAGAGAGGAGGAAACTGAGGCAGAGAAAGGTTATCAAAACCAAAAAACCAAACCCACTGCTGTCAAGTCAATTCTGACTTATAGCAACCTCATAGAGAGGAGTAGAATTGGCCCACAGGAATTTCAAAGAGCGCCTGGTGGATCTGAACAGCTGACCTTTTCGTTAACAGCGGAACTCTTAGCCACTACACTACCAGGGTTTCCAGCAGGTGATAGCCAGAATTTATCTGAATAGTTTGATTGCAGAGCCAGCATTTTCATACCCTAAATAAAGGCATCCTAGTAGTGCAAACCCTTGTGGTGTAGTGGTTATAGAGCTACAGCTGCTAAACAAAAGGTGAGCAGTTTGAAGCCACCAGGTGCTCCTTGGAAACTCTATGGGGCAGTTCTACTCTGTCCTATTGGGTTGCTATGATTTGGAATCAACTGGACAGCAACGGGTTTGGTTTGGGGATTTTTTTTAGTAGCACAAACAGTTAAGCACTTGGCTGCTAACTGAAAGGTCAGTAGTTGGAACCCACCCACCGGCTCCAAGGGAGAACGACCTGGCAATCTGCTTCCATAAAGATTACAGCCAAGAACACCCTATGGGACAGTTCTACTCTGTCACATGGGGTCACTATGAGTCAGAATCGACTTGATGGCACTTAACAACAACAATGCCATAAATAAGAGAGTATATTTAAGTTGTTAGCACACTGGTTCCTGTTACATAAAAAAAATAATAATAAATACCATTAATTATCAATGTATCTCTTCCACTAATTTAAGCAATCTTAGCGAGGGCTTTTCTTGAATGCATTCTGTTAAGAAATAATCTGACAAGAAATGAGTAAAATAAAAAATTAGAATTAACATAAATTACTAATTTTTTTTAAAACAATAAAGCTGAAGTTACTTAAAAGTTCACACTTCAGGCTTTTTATTAACGCAGACCAAACTTCCCGATTAATCCAAAATAAAAGGATTTTGTGACACTCCTTAATTTTCTTTTTGCTCATTATAACCCTTCACTTCAAGCTATCCACCTTGCACTTCAGTGACTGCCCTTCTTTTGCCAGGAGAAATACTGCAGAATTTCTGAGTAGTTATCTATTCAGTTAGAGCAACCCTACCTTCAAAGAACATCTTCCTATTTCTCGTCAAAAATAGGATTCTCCATGTCTTGACTGTGGGGACGGGGGCAGTGTTGGTTCAGTGGTAGAATTCTTGCCTTCCATGTAGGAGACCTGGGTTCCGTTCCAGGCCAATGTACATCAAGTGCAGCCACCACCTGGTGGCCAACCCAGTGCCATCGAGTCGATTCCAACTCACGGCGGCCCTTTAGGACAGAGTGGAACTGCCCCATAGAGTTTCCAAGGAGCACCTGGCGGATTCAAACTGCCAACCCTTTAGTTAGCAGCCATAGCACTTAACCACTATGCCACCAGGGTCTGAGTAGTGGTTAAAAGCCACAGATGCTAACCAAAAGGTCGATAGTTCGAATCCACCAGGCGTTCCTTGGAAACCGTGTGGGGCATTTCTACTCTGTGCTATAGGGTCGCTATGAGTCGGAATTGACTCGAAAGCAATGGGTTTGGTTTTGGTTTATCTACTTAAAAGAGTTCCTACCTGGGCTTTAGAAGCATGTGAAAAGCCAGGGTTGTAAATGGACTGTCTCATTTTAAATCTTGATCTTGAATTTACCACTGACCTGATGGTCTTCAGATTTAATCTCTCTGCTTTGTTAGTTTTATCTTAAATATGGGGTAATTAACTCTCATGTATTTATACAACTGCTGGGAATTAATATCTATGAATTATGTTGTATTCTCAGAAAAACGATGACACAAACATAACTGAATACATCAAAAATCTAATAAAAGCATTTCTGAATTGCATTGAACCATCTAATTATTACAGGTTTACATGAAAATGACATAAGAGCTATTTTATAATCATTGCTCCTTCATCACTGTCACTTTCAGTAACTATTGCTATGCTTTCTCTGTCAACATTTTCTATGATCTATGATACTGACTGCATAGTTGGTGAAAAGCAAAAAGGCATAAAAGTTGAGACAGATGCTCTACCAATATCCTCAAACCAGCAACTATTCAACCCTTATGCATGACTATAGCCACGCAGCTATTCATGGCCAGAGTCCATTGTGACTGGCCAGGGTAGCCATGTGGACTAGACAGTGCCTGAGCTGAACCAGTCGTTATCACTCTTGTGAGTCACACAGAAAAACCAAAAATGGCTATTTCTGCCAAGTCAACAGCAAAAGGCAGAGAAATAATCCGCAATAAAAGAAAGCACAGTGAGGTATTATTATGCGTCTGAAATGGAAACAAAAATCAAATTAAAAAAAAAAAAAAACTTCATGCAAACGTCAGTAGATTTCTGAAGACCTCTTTGATGTCTGGGAAAAACAGACAAAGGTAAGTCAGTCAAGGAGACAGGGATTCCTACCATAAGGGAGATTCAGGTTTTAGGAAATGTCTTAGACTCTTAGCCATTCTTCAGCAGTCATATCTGAATCCTACAAGATACGGGTACACAGTTTTAGTCATGAAGTTCAGGACAACAGGGAAGTTGAGAATGCTAAAGAAAATATTTTTTTTTTTCAGAATCTAACAGTCAATTTCATTAGCAAAGGTGATGATATAAAGAGCACTTTGTATTAGAAAAACTTCATGAATCAACCATCCCCAATTCACCACCATTAATAAGCACAATGAATGTAATTCCTGCAAGAAAAGTAACTAAAACAAAGGCTAATGGTGACCAGGCTGAGACTGCGGACAATGATGTGATCCTATCACTTTTCATTAAACTGGAACAAGTTGCCCCCATATGGAAATTTATGACCAAGAGACATGAATATAAACACATTTCCAAGAGCTAAAGGTTTTCTAGTTGAATAGAACTCTGTGAGCTGCGACAGACTACTATTATTTTTGGACAAGCTGAAAGGCATGAACTTTGGTCATTGCTTTCAGCGATGTTTTAGGAGCATCCATTTGTTCTTTGAAAAATCTTTAAACTGAGGAAGAAAAAAAAAAACCATGACCAAATGTGTAATTTAACATGTTGAATAGGAATGAATGTCACACTTTCCCCTAACTTTATAAAAGGCCAGATGTGTGCTACACCCTTCTGCATGATTTCATAATTCTGACAACTCCACCCGCAACAAGATAACCTACCATCATTTTTATGATCTTTCTTCCTTCCCATGAAGAGCCGCTATGTAAATCTCTAGAGAAGTAAATCCCAAGCTAGTAAGAATGTATTATTTCCCCCTTTCATCTTTTGAATACAGCAGTGGGATAGATTATATTATTTATAACCTATAAATTGGCTATTCACTTTAGCAAACTTAATATCATATATAAATTCAAATAGACGAATACCTCCTTTATCCACACTTGCAACTTTCCATTCCATTTGATTTTCAAATTCAGTAAAGGGCCATGTATAATGTGGGATAGTGGCATGGATAACATTAACGCGTATGGGTTTGGGAATTACGCAAAGCTGGGTTTAAATCTTGCCTTCACTCCCTAGTTGTGTGATGACTTAGTTTTCCTATCGTAAGAGATAGGATAGTAGCATCTGTGTCCCAAGGGTTAAAGAAACCAAGTACAAGCCCTAGTCTGAAAAGAAAAAAAGTTAGAAAAACCATCACTGATAAAATTTTTAAAATTCATTAAAAAAATAAATGGCTTAAAATAAACAATATAAGTTGCATTAAATATGTTGTACAAGGAATAAAATACTAGAAGTAATCCCACTTTGAAGTGTGGTGTCTGGGGTCTTAAACGCTAGCAAGCAGCCATCTAAGATGCATTAATGAGTCTTAACCCACCTGGATCAAAGGAGAATGAAAAACACCAAGGTCACAAGGTAATTATGAGCCCAGGAGACAGAAAGGGCTACGTGAACTAGAGACTACATCATCCTGAGACCAGAAGAACTAGATGGTGCCTGGCCACAACCAATGACTGCCCTGACAGGGAACACAACAGAGAACCCCTGAGGGAGCAGGAGAACTGTGGGATACAGACCCCAAATTCTCATAAAAAGACCAGACTTAATGGTCTGACTAAGACTAGAAGAATCCCGGCGGTCATGGTCCCCAAACCTTCTGTTGGCCCAGGACAGGAACCATTCCCAAAGCCAACTCATCAGGTGTGGATTGGACTGGACAATGGGTTGGAGAGAGATGCTGATGAGGAGTGAGCCACTTGCATCAGGTGGACACTTGAAACTGTGTTGGCATCTCCTGTCTGGAAGGGAGATGGATGGGTTGAGGGGGTTAGAAACTAGCAAAACGGTCACAAAAGGAGAGACTGGAAGGAGGGAGCGGGTTGACTCATTAGGGGCAGAGTAAGTGGGAGTATGTAGTAAGGTGTATATAAGTTTATATGTGAGAGATTGACTTGATTTGTAAACTTTCACTTAAAGCACAATAAAAATTATTTAAAAAGATACTAGAAGGAATCCACTTCTAAGACAAATCAGAATTGCGGACAACACAGTGAAAGAATAATTTTCACAGGGCCCTGGCCAAGAGGTATTCCCAATCCTAGCCATTCCCTCTGCCTCACACCCCAACCACTCCGCAGGGGTCTGGTTTGTAATCAGTAAAGAATACCTGAAACAGGGGTGCAGAAAAGGGGTCTTTCCTCTTACTTCGTACCCCCTATCTGTATGACCTGTGAGTAAGTGGGGCCTCACCTCATAGAAAGGTCAAGAACAAACCGTTAGGTGGGGTGGGAGGCTGGGCAGGGTGAGGTGACACATATCCTGGGCCTCTCCTGGTATGAGATCAAGCACTAAGCCCTGGGTGTAGGGAGTTTCCATTCCAAAGGGTAGAAATGGGGGCCATGGAGTTGATGCGGGGTATAGGCGATATGGAGACCGGCCTCATGCTCCTAGGAAAACAGTCTCATGTAAAAGCATGAAATCATCATGAGTTAGCTGAATCACAGATTAGACTACATTTAGCTTAGTAAAAGAAGTTGCCTGAAAGGTTAAAGGGCATGTGAAAGAGTCTAACCATAAAACCCAAGGAGTGCCTGTATATGGAAGTACCTAGCACTGGAGAAGGACTTAATGATGTGAAGTTGTCTTCCCTTCAAAGGCTGTCCAGGTTCTGACTGACAGTCTTACAGGATGAGAAGCTAGCTAACAGAAGGCACACAACTATACATGTGTCTAAAAAAAAAAAAAAAAAAAACTGCAAAATTCAGAGGTAGTTGATGGATACTTTTTTTTTTTTTTTTTAACTTTCATATAAGACTGAAATCGTGTTAGTAAAATCAGATTTTCAGGTTGCTATTTAATCTCGGTTGTGATCTACAGAGTACAGTTTTTTGTTTGTTTTTAAGTTTTAATAAGAAAAGATATCATTTTGATGGCTAAGGTGAATCTGAGCTATGACAGAGTTTTGTTTTGTTTTGTTTTTTTAACCACCTCATATACATGAAGAAGCTGGATAATGAAAAAAAAAGAAGAAAGAAGAAGAATTCATGCATTTGAACTGTGGTGCTGGAAAAGAATACTGAATATAGCATGGACTGCCAAAAGAGCAAACAATTCAATCTTAAAAGAATACAACCAGAATGTTACTTGGTAGCAAGGATGCTGAAACTTCAACCCACTTGCATTGGACATGTCATCAGGAAGGAAGAATTTCTAGAAAAGGACATAATGTTTGGTAAAACAGAAGGCCAATGAAAATGAGGAAACCCTCAATGAGATGGTTTGACACAGTCGTCACAACAATGGACTCAAACACACCAACAATCGTGAAGACGACGCAGGATCGGGCAATGTTTGGTCCGTCATAAATAAGGTCGCAATGAGCTGAAGCCAACCGGACAGCAGCTAACAACACCAACTTATCCTGAGGCAACGTAGCAGGACATTTGAGTTACTCAAACAGGGGCCATCCAGAGAGGAAAGCTAGGAAATATGAACTATACCAACATCATTCATCCCTTCTAAGACTTAGCTTTTTCACAACCTGAGAAAACAGCATGTGTGGCACTGGGATCTCAGTAGGACTTCAGCTGTCTCAGAAGTTTTCTGAGGTCATCTCTATGCTGTCCCTGAATCACTCAAAGGCTTAGAGCCTCTTTACCAGGCACTTCTCAGACCCACCTGCCCACATATATAACCATGTAAAGCTTATCACTGTTTTAATAAGAATGTTGCATTTCTTACATTTGAATGAATAATCTTCAGACTTGGAGGTTATTAAAATACATAATTATTACCATTACATTTACATAGGTAGTCACAGAAAGAACAAATTTGTTAGAACACAGACTGATTCCAGACTAGTCACACAGTCTGTAGATAGAGATGGGAAGCTATTTACCTTCTCCAAACTTCAGTTTCCTAATGTTTAAAATAATATTTTTAAGAAATAATATTGCTGTGAAGATAAAATGTACCCAACTGACTCCCAGCATGGTGTTTAGAGTAAGCACACCTACATGTGAATCCTATAAACCCTTTGAGCCTGTGTATTTTATTAAATTCTAGAACAAAGCCTTCACAAAAGGTTTAATGCAGCTAAATATTTGGGATTTTCTGACAAAAGCTAAAGCCTTCATTAATGTGTTGTTATATACCTTGTTACTGAGATTGCTGGTCAATGGATTCTAACTACAGAAACTCAACATGAATCTTTCCACCTACAACCTCCCGTACCAGCTAAAGTTGACATGGCAGTTAATATCTCATATGTCAAAGAGTAGAGGAGTGATGTCATAGAGTTTTGGAAAGAAATAATATAGTCATCAGTCCTTGGATAATGTGTAATTTCAAAAGCAAACAATATTACCCAGAGCCATGACTCAGCTTAAAAAAAGCAACGGTTATGACCATTTCTAAATATTTCATTTAAAAAAATCATCTGGCTTTCTGGGTTATTTTGTTGTTGGAAATGAGGTTTAATAACTAAACGTGACAAGAGGGAAATTAAGTGTAATGAGCTCAACTGAAGGTGAGGCCAGTGAAATGTGTGCCATGACTTCTATTTTGATACATAAATTTACTGTGAGAGATGTAAGAATCACAGACTTCGAGGTTCCTCCTGTGGTGCAACAGCTGATGGCCACTGAGAGTCTTAGTGTAAATTAGTTACTATTTTGTGGTGTTTAATTGGCTTAATTGACCAAAATCGAAACGAAAGGACCTCAAACATCTCAATGATAAAGTCCGCAAAACTTCCGATGGTTAATCAAGTGGATTAAAGTAAATAACTGGTCATCTACAAAATATCTCAAACAGAAGGGCTATTTCTCTAACTCTTCTAAAAGGTCAAGCTAGTCATATAAAAAGTAATTTACAGGCATGTGACAGAGGATGATTTTTCTGTGCCATGTTAGCAACTTACAAGATGTCTTCTCCTTTGAGAAAGATCACTTATTTTAATAAGCCCTAAATCTGAAGGTCATTTTTGGTTGGTCCCTGTAATCCTCTCCTATCCCCAAAAGATTCTGTTTAAAGAATCTTGCTTTCCTTTTAATAGGTCTATGTCTTGAAATACAAATGCTTATTTTGGCCTAATGTGAACTCATATTCGGGAACTGCTCGGTCTCATGTCAAGAATTTTTTACAGTGACCTTGTACATGTACACTTGTGTGCTAAAGAAAGAACCAGATGCTCATTTTCTAAGTTAGAAAAAGATTAAACAAAACACAAATAGCCAATATACTTACCCCCACCGCCTCAAAAAAAGGCGGCCCTTTCTAAAAATAAAAGAGGAACCCTGTAGGCACAATGGTTAAACACTCAGCAGCTAATTGCAAGGTCAGAGGTTTGAACCCACTAGAGGCTCCATGGGAGAAAAGACCTGGCAATCTGCTCCCATAAAGATTACAGGCTAGGAAACCCTACGGGGCAGTTTTACTCTGTCCAAGAGGGTCTCTCTGAGACAAAATCAACTCAACGGCACCTAACAACAACTTTAAAAACAAGTAAGCATTTTGCCTATCAAAGTGGTAAATATTTTTTAAAATGATAATATTCTTTGTTGGTTAGGTTGCAAGAAAATAGGCCCTCTAAAGTGTGCATGGCTTTCAGTTCTGCTTCTGACAAAATTTATTTTAAGGAAGTAATGCACAAAAAGCTTCAGTTACAATGAAAGTCAATGCAGTGATATCCATAAAACAATGATTTCAGAACAACCTAGATGTCATTGGTTAATCTAACCATGGTTGAATAAATCATAACATAACGAAATAGTCTGACAGTAAAAACGATTTTGTATAATGCTTTTTGGGGCCTGAAAAGATGTTCACCAAAGGATAAATGAAAAAAGCAAGCTACAAAATATTACATTTGGTACAATCTCTTTTGTGTTTCTTTAAAGATTAAACACACTAACACACCAAGACGAAGATTTGTAAGCCTATACCTCAAAAAGTTAGCAATGACTGTCTAAAGTTAACAATGACTGTGAGTGAGAATATGAGTGTGTCTTGTGTTTTTTTTCCTCTGTATTCTCTGATTTTTCTGCATTAAACATAAACTCTTTCATTATAAATAAGAAATCTTTAAAAATTAAAATAGTTTGTTATACGTAATTTCATTTCAAATAGACCATGAATTTCCAGTGGGGGCCATAATGCCCCAAGAAGGAGAAAATTGGTACTTGCAGGTGTGTGAACAACCCTACCCACAAAATAGTCTTATTCTTAGCATTTAATTTCACATGGGAGAGATGGCTTATAATTAGGGGGAAAAATGTCTTTTAAAAAAGCTCCTCTGGGGAGCAAAACTGAAAAAAAAGGTTGAGAAACACTGAACCAGACAAAGATGAATCTTTCTTACCAATACTCACTTAAAGTATAAAATCATAATGTATAATAAAAAGTAAATGTGTTATTTTAACATATTTCTGTTTACATTCTCTTCCTCTGAAAAACTCCAATATTTCTAACTGATAATTTAAAGGGGTATAACACACTCATGCTGACATCAACGGAAGAAAGGTTAAATCATTAACGGACCTTATGACCAAGCTGGTGTCTCTGGGCAGGTGAAATCAGATATTTCACTTTAAAATGATGGTACACTTGGCTGTCTATGCCAATAAATCTGTTTCTTAAAAAAAAAGGCTGATAAGGGGATTTTACATTTAAAAAAAATTCTATAATAACACATGAGTCTGGTATGAATACTGTTGTGATTTTGGACATCGGTGTAATAATCTCTAGGGAAATCTACAGCATATTCACTTCGGGGCCGTTTGTTCTCTAATTCTGCATTAACTGGTTACTGTTTATCGTGGGAAAGGTTATTAATGAGGTAAGTACTTGAAATCCAATGTTACACTTGTCACCACAACCATGACGTCAATAGAGAATAACATGAACTCAGCATCAGGTCACACCTTTAACAGGCTCGAACATTCCAGGCCTCCCAATCTAGCCAGTATTTCTTACTTCACCTTCTGAAAGAAATCTTGAGGAATAAAACAATGCCAATAAAGCTTGCTCACTCTTTTCTTGCACCTGCCAACTCCCAGTTACAACTGCACATAGTTTCCAAGATGAAACACAGCCCTAACTGTCAGAATAGTGGAACCTAACAATCGACACCAGGCAGCACCAACTCAAAAAGCATAGAACCGAGCTAATCGTGCACTTTTGCAACTAGTATTTTAATGAACCACAACATAGCTGTCATAAAACCAAAACCCCGTTGCTGTCGAGTCAATTCCAACTCACAGCAACGCTATAGGACTGAGTAGAAATACCCCATACAGTTTCAAAGGCTGTAAATCTTTACGGGAGCAGACTGCCACATCTTTCTCCTTGGAGCAACTGGTGGGTTCAAACGACTGACCTGGTTACTAGCCGAGCACTTAACCACTGCGCCCCAGGGCTCCTCTCTAGTTGTCATAGCCCATGTAATTCAAAGAAAGATGCAAACATCAGTTGGACTCCAGGAATAGGGGTCTTGGCAAAGATAAGTGTGCATACCCTGGGCTATCACGGAGAGATTAACAAAGAAATAGAGCCACTTGTCTCAACAGCCGATGACTGAGTCTGCACTTGACTCCCACAGCCAACCAACACTTTCAGAGAACCTGATTTTACTAACATACATTTGGAGGCAAGGCAGGAAAAGGTTTCAGTGGCTCCAAAGCAAAAGCAGAGCATTTGGGATCGTCGCAAGCATGCTGCTGGCAGAATTCTACAAGGATTTGATGGTCGATCAATTCTTTCGTTACCAGATGCCCCTACAGGCACATTTCAGATGGTGTCACTGGCCAAGATAGGCTCTCCCTGTGCCCAAACTTTTAAAGAGGCTGCTTAGTAACCCATTACAAACATGCTAAGTCCAAAATGATCCAAAAATTCCAAGTACCTCCCTCCTCCATAAGTATCTCTTTTAAATCCCCTCTTTGCTTTAGCTGTACAGAGCAGAAGCGTGTGCCATTTTTTTTTAACCTATATAACAATAAATGCCAAAGAGCTGTGATATTTAATTCCTGGTAGCTACTTTTTGTGGCTGATAATTTTCAAATGGTATCAAATGTTTGCTGTGTTCTGCTTCCTTGCTCCCCAACCAAAAAAAATAGTGACAATATTATACATAATTACCATCTGGAGATTTACCGTCAGGATGGAAAAAGAAGCTATGAACACTAAGATAATAACAATAAACAACAAAAAAAAAAGACCAAACCCATTGCCATCGAGCCATCGAGTCATTTCTGACTCACAGCTACCCTATAGGACAGAGTAGAACTGATCCATAGGGTTTCCAAGGAGCGCCTGGTGGCTTTGAACTGCCAACCTTTTGGTTAGTAGCCGTAGCTCTTAACCACTACACCATCAGGGTTTCCATGATACTAACAATAGTTAATTGCCCTGCACAGCCACTACTGCCATTGCTTTAGATCGCTAAAGGCAAGACAGTATCTTTTGCCTGTCCTCAAAATTAATAGATACTCTCTAAAAACTCCAGCAGACATGAAAATAAGAAGTTACTGAAAACCCGTGAGAGATACAATAAATATCAAAAATTCAAGGGATTAGTGCGACCTGTTCTCCTAACAAGCTGAAAATCTGAAATTAACCTCAGGATTTCTATTATTTAACTCATAAAACATTAAAATGACTACAACAAGAAAACTCAATTTTCTGAAGAAATAGCACACGTTTACATTTTAGCACATTTTTACTTACCTTTATAATCAGCCCCCAACTGTGCTAGTGTCAAACGGAGTATGAGGTAATGTTTGCACCTAGTCAACAGTCTTCAATTCCAGACATCTGTAATAAATTTTTTAAGGCCAAATACTAGTACTGCATACACACCTGGAGTGTGAAATAAGTGACTGTGCTACGATGCCACGTGCTCACTTTCGGGTTTGCTCACACAGGCGGTGGGTAAGCGCTCACCTGAAAACGCGAACCTCTGTCAAGACAACTAGTAGAATTTTAAGTGGCTCTCTTTGCCGCTCCTGTTTAAATTCAACCTAATCTTAATTGGGGCATGCCATTTTATCTTTGACAAATACCAGAAAAAAAACAAACCAAATCCACTGCCGTCGAGTCAATTCTGACTCATAGCAACCCTAGAGGACGGAGTAGAACTGCGCCATAGAGTTTCCAAGGAGCACCTGGTGGATTCGAACTGCCGATCTTTTGGTTGGCAGTCGTAGCTCTTACCCACTACGCCACCAGTGTTTGCTTGACAAATACAGGAGATTGAAAATGAAGAAGACTTTACAACATATATTTACACGCTGATAGTGGATTACTGGTCTTTCTTGCTTTCTAACATTTGTTCACATTGAGTTTTCCTCTATTTTTTGCTGCTTTCTACTCTGGTAAAGCACTTAGAGGAGCCCCAGTGGCCCAGTGGTTAAGAGCTCAGCTGCTAACCAAAAGGTCAGCAGTTCTAATCTACCAGCTGCTTCTTGGAAATCCTATGGTGCAGTTCTACTCTGTCCTACAGGGTCACTATGAGTCAGAATGGCAAAGAGTCTGGTTTGATTTGGTTTTAAAGTGCTTAGAACTATTTCTTTTGGGACTCTTTCCACATTTCTTGTATTTCCACCATGTGGGCAATTGGACTGAATGAATGGGTCAGGCTTTGAATGGATAGGCAGAGAGGGCCAGCAGCTGAGCCCCTAAAGACAATAGTCACTGCAACTGGGCAGTTCAAGAAATAGGCCTTCTAACAACCAAGGAAGAAATCAAGAAACAACTAGGAACAAAGGCCTGGTGCTCTACTTCCAAAAACTAGCCAATAAAAACCTTAGGGATCACAACAGAAAATTGTCTGATACGCTGCAGGGAGGTGAGTCCCCTAAATGAGAAGGCACTACACAATAGCCGCAACAATGGACTCAAACACACCAATGATCACGAAGATGTCACACAACTATCTGTCATTCTGTTATACATAAGGTCACCACCAATCAGAGCTGCCTCAACCACAACTAACAACAACAGTAACCAATTTACCTTAGGGAGAAACACTTGGAGATGTGGAACTGGCATTCTAATCCCTTAAAATATACTCTTGAAACCTGTCTGCTCTCATGAATTCAGAGCCTCCAAGAAATAGCCAAGGATAAACAATACTGTGTGCAAATAACTGTCATTTGTTGTCCAACTGCTTTCCCATATCATTTCAATTAATTTGAATTTTCCTTCACCTACAGAATGAAATTCAGACTGAAAAAACATTTCTTGTTCTCGCCCATTCAGCATGTGTCTTGATCAGTGTTGCAGCCAAAGAACATCTGAACAAGGGTCCCGGGCCTGGATTCCGGCTGTCACTGCCAATGCATCTTAGACTCTCAAGGCATCAGTTTCCTCTTGCTTAAAATTAAGGAGGTGGTATTTGTGATTCATTCTAATAAAAACCCCAGAAGCTCCTCTTTAAAGAAATCATCTGATACGCACCACAACCTCCCTGAGTCTCATTTTGCTCATTTATAAAATTAAGGGATTGGACTATATGATCTTCGTCACATGATATTTAGAGATTATAGGAGTCTCTGGGAGTGCAATGTTTAAGCTCACAGCTGCTGACCTAAAGGTCAGCGGTTTAAACCCCCTAGAGGCTCTGTGTAAGAAAGGACCTTGTGATCTGCTGCCATCAAGATAAGCCAAAAAACCAAACTCATTGTTGTCAATTCCAACTCACAGAGAACCTGTAAGACAGAGTAGAACTGTCCTATAGGGTTTCCAAGGAGTGGCTGGTGGATTCAAACTGCCAACCTTTTGGTTAGCATCCAATCCCTTAACCACTATGCCACCAGTGCTCCCAGTCAAGATTACAGCTTAGGAAACCTTATGGGGCAGTTTTACTCTGTCCTATAGGGTTGGTATGAGTCAGAATCAACTCTATGGCAATAGGTAATGTTGCTTTCACTCAAACTCAGTAAGGTAATCAAGCCATTTCCTCCTTGTCTTATACTTACACTTGGCTACACTTTAAAATATCTGTTTAAGACATGGAAAAATTACTTTAATAAATAAAGTCACATTATATAAACATTTACCTTTCCAGTAATTGTGTAAGTATTTTGTGAATTACGGATTTTTCTTTTTAAAAAATTTTGTGTTTATAGGTTAATTTAATTGTGTACCAATTCTAAGACTTCCAAGACTTCTAATTAGCTATGACAGCTTGTATCCTAGATTTAAAAGCCAATTTAAAACCAGAGTTAAACAAGCATTGATAGTTATCAGGCATTTGGAGGCTAACAAGCCAAAACAAATTTAAGTCACAAAACTATTCACTAATTTGGAGATCCTAGGGAATTTGCTTTTGTCAGATGAGAAGGCAAGGAACTATTTTTTAAGCCCAGTAGAAGTTTATTTTAATGTTCAAAGGATACTTGGCAGTTTGACTACATTTTTTGTACCTTTATCCCAGTCCCCAGAAATACCGATTGAAGAAAATAGTATTCTGATGGTACATTTTATTTTCTCGTACCTGGCTGGCCTTCACAAAACAAACAGCATTGAAGTCATATTTCAGAAATCAAAATTTCGATATACATATACAACTAGTTTATTTATACATGTATGCGTGAATGCCCAAACAGTAACATGTACCAGTAACCGAATTTACTCAACAGCATATATACATACAAATATGCAGAAAAATTGTAGACCCTGGGTAGTGCCAATGGTTACCGCACTCAGCTGCTAAGCAAAAAGTTGGAGGTTCACATTCATCCAGAGGCACCTCGGAAGGACGACCTGGTGATCTACTTCCAAAAAATCAGCTATGAAAAACCTACAGAGCACAGTTCCACTCTGACACACATGGGGTCGTCAACCAGAGCCGACTCAACAGCAGTTAGGCTTAGTTTAGGAAAACATCTAGAATGTCCTAAATAAGTACAATTTAGTGATCGTTACCTATGCTCCAGGAAGTGTAGCAGCCACATCAGATTGGATACCTACCCTGAAAAACCATGCAGCTTCATGGGGAAGGCACGCAAATGATTTGTTGGTTAACTGCAATGCCAGAGGTCCACACAGGCAAGTGCAAAGCTAGGAGTAAGCACGTGGTGTCAGTGGAGCACAGAAAGAGGCACCTACTACAACCTAAGGATGGAGGGGAGAGGAGCCAGGGACAACGTGCTGGAGAAGATGATCCCTGAGCTGAGACTTGAAGGGTGAGAAGGAGCATAGAGAGGAAAGAAGGGAAATGTTATTCTATACACAGGAAAGAGAAAAAGTCAAATAGCAAACGTATAGAAGGGAGGTCAGTATGGTACCCTGATCGTCGAAATACAGCTCAGAATCACTGAAGCATGAAGTTAAAGATGAGGAAGAGAAGAAGACAAGACTACAGAGGAGGCTCAAGTGGGATCACAGAGAGGCCTATATTCCATGCCTAAGAGCTCTGATTTCATCATAGACAGGGGTGAGTCACTGAAGGGTTTTAAACCAGAAATGACAAAGAGATTCATGTGAATAATTTGACATGGTAAGGAGGGTATTGCCATGTTCTGAGCAACAGCTAACAAGGCAGTAGCGTGGAGTGGAGGGGAAAGTTCTCAGGATTTGTTGATAAGATATAATGGGTCCATGTAGGAAAAGTCTAAAATGTCTTCCATGTTTTTTGTTTCGATAATGGGGTAGATGGCAGTGTGTTAACTGAAGTAGAAAATACTGATTGTCCAGATTGGGAAATGGGGGAATATAATTAAACCACCTTAAGAAAAAAAAAAAAATTTTGTTTTTTTAAGAAAAGCAAGAAAAATCGGTCTAAAACCCAAAGGGAGATGCATAGCAGGCATTTCAACATGCTATTTGAAGATACACACACACATGCATAGATGTATATACCCACCCACTGCTGTCAAGTTGATCTGACTCATAGCAACCCTATAGGACATAGCAGGACTGCCCCATAAGGTTTCCAAGGCTGTAAATCTTCATGGAAGCAAACTGCTACATCTTTCTCCCGCAGAGCAGCAGGTGGGTTCAAACAGCCGACCTTTTGGTTACCAGCCATGAGATGGGAAAGACCAGAGATACCCTGAATCCTGAGAACCTTGGTAGCAACAGACACTATGATGTATAGTATTTAGTGCAATCAATCAGTTCCGGTTCAGAGAACCAGGAAGAGAAAGAAGACTCGTCCTCAAACAACTAAAGCTACATTAGGCATATGTGTGTTCGATAAAGATTGGACAAAGAGCTGTGCATAGCAGCAACTTGTCCTCCAGTTGTAGAACAGAGAATGAGATCTCACAGTACACAAATGGTCAGTGAGCCAGGCCAAGAGCAAGCTAGCTACACACTGTCCCAGGGTGAACGAACAAAAGGAAATTATGGCATCCAAGGTAACGCACTGCAAAACAAGGAAAACTGGACAACATTTTGAAGAATCAGAGAAAGTATATCTTTTTTAATTATTTACTAGAGGAACCAAGTGAGTATTTCAGAAACCACTTGGTATCCTCAGTAGGGCAGAAACATCAGTCACTTTCAGAAAACAATAGAAAACCAATTTGTTATCTCGGTAACTGACAAATAAAGATTCAGGCAGTTTTTCTTCTTTTCTTATATTAGGTAACCAGGCACTAGGGTGAGGGAAAATGTCTCTTTTTAAAAGTAGTGCAACTAATAAATGGAATAAACCAAAAAGCTAGAATTAGATTATCACCATCTGAAATCCTCAGTCAATGGAGAGACGTAAGCATTCAATGTCAACAGTTGCTAAAATCACGAAAAGAAAGACACCCAGACATTATGGACTGCCAAAAAGATGGACTTAGAGTATGAGCAAGTCTTGGTCTAGCTGCAGATTTACAGAAATTCCAGGGACAGAGAACCACCCTGAACTGACCCAAGAGTAAGAAATCAGTAAAACCAAGACTGGAAAACTCTAAAGGACAAAGGGCTTTGGTTCTTCAGTGGAAAATTACAAGCAAAAGAAAGGGATGGGGAAGAAATCTGGAGATAAAAAGAAAACTAAAAGGTAAATCATGTGTTTTAAAGGACAAGACCAAATTATATTGTCTATGCATGCACATCTTGATGATAAAACTATAAAAAGAACAGCATAAGTAAGGAAGTAATTACTACAGAAGTCAGAATAAATGGTTATTTATGGTGGAAGGGAAGGATTTGTGATTGGAATGTGGCATGTGGAAGGGGTTTCTAAGAAGATGGTGAAGTCCTATTTTGTGACTTGGGTGGTATTTATTCCTCCTATAATTCATTAAGCTGTACATTTGATTTCTGTATCTGCGTTTTCTTTTATAGTAAAAAAAGTTTTTCTTTTAAGTAAATAAGTAAACAGATTTTATCATGGTACTCAGACGCAGCGCTGATTACAATCATTTATTCTTTCCGTTTTCTCTATAGATTTATTTCCTTAAAAAAAGAAACTGTCTTGAGATGGTCATTTATTAGTACTGAAAAGGTTTCCTGGACCCATCTTAACCTGCATCTATCCTAGAAGCTCTCAATGGGCCTCAGCATTCCAAAAATGTATATACTTTAAACTTGATATGCAACAATGTAATAAACAGCTTTTATACCAGCTCACTGATACTCAGTAATATGAGATTAACTTGCTTCTTTTCACACGTTCAAAAGTTGGCAGGAGAAGAGCAAAGCAGAGAAGACACGATGATTGGACAGGCAGCAATCCCTGGCTAGTAGATGTACAGTCATCAGCAAAAAAAGCTGTCTGGCTTGCCTTTTGGGATGTAGGATTGGATAACCCATACGCCTAGGATCTCTGAGCATCCCCATAACGCAGACACACAGTCAACCACATAGTACTTGGATTAGTACTCATGTGCCCTTGGGGCCTCCAATTCTTACAGAGTCAATTATTCAAGCCCCACTGAATTGAAATTCTGAAGATGATTTCCTTTTAGTGGTAGAAACTGTCAAAACCCTGAATACTCCAATTTATCATGTATAATGGAATTTTCTTTAAGGATACCATAACGAGCTTTACCAGGACCCAATTGGTTTCGTTTGTCTCCAAGATAGTAAGTGGTGTGATTGCTTTAATTTTTCTTTAAAAATCAAGTTAAATACAGCACATCAGTCAGTAATTAACATTGATGAAATATTTTTCATTCCACAATACCAGAAATTCAGGATTTAATCAATGAGAAATCAATATGCATGTCTTAAGGGTCTACAATAATTCATCAGCATTGAACGTAAGCATACTCTCTAGAGATACAACATATAAAACATGCAAATCCTGGGTTTTATCATATTTCTTCTTTGTTTTATACATAAATTATTCATTTTAATTCTAGTATAAAATTATTTTCTCCTGAGACATGCTCAGAAGGAAAAAAACTGAGGCTGTTCTGCTAAAATACACATTCAAAATATTTATAAAAGAAATAATAATTACTATGGAAACTTTCTCTTATGGTGTTTAAAAAATTAAATTTTACTTTATCTTAATTCCATTTAATTTCCAATTTTTCCAAATTTATAACTCTGTGTAATTGTAAAAATGCTTAACGCAAAAAAAAAAAACTAGATAGAGTAAATGTTTGAATTCTATTTTTAAACAAGATAATTATTTCCCCCCAAAGAAAGTCACTGAATATTCAATGGTAACGTTGTACGAAATTATTGTACAGTGTCACAGCTAGGATACTGACATCGACCAAATCCAACTATCTTCTTCAGATTTCCAGTTTTACTTATATCTCTTTTGCGTGTTTATGTTTAGTTCTATGCACTTCCATCACGTGTGTACGTTCATGTATCTGCTACTACAGTCAAGATACAGGACAGTTCCACCCCCACCAGAATCACTTGTGTTGCCCTTTTATAACCACACCGACCTCCCACCTGTCCCCCTATTCCTAACCCCCACTGCTAGTTACTAGTTGCTGGCCAGTCGATTCCAACGCTTGGCAACCCCCGGGCGTCAGAACATAACTGTGCTCCACAGGGTTGTCAGTGACTAGTTTTTCAGAAGCAGATCACCAGGACCTTCTTCCAAGGCACCATTGGGTGGACTCAAATCTCCAATCTTTCAGTCAGCAGCCAAGTATGTTTCCCGTTTCCTGGCAACCGCTAATCTGCTCTCCTTCTCTATAATTTTGTCATTTCAGGAATGTTATATAAATGAAAGCACACATGTGGAATATGTGTTAAAGTTTGGAGAATATATGGTTCCAGTCAACAAAGACTTTTAAAGACATATTCAAAATATAAGGAAGGGTGACGCATCTTATGAATTAGACACCTGACATTTTTAGCTAAAGCATGGTGTTACGCCAAGTGACCAACAAAATATTTTTACTACTAAGAAACAACTTTTTCAATGTATAATGTGTCAGTATCAATTAATCTTCTAAATTTTTTGAGAAATTCTCAAAAAGCGAGGGTGGGCGGGCCTGCTTTTTTCAGTTTTTTTTTTTTTTTTCCACAACCACAGTTTGCAAAAGGCTGTCTAGTGCTTATGTTGTATATTCTGCTAAACTAAAAAGTAATAACATGAGGGACATAAATCTACTAGCATGTTGAAGACACAGCTAAATATCACTGAGGGGAATTACAAAGTCAGAGCCAGTGACTATTCTAGCTATCAGCAAGGATTCCTCATTTTAAAAAATTGGCTCTTAAGTAGGAAAACGAGGAGCCAGGGTATAGAATTCTGTTATTCCTGGGAATTTTTCAACAATGAAATTGAAGGGCTCTACTAACAAAGTTTTTTGTTAAGCCAGAGGGATAAAGGGCCATAACAATTTAGTGTCCTTCAATTTGAATCTCAATCTGGCTACTTGATGCTATTGAATGAAGGGACCCATACTATTACACAGGAAGTCTCTAGAATCCATGCTCCCTGCATTAATGTCTACCTCTTTGTAGTCAACAACATGTAGACGTCAACGTAAAAATTACCTAAAGATGCATTAATTTGTCTTCAGTCACTATTATTTTTTCAATTTTTACACAATCTGTTCAGTGACATTGGTTACATTTTTTGCAGTATGTCAGCTTTCTCATTATTTCTGTTCTGGATGTTCTGTTTCTAGTAGTCTAGTTTCCCTGCCCCCTTGCCTTCTCATCTTTGCTTTTGAGTAAATGCTGATCGTTTTGGTCTCATATGGATGAATTTTTAAAGAAGCACAGTACTCATGGATGATATTGTTTATTTTATGAGCCAATCTGTTATTTAGCTAAAAGATAACTTCATGGAATACTTTTGGTTCAAGATTTAAAGAGTATCTCAGGGCAACAGTCTCTGGGGGAGTCCTTCAGTCTCAACCAGTCCAGTAAGTCTAGGCTTTTTAAGAATTTGAGATCTGTTCCACATTGTGCTCCCATTCTATCAGGATCCACCTATCGTGTTTCTGATCAGAACGGTCCATATTAGTAGCCAGGCATTATGTTGTTCTCCTGGTCTCAGGGTAGATGATGTCATGCTTCATGTAGACTATTAGTCCTTTGGGCTAGCTTCTTCTCTGAGTCTTTGGTTTCCTTCTTTTTCTTTTACTCCAGATGCATAAAGACCAATAGTTGTTGAACTGTCTTCTGAAGGACTATTTGCCGTACTCTAACTATCCCCTTCGACCCACTGCCATCATCATTTCTGACTCATAGTGACTATACAAGACAGAGTATAACTGCCCCAAATAGGTCCCAGGGCTGTAATCTTTACCAAAGCAGACTGCCACATCTTTCTCCCATGGAGTGGCTGGTAGGTTAGAGCTGCCGACCTTTCAGATAGCAACCAAATGCTTAACCACTGCACCACCAGGGCTCCTTCTTTCCAGTCTAATGGCAACCCCACTTTATTATCTAAGTGATGTTTAAAAACACTCCATCTATATAGAAGGGTGGATAGATGAATAAATATGTGATAAAGCAAACATAGCAAACGAGTGATTGTAGAATCTAAGCACGGGGCATATGGGTTTTCACTGAACAATTCTTTTGACTCCTCAATACATTTGAAAATTTTCATACTAAAATTAAAAAAAAAAACTTCATCTTCAGAAAGGGAGCTAGATATAATTAAGCCAATTAGAAAATTTTTATTTTAATAAAATTGTTCAAATGGACCCCTTAATCTCATTTACTTATCTGAAGAATATTTTGCCAAAAGGTAGCTAATTGGCATGTTTCTGTGCCCTGAGGTCAGAGGGAGTCCTATCTTCTGGACCCCAGCCCTGACACAGGATGACATCATGAGAAATAGTTTCAACTGATGTGGGTCCTTGAATACCAACCGACGATTACTTCACCAGGAAACTTGGCAACAAGACTGTGTACTTTGAGTATGATGTCACTGCTCAACTCATGAAATAACTACATGCTAGGCCAGGTTGTCTTTAAAGGAAAAAAATTTTTTTGAACATATTTCTTAAGGAAAATAGATAAAAACATTCTTGATATTTGAAAACATATAATTACATGGGGAATCATAATTTTTTAATCTATCACATGAAGGATATTATATTATTGGTCCAAGGAACCTTGAAAAAGATGATGATAAGCAAACCTAGAACTCAGAATTTATGAACTTGAAACGCTGATGCCAGTACCTCACATTTTTCTGCTGAGTCACAATTATAGCCATTAATGTTTCAGAGAACTTGTTGTATAAAGAGGTTTTCTTTACACATCTAAAGCTGTTCCTAGATTTTTGCTCTAACATTGGATATACAAGGTAAAGCATAGTATATAGAGATGAGACACGTCCGAAAACTGGCTCTAACTAGAGCTCATTTCCATAGACAAAGATCATAACACTTGATATTGACTCAATATCAAGTGTTATGATCTTGAGCCCTGGTGGTGCAATGGTTAAGAGCTCCGCCGCTAACCAAAAGGTTGGCAGTTCGAATCCACCAGTTGCTCCTTGGAAACCCTATGGGACAGTTCTACTCTGTCCGTAGGGTCTATATGAGTGAGAATCAACTCAACAGCAATGGGTTTTTATTGAGCCAAAGTCCAGGAAGTGTTAACGGAAAGTCAAATCTTGTTTAGGTCACAAGGTAATGTGGGTTTTCTGTCACAGCTGAAATTATTTTTAACTACTCTTTTTCTCAGTGACTTCTGGATGGACCTGAAAGGTAAGCAGTATCCAAGCTACTGTTAGCAGAAGGTCATAAAGACCCATTTTCTGGGTAAGTCAAATCAGACTTGGAAAGTTAAACTGAGAAAGTTATTCCCTAGGACAGGATGTAGGGTAGGGGGAGAAGGGAGGAAGAAATACAGAAAAGGAAAACAGGTCAGGTTCAAAACTTAATCATGATTGTGATATATTTCAAATACTCAAGTCACATTGTGGGCAGGGAAGGGGAACGGTAGGAGGGTTAACACTATCATTTATTTCTATAACATCAATTAAATACTTAACCATAGATAAAAATAGCAAACTTCAAAGGCAGTACAAGATGAAAACAGAATATGGCACTGTCATATACTAAATGACATGCGACATTAGTCATTGTCTTAGTTATCTAGTGCTGCTATTACAAAAAAAAAAAAAAGCCACAAGTGGATGGCTTTAGCAGACAGAAATTATTTTCTCACATTTTAGAAAGATAGTTGAAATCAGGGCACCAGCTCTAGGGGAAGGCTTTGTCCCTCTGTAGGCTCTGGGGGAAGGTCCTTGTCTCTTCAGCTTCTATTTCTTGGTGCCTTGGGGATCTTCATATGGCATTATATCTATCCTTCCCCATCTCTGCTACTTCATCTGCCTTTTTTATATCTCAAAAGAGACTGACTCAAGACATATCCTACATCAATACTGCCTCATCAACATAGCAAAGAAAACCAATTCCCAAATGGGATTTTAACCACAGGTAAAAAAAAAAAAAAAATAGCCATTGCCGTCCAGCAGATTCCCACTCATGGCAACCCAATAAGACACAATAGAACTGCCCCGTAGGGTTTCCTAGGCTGTGATCCTTATGCGAGAAGATCACCAGGTCTTTTCTCCTGTGAAGCTGCAGGTGGGTTCAAGCTGCTGACCTTTAGATTTGCAATAGAGCACTTAACCACAGCGCCACCAGGGAAGTCAAGATTTACAACATATATTTTGGGGGGATACAACTCAATCCGTAACAGTCATATAACTAAAAAATTAAATGCTCTTCGGTGAAATTCTAGGCACGAATTTAACTTTTCCTTTACCTTCTTTGAGAACCTAAGTTGAACACATTCCAGATATTTAGAAATACATTCAAGTTTTCCTTTTCACATTTTAAACTATGTACAGAAGTTATGTTGGTACTTGAAAAATAATATTATAATGTATTATAGTAGTAATAATTTTAAGTTAACAATATTACCATATGCAGAAAACTTTAGGATGCTGTAAGAAAGAACATTGATTCAGAAAGTCTCTAAAATCTGGAAATAGTTGTGATGTACTCAATTCAATAGTTTTAGGGTCCTAATAAAATAGAAAATTAAAATTTCTGCCTAGTCAGAATTTAAAGTATGACAATATTGATTCTAAACTGAGATGAATTCTCTCTTCTTAGCTACTGCCTGGGATTACGACAAGCCCCGATTTCTCATGGAATTCAATAGGAGTATCTTACTGTAATGGTACATACTGTTTATATCAGGCAAGATCTCACATGGTCACAAATGTCATTTTTAAGACTTGCTTTCCCTTCCTTGGCAAGGGAGAAATGTGGGTTTTTGGTTTTGTTCTTTTTTTTTGTTTTTAATGCACAAATTCAATTTTTAAATCACCTTATTTGAACTGTCCTGGAATGTGTTATACACAAGGCATACAATGCCACAGAAATCACAGCTAATTAATGTAATTAAGGAGAAAGAGAGGAAAAGAACATTTTGTCCAATGCCCAAATAATGAGCCATTCCTCATCTGGGGATAAGCAAATTATTTTGGCTCAGGATCATCTAGGACATTGTTAGTGAGCCACAAATTTTACTTAGAAGAATAACAACATCAGCTGTAATTTTCCTGTAACAAAAGTTAATGTGATAAACTTACCCACAAAACTTGAGCCCTTGATAAACAAGACTGCTAAGTATTTCCCAAGCTGGAGGGTATGCCTCTACAAGTTGCTTCTTCTTGCCATTATCTCATCTGAGAGTCTGGTGGAAAAACAGATCTTAAACACCATCTATTGTGACTTCGTTGTTCTGCATTGTTAAATACTACCAGTTGCCATTGAGTCTATTCCCACTCATGATGATCCCATGTATTTATATTGCAAAGCAGAAATGCGCTCCATAGGGTTTTCACGGCTGTGATCTTTCGGAAACAGATGGCCAGATTTTTCTTTTGAGGCACCTCTGAGTGGGTTCAAACTGCCACCTTTCAGTTAGCAGCTGAGTGCTTAATGTTTCCACCACCCACGGACTGTTGAATACTATAATCCTGTTAACAGGAACTAGGAAGGGGGTTTTGTGTGTACTTGTACTCTACAGCCAAAATTTACCCATTCCCTCTTAAATAATACAGTTTGAATGGAAGGAGGTAAAATGCCTTAAGACACAAAAAGAAGAATGAAAGTAGAGATCTAGAAGGAGGACTAGAGAAAAAAAGCAGCTGGGTAAAAATAAGGCAAAGGGTGAAACCATTATATTTCAGTATGTGGGGAAAAAGGGCCTAGTATTAGTTATCACTTCCTTTACCATAAGAGGGTGAATTACACAGAGGCAAAATCAGGTAGCAAGAGAACGATGAGTAGAACAGTAGAGATGATGAGAAAACTTGAGGATGGAGGTGTCAGAAACCCAGAAACCTATAAGGCCAAAGATGGCAGTCATGCCCTGATGGTAGTATCAGTCCATCCACCCAAACATAGAGTTCAAGAGAAGAAGCAACAGCAGTCAGTATCTGGATGGTAGAAAGGGGGTGGAGGGGAGAATTCTGGGGAGGAGATTACAATGGGCTCCTCTCCTATCTGATTCTCCAGCAGTGTTTCTCGAATTGGGCCTGTGAATTCTTCAAAAGGTCCCTGGTTGGTACAAATGGTTTGCACTTCACTATTAACCAAAGGAGTCCCTGGGTGGCACAAATGGTTAAGTGCTCAACTACTAGCCAAAAGGTTGGTGGTTCAAACCCACCCAGAGGCACCTTGGAAGACAGGCCTGGCAATCTGCTTCTGAAAGCTCACAGCCTTGAAAACCCTATGGAATGGTTCTATTCAGCACACATGGGGCGACCATGAGTCAGAATTGACTCAACAGCACTTAACATTTTATTCATTTATTTTTAGGTTTAAAACAATATTTATCTTAAATCTATTCCAATCAATCATTCCACAACTAGTTTTGGTGTTTAAAATTTAGGGCTCTGGAGAATTTTTTAATTTTGGGTTTTCATTCTCATTAAAATCTAGGAGATTAATATATAATTCTGGATGATCCAATGGCCATCAACGTGCATGTTAGTGGCAACAATAAAGAAGACAACAATAAAGTAGAATGAGTTTTATAGTTGCAAGCAAATGAGGAAAAGAATAGTGGGAACTACGTATTTAGTTTTCATGCTCAAAACAAGAAAGGCAACATCACCACTGCTACAGTACAGAAAAGGCTTTCCACCAATTGAAATAGAGAAAGGGAAAAGGAGAACTGAGTCAATCTACAGAAATATAGACTGTGTACCTAAACCCGAAGGAAACATTACTGTCACCTAGGTTTCCCAAGGGTTATTCTGGAACTTTCTTTGCTATCTTCAAGTCTTTTGATTTACTTAAACGAAATCTCACTAGAGTTTCTAGTTGTTTTATGTCAAAAGAAGAGCACGCTGCCGACAATACTGCCAACTTTACAGCTATCAACTTCTGCTATAAATTTACCAACGTCTACAGTTGGAAATTGATCAAACAAGCAATCAAGATGGATTGATAATTACTGGTGATTGGAATGCAAAAGTTGGAAAGAAGAAAGATCAGGAGTTGGAAAATATGGCTTTGGTGACAGAAACTACTTCGGAGATCACATGATAAAATTCTGCAAGACCAAAGACTTAATCGAAAATACCTTTTCAACAACATAAGTGGCAATTATACATGTGAAACTTGCTGGAAGAATACACAGGAATCAAATTGATTACATCTGTAGAAAGATACAATTGAGAAGCTCAATATCATCAGTCAGAACAAGACCAGGGGCCGACTGTGGAACAGACCACCGATTGCTCATATGCAAATTCAAGATCAAGGTGAAGAAAATTAAGTCCACAAGAGCCAAAGTATGATCATGAATACATCCCACCTAAATTTAGAAATCATCTCAAGAAAAGATTTGCTACACTGACAATAATGACTGAAGGCCAGAAGAGCTGTGGGATGACATCATACATGAAGAAAGCAAAAGGTCATTAGAAAGACAAGAAAGAAATAAAAGACCAAAATGGATGTCAGAAGAGACTTTGAAACTTGGTCTTGAATGTAGAATAGCTAATGCGAATGGAAGGAATGATGAAGTAAAAGAGGTGGACAGAAGATTTCAAAGTGAAGCTCGAGAAGACAAAGTATTAAAATGGCATGTGCAGAGACCTGGAGTTAGAAAACCAAAAGGGAAGAACGCATTAGCATTTCTCAAGCTGAAAGAACTGAAGAAAAAAACTCAAGCCTTGAGTTGCAATATTAAAGGATTCTATGCACAAAAATTGATGCCTTTGAATGCTTATGTTGATAAAGAATACTGAATATACCATAGACTGCCAGAAAAGCGAATGAGTCTGTGATGGAAGAAGTACAGCCAGAATGCTCTTTAGAGGTGAGGATGGCCAGACTTTGTCTCACATACTTTGGACATGTTCTCAGGAGGGGCTAGTCCCTGGAGAAGGACATTACGCTTGGTAAAGTAGAGGGTCAGCAAAAAAGAGGAAGATCTTCAATGAGATAGATTGACATAGTGGCTGCAACAACAGGCTCAAACATAGAAACAATTGTGAGGATGGCACAGGACCAGACGATATTTCATTCTGTTGTACATAGGGTCACCATGAGTCGGAACCAGTTTGATGGCACCCAACAGCAACATGAACAAAAAAATTGAATAACGAAGGAAGTATCAAAACAAAATGGAAGGAATACACAGAGACACTGTACCAAAAAGAACTGGTCAATACTCAACCATTTCAGGAGGCAGCATATGATCAAGAACCAACGGTGCTGAAGGAAGAAATCCAAGTTGCACTGATGGCACTGGTGAAAAACAAGGCTCCAGGAAGTGACAAAATGCCAACTGAGATGCTTCGACAAATGGACACAACACTGGAAGTGCTCGCTTGTCTACGCCAAGAAATTTGGAAGACAGCTAGCTGGCCAACCAAATGGAAGAGATCATATTTATGCCCATTCCAAAGAAAAGTGATTCAACAGAATGCCAGAATTATCAAAAAATATCATTAATATCACATGCAAGCAAAATTTTGCTGAAGATAACTCAAAAACTGCTGCAGTTGTATGTAAACAGGAAACTGCAAGCAATTCAAGCCGAATTTAGAAGAGGACATGGAACTAGGAATATCATTGCTGATGTCAGATACATCTTGGCTGAAAGCAGAGAATACCAGACAGATGCTAACCTGTTGTTTTACTGACTATGCAAAAGCATTCGACTGTGTGGATGAAGACAAATTATGGATAACATTGCAAAGAATGAGAATTCAAGAACACTTAATTGTGCTCATGTGAAATTTATAGACCAAGAGGCAGTCCTTTGAACAGAACAAGGAAATAGTGTATGGTTTAAAATCAGAAAAGGTATGCGCCAGGGTTTTATCCTTTCACATGCTTATGCAATCAGTATACTGAGCAAATAATCCGAGAAACTGGACTATGTAAAGAAGAATGGGACATCAGGATTGGAGGAAGACGCATTAACAACCTGCACATGCAGATGACATAACCTTGTTTGCTAAAACTAAAGAGGACTTGAAGCTCTTACTGAAGAGTATCAAAGACTAGAGCCTTCAGTATGAATTATACCTCAACATAAAGAAAACAAAAATTTTCACAGCTGGACCAATAAGCAACATCATGATAAATGGAGAAAAGATTGAAATTGTCAAGGATTTCATTTTACTTGGATCCACAATCAATACCTAGGGAAGCAGCAGTCAAGAAATCAAAAGATGCATTGCATTGGGCAAATCTGCTGCAAAAGACCTCTTTAAAATCTTAGAAAGCAAAGATGTAACTTTGATGATTAAGGTGAGCCTGACCTAGCCATGGTATTTTCAGTAGGCTCATATGCAAGCAAAAGCTGGACAATGAAAAACGAAGACCAAAGAAGAATTGATGATTTGAACTATGATGTTGGTGAATACTGAATATACCATGAACTGCCAGAAGAACAACAGATCTGTCTTGGAAGAAGTACAGCCAGAACGCTCCTTAGAAGCATGGATAGCGAGACGTTGTCTCACTTACTTAGGACATGTTATCAAGAGGCAGCATTTCCTGGAGAAGGACATCATGCTTGGTAAAGCAGGGGGTCAGTGAAAAAGAATACGACCCTCAATAAGATGGATTGACACAGTGGCTGCAACAATGGGCCCAAACATAGCAACGATTGTGAGGATGTCAGGACCAGGCAGTGTTTCCTTCTGGTACACATTGGTTCACTACAAGCCAGAACTGACTTGACTGTACCTAACAACAACAGCTGCTATCCTGACTACTCATACCAAGCATTACAGTCAAGCAAACCAATAAAAAAAAAAATTCTGCGTTAACAAAAGTACTTTTAAAATGTAGGGTGGTTGGTTAGAGGGTCACATAACCACTTCAAGAAGATTACAAGGTAAAATGTATTTGTGAAAATTTAAATTTTCAGTTAAAGTATTTGATTTACATAGTATCAATCTCATGAGTAACTTTAGTCTTTGGATTTTTAAAAAATGAACTATTCAGCATTTTCCATGGTATTTGGTTGTCATTTATAAGAACTTGCAAATATTAAAAAAATTCTTTTCTCCTTTGAGAGCTTTTACGTTCTAACAAAACAAAAAAACTTTCCCAAAATGAAAAATAAATAAAAGGAACATAAAGTTAGAAGCTCAAAACACATTATAACCACAATCCTAAATTTGGAATTTTTCAAGATGCATGCCTGAGCAAACCAAGCATATTAAGAAAGTAAAAGCCCTCTTCTCCCTTTGCTAACAGCATAATCAACAGATTTTCCTATTCTTTGCCCTAGGAAAGGATGACCACTTTGGCAAAGCAACAGCCTGGAAGGTTACCAAGATCTGGGTTCTCAGGTGAGGTAGTGTGAATGGCTGAAGACGGCTGGATGGCTTGAATGGGGCCATATACCTGACAGTTGACAGGGTTCCTTGGTTCTTTTTGACATTATATCCATATTTAATACACCTTATTCACTTACAAGGCTGGTTCTTGGTTTTGAGAGCAAGTCATGACATATGTTTTATGCAAGGTAGCAGATTAATTCTTCCTACAACTTTTTACCCACAGAATATAACATACATAAACAACATAAAAGATATACATGTATATATGTGTATGTGCATATGGATATTTATTTGATATTTCAGTATTTGTAATTGCAGCCACATCCATTTGCATCTCAGTCCTGTCTTGCAAGCTGGATGCTACTGTTACACTTTTTAGGGGCCTCAGGAGTTAGTGAGCGGCCCAGAACCTTTTCATCTTTGGCTTGACAGACTCCAGGTCTAGCATCATCAAAGGGCTGAACTGGGAGGAGTAGGAATTCAGAAGTTTAGGGGAAACATGAACCTCTCCTGTACAGAGTGATTTCCATTTTAAGTGAAAACCCTAAACAGACCTGTGTTTCATTTCCCACCTCCTTCCCCCCGCCCCCGCCGCCCCCTAGAACTAAAGTTGTTAACTTAGACTAAAACGCTGGCTCTCTGCTTGCCCTACTTCTCAGGCTCTAACCACCATATTTGTGTAAGAGAGCAAATGCTTCCTGAGCACACTGAGGGACAATTTAGACAACTGAGCGTAACTCCTTGCCACACCTCAGCAAGTCACAGCATTTCATGTATCCCCTGAGGTTTTTATCAATAATTACATTTGAGGCTGTTTATCCAACTGAACACATCATACAGATATAATGATGAATTGTTGTTTTTTTTTAATTAAACTTTCCAGAAAAATAAACAATGAAATATTAATCTCCCTAATAGTTCCACTGGCCTGCCTCCAGGGGCAATTACTATTAACAAACATCTCACAAATCTGAATTAAAGATGGGTACAAATTCTCTGCTATTCCTTCCTTGAAATGTGGTGTCTAATTCCTTGAATCTGGGATGGCTTTAGTGACCTGCATGATCAACAGATTGTGGCAAAAGTGATGTCCTGGAACCTCCAAGGCTAGGTCATCAGAAGCCTTGTGGCTTTCACCTGGACTTCTTGAAATGCTCACTCTAGGACAAGCCAGTCACCACATAAGAAGTCTTACTACCCTGAGACTGCCATACTGTGAGGAAGCCCATGCTAGACACATGAAGATGCCAAATGGGGAGATGAGACAGAGAAAGGGAGAGCAATCCCCCTGGCCAGCCCTAGATCTTCCAACTATCCCAGTCCAGGAACGAGGCTTGTGAGTGAATAAGCCATATTAAATTTAGATGTGATGTTGCAAAGAATCAAGGAACCCTGCCAACAGTCAGACATATGGCCCCATTCGAGCCATTCAGTCTTCTCCAGCTGCTCAATTTACCTCACCTGAGACCCTAGTTATTACAGAGCAGAGACAAGTCTTCCCAGCTGTGTTCTGCCTAAATTCCTAATGCACAAAATTAAGAGCATAAAAAAATTGGTTCTTTTATTGCCTCTTTGCCATGAGACCAGAAGAACTGGATGATGCCCGGCCACTATTCCTGATCATTTTGATCAAAGATTCTACAGAAGGATCACAATCAAAAATGGAGAACAGAATTTAAAATTCTCAATGGAACCCAGATTTTCTGGGGCCACTAAGCCCAGGTCAACTCCCAAAACTTTTATCCTGAGGTAATTTTTAAACTTTAAACCTTAAACCAAAACTATCCCTAAAGTCTCCTTTGATTCCAAAAAAAAAAAAACCTGTTTATCTTAACAAGTATGTCTGCCTTGAGTATTAAGCTCTTTTAAAGAATTATGTGAGATCAAATTGACGACAGAAACTTGAAAGCTTAGGTGAGGTGCTTAGGGGACAATGAGTTTAAATCAATGGTGGTAGAACAATTTGGAGAAAGATGGTGAAAATGTCTGTACAACTTGAAGGATGTAATCAATGTCACTGAGATGTACATGGAAGAAATTGTTGAAATAATATATGACTGTGTATGTTTTCACCAAAAAAAAAAAAAGTTGTTCTAACCCACTAAGCTTTGGGGTGTTTGGTTTTCAGAAATATGTATCTGGGATAGGACCCTTGTAGAATTTTTCTATGCATTTATAAATATATCCTTTTTCTTTCTACATAAGTTGTTCTGAGCTTTGAGTTTTCAAATTAAAGTTTGCAGAGTATTAAATCAGTCCTATAACAATGGGCATTTAGATGGTTTTTATTATTTTACTTTTATAAACACTGCTGAATGAATACCCTGATATATATTTGTGCACATGTATATCTGTAAGGCAAATTACTATAAGTGAAATTTTCTGCGTCAAGAGTGCTTTGTCTTTATAAGGCTGGTTGGCTGTCCTCTTAATCCATTGCATGGGTTCCCATCAGAATCTAGGGGAGAAGCCACAATAAAGAGCAATTCCTTTCAATATTTCATATTTGTAGACTGTCAAGAGTTCTAATATTTTGTCTTAGATTTTCTAGTACAGAATACAGCAAAGTTGCTACATTCATTTATTTACTCAACTAATAATTAAGAGCTTGAGACACATGGTAGGCTCTTCTATATGCTAAAAAAAAAAAAAACCCACTGCAGTCGATTCTGACTCGCCTGGTGGATTCAAACTGCCGACCTCTTGGTTAGAAGTCATAGCACTTAACCGCTATGCCACCAGGGTTTCCTTATATATGCTACTCCCTAGTAAAATGAAGTGTACTCCTGGTCTCAAAGTATTGTAAGCTGCTACCTTAGCCAACCACTTGGTACACCAGTCAGTTCGCCTGTGGTCCATGCCTTAGCTTGCAAAAGGCATGAAGTTACTAACTCACCAGTCAGTCAGGTCAATGGAAAATGAGGGAAAGTGTAGATTAGGGATTTGTGAAATGTGTACAGGAAACAGAGGCTGAGCTGTCTACTGCAGAACATACAGAGATAGTCTGAACACTCACACCATAATGATTTTATCATTTATTGTGGTGGAAAGCTAGCACTATTATTTTCTTTTTTTGGTAATGCTTTTTAATATTGCAATGAACGCTTTTGGCAGCAATGAGCTAAAAAAATAAAGTACACATTTAGTGAAAAACTAAGTACTGAATGTCCACTTCAAAGGAAAACTGGTGATGAACATGTAACTTGAACAGAATGTTGGTCAACGTTTACTACCCACCATGGGGTGTGTGTGTGAATTTGTGTATTGTGTGCAGTGTGTATGTATACATACTATATACATACACACATACTGTTACAGAATGAATTGTGTACCATGGTACACGTGAATAGGGCCGTGGCCTCCTGTATCTCAAAGGGTGGGGTTACAGCCTCCTAAGGTTTCAAAGACTCAGATCTTCACCAACTCCATTCCTGAGTGAGGCTGCCATTAAGGTGTACCAGGGGGATGGGGCTGCTGCCCAAAGCTGAGAGGGCAAAGCTAATATACAGAAGAACACGGCCTGCTAGGGCCAAGAGGGTGGGGTCCACTCAGATGTACTAGGAGAATGGGGCCGCCCAAAGCTTAGGCAGCAGAGCTGCCATCCCAGAAGGCATGGAAGACAGATCTGAAGCCCAGGGCAGAGGGGCCTCCACTCAGAACCTAGGGAAGAGATGATTATTTTCAAACCTTGAGAGCTAATGTAATTTGTTCCGCTGGGTTTTAGACTTGTTTGGTGCCTGCTATCCCTTCTGTCTCTCCAATTTCCCCCATCTGTAATGGAAATGTCTACCTTGTACTTGTTCTACCATCATACTTTGGAAGACAGATAACTTGTATTCTAGATTTCAGAGGTTCATGGATGATGAGGACTTTTGCCCCAGGATGGAATATGCCTAATGTCTCATCCATATTTGATTCCGATGATTCAAAAGATGATATTTTGGACTTGGAGTTGATTTAAGACTTTCAGGATGACGTGAAGGAGCAAATGTGTTTTGTATGTGGCAAGGACATGAAATTTTGGGGGCCAAAGGGTGGAATGTTGTAGATTGAATTGTGTCCCCCAAAAATATGTGTTGTAAATCCTAACCTCTATGCTTTGGTTAAAATCCCATTTGGGAATGGCTTGTCTTTGTTATGCTAATGAGGCAGGGTTAGTGTATGGTCTATCCTGAGTCTCTCTCTTTTGAAATACAAAAGAGAATAAACAAGCCAACACAGACAGATGGGGTAAGATAGATGCCAAGACACATGGGGATCTCCAAAAAACCAGGAAGCAAAAGCTAAAGAGACAAGGACCTTCCTCCAGAGCCCACAGAGAGAGATAGCCCTCCCCTAGAGCCAGCGCTCTGAATTCAGACTTCTGGCCTCCTAAACTATGAGAAAAGAAACTTCTCTTTGTTAATGACATTCACTTGTGGAATTTTTCTTACAGATAACTTATAGATAACGAAGGCACTTTATATATAAGATAATAATATAATAATAATGTTATATATATATATATATATATATACCAGAAAACCAAACCCAGTGCAGTCGAGTCAATTCTGACTCATAGCGACCCTATAGGACAGAGCAGAACTGCCCCACAGAGTTTCCAAGGAGTGCCTGGTGGATTCGAACTGCCGACCCTTTGGTTAGCAGCTGTAGCACTTAACTACTATGCCACCATACACCTGTACATGTACATATATACACACACAACTTTGCCATCAAAATTTTAGTTACTTAAAATATATATATATGCATTTTTTATATGTATGTGCACACACATACACGTGTTGTTGTTGTGTGCCATCGAGTCAATTCTGATTTATAGTGAGCCCATATGAAAGCAGAACTGCTCCATAGGGTTTTCCTGACTGAATCTTTACAGAAGCAAATGGCCATGTCTTTCTCCTGCAGGGCCGCTGGGGGTTTCAAACCGCCAACCTCTTGGTTAGCAGTCAAGCACTTAACCATTTTGCCATTAAGGCTCCTTACACACACATATACATATGTACGTGGTCTTATAAATTTTATTTTTTAGTTATTTTATATATGTATAATTGTTGTGTGCCAACTTCAAATCTTACCAACCCTACAGGACAGAGCAGAACTGCCCCGTATGGTTTCCAAGGAGCAGCTGGTGGATTTGGACTGCCGACCTCTTGGTTAGTAGCTTAGCTCTTAACCACTATGCCACTGGGGCTCCATATAAGAGATTACAGATTAGATAAGAGATTAGAACTGCCCCCACAGGGTTTCCTGGGCTGCAATTATTAGGGGAGCAGATCGCCAGGCCTTTTCTCCCATGGAGTGGCTGGTGGGTTCTAACCACAGCCTTTCACTTAGCAGCCAAGCACTTAACCATTGCACCATCAGCTCCTTTTATATATAACTAATATAAAAAAATAATATACATATAGTTATATAGTTAACTATACACACACACAGACAAAGTAACTAATGCCTCTAAAAAAACTAGGGAGGTGCAAATGGTTAATGTCAAACGTTAACCGAAAGGTTAGCAGTTCTAGTCTACCCAGAGGCACCACAGAAGAGAAGTCTTGCGATCTACTTCCAAGAAATCAGTCATTGAAAACCCTACGGAGCACAGTTCTACCCTGACACACACAGGGTCACCATGAGTTAGAATAGACTAGGCAGCAATTGATTTTCTAAAGTATACCCACTCCTCATCTAGTCACATGGTTAGGTTCTAAAGACCAGGTTATTATGCAAACATCAGCATTATGCGAAAACGAAGGTTGACCATATCAGATCACAACATGGAGGACGACTGCATCACTACATAAGTACCACATTACATGATTACATAACTGATAAACCACTGAGAATTATGGCCAAGCCAAGTTGGCACATAACCTTAACCATCACAGCCAACATTACTCTTGCTTCATATCTCAGCGTACATTACTGCCACATGTACGCCATTAACGCGCAAAATAGTCAGCAGATTTTTACTATTGTTGTGAATGCAAAATGTCAGATAACGAGATAGTTGGTAAGTGAGGAGTAGATGTAACTGAACTCAAAATTTTGATGGCAAAGCTAATGTTAGTTACACATGCTTCTGTACAGCAGTGTGTGTTTTCTTTCTTTGCCCTGTCATCAACTAGATTTTAGAAAATTTGTGAACCTGTTTTGTAAATAAAGCCTAGTCCTATAATGGTGTGACCTGTTTTTGTAAACAAATCCTCTAAATTTTATTGCATCTTTTCAAAATCAATTAGAAATCTTTAATAAGGTAATTAGAATGTCAATGAATGAAATGCTAAAACACTTAAGGGTTTGAAACTTTTGGCAAATTACAGTTATAAAATCAAAACTGGCAAACAGATATTGAAATTAATCCCCACAAAAGCAAGGAAAGAACTAAAACAATTAAATGATAATAACTCCTCAAACAGTGTCCAAGATTTAATTTGAAATTCTCTAACTGCACTTTGGAATAGCTCTACTGGTGGGAAGAATCTTTTGATAAAATTCTGGAATTCCTATCTTTAATTAGAAAATTTACATTCTATATAACAGAATGAAAGTTCAGAAATCCTAAAATTTCACAGGATCTAAATTTAGCAAAACATTAAAAAGAATCATAAATAGAGACAAGGTTTTTGATGAATTTTGCCTCGTAAAAATATCTGTCAAGAAGGCCCAAAGGCTGAACTGGGGCCGAATTAATTATACATTTTGTTACAAAGAAAATATGGAATTGAGAGTATCTTTCATTTATCACAATTTGCTTGGACTTTCCAGGTACCTCAGTACAAAATATTTTCTGTCAAAAATATTAAGGTCTACAGAGAAGAGTTAACTGAAGGAGTCAACAATTTCAATTTTATTAATCATAAAATACAACTTGGAAGAATTTTGCAGGCAAATATATATATATATATTCATACTTTAAAAATACAATCTTCAGAAAAATACTAGAGATACAGTGTTAAAGACAGAAATGGCAAGGAACTAATTAAATTATGTGGCTATGTTCCAAGAATAATCATTCTGTTTTTGTTGTTTTTAACATTAAATCAATATACAGATTTTTTAATTTTAATTTACTACACAGTTATATTATTTTTATTTTTGAAAAATTGTTTTTAAACAGGACTTCCTAGGTCAACCAATATGATAGAACCAACCTACTGGCTAATCAGCCATTCAGAAAATTCTGCAATTTTAATTTTTTACTTTCTACTTTTCACTTGCAAAAATTCATCTATTTGAACATTAAATGCTGTGCTTACTCTAGCAATCATTTATTTAAAGAGTCTAACATAGTATCTGGCTCTATAAACTCGAATTATTATTAATATAAAACTGAACCATGCTGAGTTGGCTGTCAGCACAGGACACCATCCATGAACAAGTAGCTAATAAACGAGTGATACTGCTTCATTCCAGTCTCCTTGTTCACACGCACACCATCAGCTTATCTTTCAGTACAAAGAATTTTAAACACAGAAAAGTAATTTGGGCAGAAGCAGATTTCCTAAAGGATGTCAATAAGGTTGAATGCAAAATAGTTCAATAAGAATCCATGTTTTTGAGCCATGATGAAGAACCCTAGGAAATGAAAGATTTGAGGGGCTTTCACAGAATTTTCGTATCTCTAAAATGCTTCCAACTCATAATTCTTAAGCTATTCTTACCTATGTAGAAAAAAGACAAAATAAGTATGTCTATTATGTCCAGATAAAACAATAAAATAATTTCCACAAGAATCTTGCCACTATCTTCCCACAGGGTTCAGAAAAGATTATTTTGGAAGTCAAAAAATCATCTTTCTGCATAAACCTGTGATGAGGTGAAAATGGTCTTTTACCCCACCTTCAAATCAAAGCAATACTTCTGAACTACTCAACATGCTAGACTTCGACATGCAACCTAGGTCAAGCCCAAGCATAATGCCTTAAGCTCTAAGGAATAAGCCATTCAATCTAATTTTAGTGACCATTGTTCCTGTAAACTCTGTTATATAAAGCACATTTGTAGTATGCAACCAGGGTTGACAATTTAGATGGTACATACCGTGGTTAAAATTATAAAATACTTCCATACCAGTTGATAAAAAGTAATCCTGTACTTACTGAGACTACAAACTACCTAATTATGTCACCCAGTTGCAGCCATAGAGACAGGGAATGGACCTTGGAATGGTGCCAGCAAAGACGTGAGTCACCTCCAGTGGCCACTGAAAGGACCTAGGTGATGTCAGCAACAAGGGTATGTGTTTCAGATTATGTGTGAAGAGTTAAGATGGGCAGATTGGTCTTGGTGTTTTTGCTGGAGGCCAAAGTACAGACTCTCCCCATGTGGGAAGGGCTGGCTTCCAGGGGAGCATCACCTACCCATCTCTCAATTTTAACAAAGCACCAATGCCAGGGATGTGACTGACTACCCATTTAATAGGGAACCTGGAAGAGATGGATGCAGTTTCCCGTGTCAAATCAGAGCTCAGACAGGAACATAATTTATCAAACAGAAGATCACACCACAATTTCTGAGCATCAACAGATAAACTGGAAATAGAGTGATTTGATGAACAATTTGTGCTACACTTGGTGAGCAGTTTTATGGTGTATACGTGTGTGTGTGTCTGTGTATAGATATAGACATATACTTTAGAGAACATAAAGTGATATATTTTAAAATAAACACACACATACCTATGTGTATTACTATACTGGTTATTAAGTATTTAATATTACCCCTAAAGGTATCCTCAAAGCTCAGGTTCTTTTAAAAACGAGACCTGTCATAGATATAATAGTAGCATACAGAATATTCTCCCCATTTATGGGATAAATCTTGGATATTGCATCAACTAAGAAAATGTAGAGATCCTATACTGCACTTGTATAAAAAGTCTCTTCTATCAGGGAATAAGTTACAAGTATTCAAACAGTAGATTAAACATTGAAGTCTTTTTAAGCAACATTGGCTAACTGCAACATTGGTCTCTTTGGTTGGCAACCAGATCATGCATTTTTAAAACTACAAATTGCAAATCACAGACCTTGAGAGTTTCCAAATTGCTCAGTGAGACAAGGAGAATAGGGATAGTTCAAGAGCCAACAGCTGTAAAATCACCTGCCTGAGATGTCTAAATGAAAAGAAAAATGCCTGGCTTCTCTGTTTTACGACACAGACAAAAAACATGCTTAGTCAAAGTACTACAACTTCAAGATGGCATAAAGAAATTAAAATTTTATCTCTCAAAAGGGTCCTTGAAGTTGAGGCCAAAAATATAACTCTTAAGAAAAAAAAAGGATAGGCATCAAAACCTTCAAAACCCATTGCCATAGAAAAGATGCTTATGGAACAATTTGTTAAGAAAATTTGAAAATAGCCCAGAGAAACAAGAGTAATGTGGGTATATCCAGTACTGTCCTTAAGAACTTTCTTCAAGTGTATCTTCAAGCCATCAAGACCAGCGGCATGACAGATTACTATTTCTAATGCCAAATTCTTCTCCCTTGCACTCCAATCTTGCATTTCCAACTGCACCCCAGGCAGCTTTACTTAGATGAACAACTAGTGAACAACTAAACTCATTTTCTACCTGCCCAAATTGGCTTGTCTTCCTGTACATTGACATCCACTCAAGCTATAGCTCTTTTGAGTAATCAGAGGCTTCTCCCTCTCTAGTCGGCCCCTGAATTCCATCTGCTACCAAATTCTGTTGTGAAGTCTGTTCTCTTCATCCCTACTGCCATAGCCTACTGTTCATACTCTATCTCTCACCCAGACCCTTGGAATACCCACCTAACTCATCTCCCTGACTGCATCTTCCCCCTTCTCAAATCTATACTCCACAATGATGTAAGGGTTATAATCTTAAGGACAAATTATTTCACTATCCTAAAACACAGACAACACATACACACACAAAGAAAGGCATAAAAAAAATCTTAAGCAGCTCTGGGCTAACACCAAACTCCTTACCAGGACTCAAGTTTTCACAAATCTGGCCTACGCTGCCACCCTGTCATGTGTCCTGCCATTGCTCCTACCACACTCTACAGTCTAGCCACACCTATTGTTTTATCCTTCCCCCAATACATCCTCTTTTTTCATGCTTCCATGCATCTGCAATTTTATTCCCTGTCAATACCCTCCTTCTCCTCATTCTCCTACTCAGCCAGTAAGACTTAAGTCCAGTGTCACTTCCTCCGTGACTCTTCTTCTGGAGTTGACTTTATCACTCCCTCCTCAGAACTCTGTTAAAATACTCATCACAGTAGATACATTTTACTGTAATATAATTTATACATATCTGTCTTTTTTCTGTCTTCCTCAGATTATGTGCTTTCTAAGAACAGGGGCCACATATTATTAATATTTTCATCTCCAATGCTTAGTATAGTATGGGAGTTTAGTGTGTATTCAATATATCTGCTCAAGGTGAGTAAGTGAATAAATGAATGATTCACAATATCAAGAGCCAGCTGAAAAAGTAAAAATCCCAGCAAGAGTAATTATGATCATTATCATCATTCTTCCATCAAATGAGTGAAAGCTTCCCCTGAGGTAGAATTTTATATGTCAGCAGTGGTACATGATCGTTAACTACCAACTTGACATTCTTTTTAAAGAGAATCTTGAAGAATTTTGAATGAGATAAAAAGACACTGATGAGGTAGAAAAGTCAATATTTTAGACATTGGAGTTGGCATAAAACATAATTCACAAGTAAGAAAAGTGAAGAATAGGACCCAAGTAGAGACTTGTTGGAGCAGAACCAAAGAAACTAACTAGAAACTAGATGGTGTTTATAAGAGCTAAAAAGAAAGATATCTAATGAAGAAAGGCTTTGCAAGATTAAGTAATACCATGTTTATGCTAAAAGAAACAGTTCTCCAGCCAAAGGGAAAGGGCCAAGTAAGAAACAAAATAAAAAATGGTTTGATGGTGTAGAATTTTTTCCGAGATTAAAGGAAAGTAAGGCAGTCATTGTGAAACCAGAAGAGAAAGCTATGCACAGAAGGTACCAGGTTATACAAATGCAGAGTAAAAATGGGAACCGGTACTTATTGAGGGAAAGAAATGGTAAGAGTGCGGTGGAGAGAACACAAGTTTAATGAGGGATAAGTGTAAGGAGATATTAGGCAAAGAAGTTATTTAATGATTTGCGAAAAAAGAAAAAAGAAGATGGGTCTTCTCCAAGTCCAGCTTAAGACGGTGGTGAGATATTCGGCTAGAACTGTCAAGGAAACCAATGGAAAGTCAAACATAGCATTGACCCACTTGGAGTTAATACCCTCATGATTATGAAAAGAATTCTCTCCAGTGGTCACAATTCCACAGTTCCTCAAAGATCCCAAAAGATGAGCCAAACAAGCAATGAAAGACCTTGTCAGAGGAAGATGACTCAGCAATCTCTTCTAGAACTTAGCCTCTGTTTGGTCAGGGGGCTTTCCTCATATCCAACAGACACCTTTCCACAGTTTTCTAGTTTACAGTGAAATCAAAGTTAAAAGTTAAGTCAAAGATCATAAGAACACCTGCAGCTAGTGGAACAAATTATGGAGACTATCTCCTTTAATACAATCCGAAGCAATGACCAAAGAAACTGAAAGAGAATCAGTTAAATTCAAGGTCATGGAGATGACACCCTACCCCTGGCAGAAGGACAGGGAGTAGAGATGTCTAGCACAGCACCTGGAGGTATCCCTTTGAAACTGTTTTCACTTTCACACACAAGGATTGAGGTAAAGCCTAATGAAATTTTCAAGAATCAAATTACATGAAATTCATGTTACTCAATACCCAAGAACCCATGTGAAATGAGTTTGCACATAAGGCTCTTGTGCCTTATGTCATTTTACAGGACTGTTACGCCTTCCTAACAGCAGCTCCACAGAATAGCTGAAATGCTCAGCTTATGCACACACCCCACCTAAATTAGAGATGAGTGCATACAACTAGTTGCTGGAGCCTATGACAATCTAAAATTATAATTCAAACATTTGAGCTTTAACAAAGAACACTGTTTTTTCCAACCATATTTTCCCTTGGTTTTTAAACCCATGTGTATTTCAAGTGGGGTCAGGGGGGGACCCATCTGTTTCTGATTCATTTATGCCTAACTCATCAGGGTATCACTGAAGAAGAGTTATTTGGTGACCGTGTCACTTTCTCCCTCTCCTTATACTATCACTTCTTGTCTTAAAAGCAAGCAGGTGTACCGTGTCACAATTAAACAGATACGAATTGTAAAACACCATCATTTTGATTCAAACCTCAAGATTCATGTGTTTTACAAGATAGCATGAGAGTCTTCCCATTTCCCAATTTCTAGTTGTGTGATTTTGTTGGCGTTATAATGGTTTTTATTTTTGTTTTCGTTTTAAAGCAAGAGAGAGATGAGAAAACAACATGGCCAGCAATGTACAACTGGCCAATTCTCACCTAACCTCAGCAGTCTTAATCTTTTATTATAAGAGATGCCTGAAGGAAACGGAACTTAATCCAACAAGTATACCAAGCTCCTCCCCCAACCTACAAGTTAGCATTGCCAAAGTTTTATAAGTTTGCTTAAAAGCACAATTCCACTGTTTCCATAGCAGCAATGTTATGGAATTAAGATCTAATAGCATGACCAACCCACGAAAATCTAATTAACCATACCAGTTGCTCTCCAGTTGACTTCAACTTAGGGCAACCCCATGGATGTCAGCGCAGAACTGTGCTCCATAGAGTTTTCAATGGCTGATTTTTCAGAAGTAGGTTGCCAGGCTTCTCTTTCAAGGTGCCTCTGAGTGGACTCAAACCTTCAACCTTTCAGTTGGTGGTTAGCAGTCAAGCATGTTAACCATTTGCACCACCCAAAGACTCCTAGTTAAGCATATGCGATCTGAATACAACACTAACTACATCTAAGAGGCAGTATGGAGCAGCAGAGAGAGCATGCACTGTGAAGTCGGAAAGGTCAGGGTTCAAATTTTGCTCAACTCTTAGCTAGTTCTTAATTACCATCTAGATTATTTTATCATTTCTAAAATGGAGATTAAGCATCTCTTCAAAGAACTGCTGTGAAAATTAAAGATAAGGCCAGCACAGAGCCTGGTGCCCAGCAATGTGCTATTTGTGGATATCCCTTCGCTATCTGCAACGTCATTTTATGGAAAACACTATCCAAGACCTGACTCAGCACTTAAGCCAACTGGTCCAAGGTTTTCCAAGGCAACAGCCATGGGTGAAGCACAAACAATGGCCAACAGGTTGGCATGTTTGGAGCTGCAGAGACAGCAATTAGCACACAATTAGGCTGTCAGAGGGCTAAGGAACAAGAAGCTCTCCCACCACACTCTACTTCCTGCATAGCTGGCAGGACACCCCCCAAAACAACTCAACCAAAATACACTGCCCGCAAACTAAAAGTCACATGGAAATCATCAAAAAATAATTATAAAACTCACTGCCAGCACCACTGGCAGCTTCTCACTCTTCACGGGAGTACTTTAAAGTTTATTTGTGAAAGAGGACTAAAGCTGGCCAGTTCCTAGCAAAAGCCTATCCACGAGCAGTGCCTAAGTCGGGGAGAGATTTGGCAGGATGCAGGCCTGGTACCTGTTGCCTCTTGACTCCAGTGTCCCTATTTGGTGGAAAATTTTAACGTGAAAGCTGGCAAGGAGCAGATAAGGAGAGGGAGAGACCACAATATAAACTAGCAGGTATGTGTAGCCTGAGTAGAGCCCCTGCCCACATTCACAGGCTGTGAGGGCTCAAAAGGGCCGCAGAGATCAACTAGCTCAACCACCTTCATTTTACAGATAGAAAACGAGGGCTCAGGGAGGTTGTAGGGCCTGCCTGAAGTCACTCTGCCCAATAACGGGTCAAGACAGCACCTATCTGTGTTCTCCCCCTACTGGGTCCCGGATGAGAGAAGACTCGGTCATAACCAAGGCCCCTCTCATCTGTGAACCTCTACTGACATGAGGGATACCTACCATTGTCTTCTACAATCATGTCTATGGTGCCAGTGAGCATTGAGTCTACCCCAACAGTTAGAGACAAAAGGATCAACATTAAGAAATGACCCATATGGGTTAAAAAAAATGTTAAGAAAATCAGAATTTGCAAATATTTTGTGAAGTTAGAAAAAAAGAGACATAATAAGTCTATAAAATGACATAAGTCACAAGGGTATTATGTGTAAACTAACTTCACATAGAAATAGTGTGTACGTAGAAAACACCAAGGAAATTATGCCCAGAAAAATCACATCTACACATATATTTGTACCAAATCAGGGGAGTCGAAAGGAGAAATAAAAACATTTTTTAAAGGGTTAGATATTAAATATAAGACATTAAGGTAGAAATATACGTGGCATGTTCAGGGAACATCAAGAAGTCTGATGAACCTGAAGCAGAGTAAGAAATAGGGAGACTGGAAAGAAAGACGATCAGAGAAGTAACAAAGGCCAGATTTAGAGCTTGGCTGCTAACCACAAGGTGGGCAGTTCAAATCCACCAGCTGCTCCTTGGAAACCCTATGGAGCAGTTCTGCTCTGTCCTATAGGGTCACTATGAGTCGGAATTGACTCGCAGCAACAGGTTTGGTTTGGGTTTTATAACCCATTTTAAAGCTTCGGCTTTTACTCTGAGGGAGATGGGAAACCATTGGAGGGTATTAAGCAGAGGAGTAACATGGGTCTGTATGTTTAACGGGATCACTCTGGATGCTCTACTGACAATGGACTGATGGTGGATAAGAGCAGAAGCTGGGAGACCAGTTAGATAGCTCTTTTAAAATAATTCAGGCAAGAGGAAGATGTTTCCACCAGTATGGCAACACTGAAACTACAAGAAGTGACTCACTTCTGTATCTATTTCAATGAAGAGGCAAGATTATTTGTTAGCGAATTAGATGCAGGTGAGAGAAAGAAGTGTCAAGAACAAATCCAATGTCCTTGGCCTGAGTAAATGGAAGAAATGAGTTGCGTTTCAATGAGATAGGAATGTCTACAGGAGACAGAGCATGCTTTGTTGGTAGCAGGAGTTCATTAGGATGCCAGTTTTGGACACAATAAGTTTGAGGTACCCCTTAAATTTCCATGTAAGAATGCTAGGTATGTAGTGAATACATGAGGTAGGAGTTCAGGAAAGTTCTGGGTTGGAGATATAAACCTGCATAACGGAGTTTCTCTAGTATTTAAAGCCATGATACTGAGTGAGATTACCAAGGAAGTCAGCATAGAAAAAAACAGAGTCCAAGAAGTGCATGCGGAGCAGGGGAGACAGAAGAGGAGCGGCATATAAGGTAGGATGTAAGAACAGTGTGGTTGTATCAGCGTGAAGGCTCCAGGGGAAGATCTTTTCTTGTTTCTCTCAGCTTCTGGTAGTCCCAGGCTTCCTTGGCTGGCAACTTCAGTGTCACGTGGTGTTCTTCCTTCTGTGTGCTGCTTTGTGCGTCTCTTCTGTTTTTCAAGAATTCCACTCATGTTGGATTAGGACCCACTCTACTCCTGTATAATCTCCTGTTAGCTGATAGCATCTTCAAAACTCTATTTCCAAGCAATGTCACTTTCAGGAGGTTTTTGTTTTTTTTTTCTGAAAGCTTCTATTTTCTCAAAGAAATAGAAAGCTATGAGTAGGGCTTAAGGTTTCAACATAGCTTTCTGGGGAACACAACTCAGTCCGTAACAGTGGTGTTCCTGAGGCCAAATAAGGAAGAACGACTACTCTTCTGTGTTAAATGGTGATGACAAACTAAATAAAACGAGGATTGAGAACCATCCACTGGATTTGGTAATATGGAGACTACTGACAGCTTTGATAAAAACACTTTTGGAGGAGTAATGGTATGAAAGCTTTGTTATAATAAAACCTGTGAAAGCCAGAACCTGTGCAAGGTGGAAACCTGTCAGAGAAGGAAAATTCAAATATTTTCCACTAAAAGGAGACAGAAAAGTGGTAATAAGACTACACCCTGTCAAAGGCAGAAAACTTGCAAGACCTGGAAAAACAAGGCAGTCCCGTTGACTTCCGGCTCTCACAGGTTCCACTGTACAATGCATCCATGAGATATTAAGAAGACAGCAATGACAGCAAACAATAGGCAACTCTCTCAGAGCTTTTTTAGTGCACAAGAGAGCAGAAAAAATGGCGCAGTAACTGAAGAGGTAAATAGTAGCAAGTAAGAGTTTTTAAGATGGGAGAAATAACAGTATCTTCGTAGGCTTATGAGAAAAATCAAGTACAGAGGTTAAAAAAAAATGGGGATGCTGAACAGATGGATTTGGTACACCCAGCAGAAAGACTGAACAGGTAGTTTGTCCATAAAAACTGAGAGAAGTCTGGGTACATGAACTAGATGCAGGTAACTGGCGGAATGTGGTAGAAGTTTTCCTCTGAAAGCTTCTACTTTCTTAATGGAATAGAAAGCTATGAGTGGGGACAGGAAAGGAGCTGCTGGAAGCTTGAAGAAAGAGAAGAAATCCCTTGATTTTGGATTTCTGGCCTCCAGAACTGTGAGAGAATACATCTCTTCTGTTTTAAGGCACCCAGTTTGTAGTGATTTTTTACAGTAGCCACAAGAAACAAATACAGTGGGATAAACACAACTTAATCTAAGGAGTGTCAACTATGCATGGTGCTAGGCTGGGCACTTTGGATGTACAAAAGAAGTACAAGGCTTGGTCCTTTCTTTGAATGCTTTATCTACTTTAATTGATCTGAAAGAAGTGATTAATCAAATCCAGAGAATAAGAAGTTAAACCACTTGAAGAAACATGCCCTAAAATATGGGGGAATGATCATATATATCAGGTTATAATGGAAGAAGCCTTATCTTTGTGCTCCTTCAAGATCATGAATTCCTGAATGAATTCCGAAGAACTTGCACATAGTATTTGTTTCAAAAAGGACAGCATTTAGAATAATCAGTTATTACAAGAAGGCGATTACTTAGATCACTGTATTCAAACTGAAAACATTTTTCAGGATAGCCTTCGCTAAAGGGAATACATTGTTCCCACCCAATACACAGAAAAGATGTACAAATGAATGAAGTAAGTTAGTGGAAGGGCTTCCTGTCATTGCTCCAAAGTCTCAGCTCCAGAAATCACCAAAGTAACTAATGACTCTATAAAAACAAGTTTCTGGAAATTGATTCCAACTCTTGGCAACCCTATGTGTGTCAGAGAAGAGCAGTACTCCACAGGATTTTTCCATGGCTTATTTTTCAGAAGTAGATCACCAGGCTCTTCCTGCGAAGCACCTCTGGCTGGACTCAAACCTCCAACTTTTCAGTTAGCAGCCAAGCATGTGAACCCTTTGCACCACCCAGGGACTCCAATGACTCTATAGGGGGAGCCTTTAAAATTCAGAGAAATTAGAATCTTACTGCATCTTCGACGAAAAATGAGTTTACCACTGTCTTAGGCTGGGTTCTCTTGAGGAGCAGGTGTGCGTGTGTGTGCATGTGTGTGTGTAAAGAGAGAGACAAATTTATCTCAAGAAAATGGCTCATACAGTTGTGGAGGCCGGCAAGTCTCAAATCCGAGGGTCAGGCATCAGGCTGGAGGCTTCTCCTGATGCACGTGTTGCCGGGGCTGATGAACCCCAAATCAGCAGGGCAACCAGAAGGCTGCTGGCTTACGGGGTAGGAGGAGCTGGCAAATCCCAAGATCTGCAAGTCAGGTGGCAGCTGCTGACTCATGTCCCAATAACTGGAAGTCAGAGGATAACAAGTCAGATGCAGGATCCAGAGTGTGCAAGTTTTGCCAGAACATTCGTACATACTAGATGCAGGTCACAACACCAAGGCAACTCCCTTTCTAACTGATTGGCTGCTCACATCAGATCAAAATGGAGGATGATTATATCATTACATAACTGCCAAATTATAGCATTACATAACTGCCAAACTATATCATTACATAACTGCCAAATTATAGCATTACATAACTGCCAAACTATATCATTACATAACTGCCAAACAAGAAGAATCATGGCCCAGCCAAGTTGATACACAACCTTAACCATCACAACCACTAAGAAGGCCTTGTAGCTGAAACAAAAGCAAGCAGAGCACAAAAAGCACAAGAGCTATAAACTGTAATTGGCACATTACTCAATGTCACATTTAATCATCTCACTCTTCTTCTCAGAACAGCCTCCAAGAACCACATACCCAACATGCATCCCTATCAACTCTATACTCTGGACTCTCTTTGGAACAGCTGATGGGAAGGAGACCAACTGCCCTGAAAGTGCCAACACAGCTCTCGGCAGATGTGGCTTTTGACTCATTAACAGTGGCAGCTAAATACATAATTGAGCACAGCTGCAAGGAAGGAGAACAGCTTGAGCTTAGGGTTGGTGACAGGCTCCCGAAATCTCACTCACTTAGCATTCCTCTGAACAGTGGTCTACTTGGGGAAGACCCAGATCAAGACCTAGCATGGAATGTCATGTTGCCAAACAAAGGGACATCTAAAGTGCTACACAGGTGGACTGAAATTAAACATAACTCAAATACTCCAAACAGCAGGGGTACCATGGAGCAGTTACCATCCTGCCTCCTATACTGCGCTCTTGATCCAAATAAGACAGCATTTTATAATACCCAGGGAAAGGTGATTTTCCAGCAATTTCTATACAGCACCACTGTGAAGATTTTGCCAAGCTGTAGATGCCTGGGTTTGGGAGCGCCCTCTTTTTCCAGCTCTGGCCCCAGATGGAACTTCTTTACTAACCCCAGTAAAGCACCCAGACAGATACCAGCATGACCTCATCAACCAGCTTGTGGGGTCACATTCAAACTGCCAATTTTTTTCTTTTTTTTAATGTCAATCAATATTTTTAAGCTTAAACAGAAACCTAGAAATCAGGACAGAACTGATCTGAAACAGCACCTTAAACCAAGAGGAAAAGAAAAAAAAAAGGCTGAAACAGGATAGAAAAAAATGTTTACCACTTCTTATTTCTTGAAAAACATACAATTCGTGAATTAACTTCTTTGAAACTTTAGAATTTGAAACACAGAGCATTTTTCTATTGGGAGATTATAGTTCGTCTCCAAATGCTATCTTCCCCCCAGCCTTTCAAAGGGGACAGCTAGGTTATAGTGTCAGATGGATGAGAGAAGAGAAAAGGGCAAGTCTCAAAAGCTCTCAACACACCTGCAAGAGAAATAATACAGCAGCCCACATGATCCACCAAACTCAGAATTCTTTCTTTCTTTTTGCTGAGGAGAAGAGTTAAGAGAAAAGCTCATAAACTCTGCTCCCAAGAAATGCCCAGGCTCATATTTCTGCTCCCATCCTGTGGCATGGAAAAGAATGGCCAAACTGAAGGATGGCCAGGCAAGTGTTGGCTCAGATAAAAGTACAGTATCATGATTTCATAGATCAGTTACAATTGCCTTGTGGTATTATTAACCAGACATGCAATAGGTCTTTTTTTTCCCCCCCTTTAAACAAACAGACACTATTTGACTAACAATCCCATGGGATGGAGAGCTGGTTTTTATTTGTAGTTCATCAGAAGAGTAGGACTTATCAGGTGATTTGGGAACTGAAAATAGTCCCTCAGCAAAAAGGCCCCATTTTGTTAAGGACAATGCTGCAAGCAGCCCAGCCAGAACCCCACCTGGGCTTACATTCAGATGACAAGATGCTAATCTGCACATATCACCAACAGAGTGGCACAAGAGCAGCCTGGGAAGATGGGTGGTCGTATGGGAATAAACTGTTTCGTTCAATTTGATGTATATGTTGCATTTCTAACCCATCATGCCCCGCCTCACCACCACCACTCCACCATATCTTACCTCATAATTTTGAAAATGATGTTGCAGGCAAAAACCTCTCCTAAAATAAAACTTACGTACCACTGCTTTTAGCAGTTCCCATTCTCTGGGTCTTGGACCCATGGACCCCTAAGCTACAAAAAGTGATTGTAAATTTGCATGCATCCAAACATCAACTACAACTTGCACATGTATGTGTGACTTTTCAAGTGCTCTGTGGCAGAGACCAGCTCACATTACCTCTGAGCACACGGCTGTACTACGCTTCCTAGTCTTCCTTGCTGGGAGGCTTGACCATGTAACTAGCCTTGTGGTGGGATAACAGGATTTGGGACCCTACTGGAAGTTCGAGTCTGGTCAGAAATGCAACAAAAGGATGTGGGCTGGGCAACGCATTGTATCCGCAAGTCTACCCCATGAAAAGGTCCCATGTGATGTTCAACATTCTCTTCCCCTATCTGCCGCCCAGATACAGGCACCAGGGTGACCTTGGAGGCCATGTGTTAAAGATGGCAGAGCCTCCCTCAGTCTGTTCCCTGAATGGCTTTTTGGAGCAGATACCCTATCTTCACCCCAACCCTACTAGACTAATGTGAATGAAATAAACTATTTTCCTAAACCGTTGCAAAGTCAGGATTGTTCTGTTATAGCAGCTGATGTTACCTTAGCTAATACGTGTACTCAGGTGCCATTGTGGTTAATAATACATACATTCATTTTAAGGCAATACCAAGTTCAGTGTAGTTTCTGCCCTTGAAAGTTGTTAGCTGCTATTGAGTCAGTAACCCCATACACAATGGAACAAAATACTGACCAGCCATGTGCCATCCCCATTATTCGTTGCCGATCTGACCATTGTGATCCAAAGGGTTTCCACTGGCTAATTTTCAGAAGTAGATCATCAGGCCTCTCTTCCCAGACTGTCTTAGTCTAGAAGCTCTGCTGAAACCTGTTCAGCATCATAGGAATGTAGGAACATGCAAGCCTCCATCGATGGACAGGTGGTAGCTGCAACTGAGGGGCACTGGTCAGGAATCAAATCTCCCCCATGGAAGGTGAGAATTCTACTACTGAACCACCATTGCCCTCTATTTTCTTAAAAATACTTTATTAGTTCTTTACTCAACAATTCCAGTCACTGAGTTAGATGTGACATATACAGAGGGGAATAAGTCCCTGGTGTTAAGGAGCTTACAATTTACTGGGGAAGGCAGACACATAATAAAAATATAAATTAAGTGTATCATTACAAGTTATAAGTACTTGAAGGAATCAGCACTGTGAGTGAAAGTGACAGAAGAGATCTCATCTTAACTGGGGTAGGAGGAGGTGGGGACAGGTTTTTCTGGAGAAGTGATGTTTAAGCAGGAAACCAATAGGATGAGCATAAACTAATCAATTAAAAATAAAGGACTAGATGAACCCCTGAAACTACTGCCCTGAGATAATCTTTAAACCTTAAACCAACAATATTCCCCTGAAGTCTTAAAACCAAACAATAGTCTAGCTTAACTAGTAAAAAATGTCTGCCTTGAGCATTATGCTCTTTTAAGAACCGTCTATATGGGATCAAAGTGACAACAGCAACTGGAAAGATCAGATAGGAATCTTAGGAGGCAGTGAGTTTATGCTAATGGTAGAGGAACAACTCAGAAACAGAGGGTGAGAATGGTTGCACAACTTGAAGGGTGTAATCACGTAATCGGTGTCACTGAATTGTACGTGTTGAAACTGTTGAATGGTTGTATGTTTTGCTGTGTATATTCTCAACAACAAAATAAATTTTTTTTAAGTAAAAAAAATAAAGAAAGAAACTGCCAGGCAAAGAGAACAAGTGCAAAGTCCCTGAAGTAGCAACAAACTTGACACCCCCAAGAAACTGAAAGGCCAGTGCAGCTGAACAGTGGTAAGTGAGGGGAAGAGCAGAGGAGAGGAATGTGGAGAGCCAGATAGGCTGGATCACACAGGGATTTGAAGGCCACTGTAAGGATTTTCAACCACAGTCTAAAGCACGCATTCTCAGTGGAGGTGATACCACACCCAAGGGGGTGAAAATTGGTTCTTGGGGCCTGGGGGTGAGGGGGCAGGACTCAAATACAGAGTAACCTGTAAGAGGCAGAACTCAACGGTACTGCCTTGTTTTTCCCGGTCTCGCAAGTTTCCGGCCTTTGACAGGGTACAGTCTTACCACCCTTCTATTGCTCCTTTTAGTAGAAAACATTTGGGTTTTCCTTTCCTGACAGATTTCCACCTTACACAGGTTCTGGTTTTCACAGGTTTTTCTGTAATACAATGGCTTGTGTCCCTCTAAAGGACCACAACACAGGTAACACAGATACACAGTATATTTGTGGTCTTAAAATTTCATGGGGCAAGGTAGATTAGGGAAAACCATCTAAAAAGGCTTTTTTAGGAAGGCAGCAATGAAATAAAGGTTGTGAAATACTGGTCTAAAGGCAATAGGAAACCACTGAAGGCTTTCAGCAGGGGAGTGTCACGATCTAATGTTCATTTAAAAAAAAATTAAAGCCATCAAACAGAAGTCATTAATTTTTTTCTGAGTTAAAAAAAAAAGTTTTCCTACTAGAAAAGGTTGGAAACCCGTTTTTTACCATTTTAGAGTATAATAGTTAATACGTATTAACCCGCTAAACCCACTGCCATAGAGTCGATTCTGACTCATAGCAACCCTACAGAACAGAGCAGAACTGCCCTATATGGTTTTCAAAGAGCGGCTGGTGGATTCAAACTGCCAACCTTTTGGTTAGCAGCCACAGCTCTGAACCACTATGCCACCAGGGTTTCCATTAACCCATTAGATCATGTAATTCAAGCCCTTCGTTCTGCAGATTCAAAAAAAAGAAACTTAGGCTATGTAACTAATTTGTCCAAAGTCATGGCAATTAGCAAGTAGCAAGCAGACTTTGGATCCTGGTTTACGACCTTTTCTTTTCACTCTCTTCCCAAAATTAAACCCTGCCCTTCCATATACCCATGCCAGGCACATGATTTGGTTGCATGGTTACATTTTACATATTGATTCACATTTCACCTCCCTTCACATGGTTGGGCAAGGAGGAAGAAAACAGTATAATTTCTTTTTGCTATATTCCTAGAGCTTAAGGGGAAAAAGATGTCCTAGTCACATACTGTCTGCTGTTTTGGAAAATGTCAATACATACAGATTATATATAAGACTGAGCACTAGAACCCTTTAACTCCATTGACTCCGCTCAATGTGTAGGTGGGGATTATAGGATAGAATATTGTTCAGCTTTTGTTTTTAACCAGAGAGTATCAGGATAAATGGTGAAGAAATTGAAATTGTCAAGGATTTCATTCTATTTGGATTACCAACCAATGCTCACGGAAGCAGCAGTCAAGAAATCAAATAACACATTGCATTGTGAAAATCTGCTGCAAAAGATCTCTTTAAAATCTTAAAAAGCAAATATGTCACTTTTATAGCTAAGATGCTCATGACCCAAAACATGGTATTTTCAATTGCTTCATATGCATGCAAAAGCTGGATAATGAAAAAGGAAAACCAAAGAAGAATGTATCATTGGTAAAGAATATGTAATATCCCGCGGACTGTAAGAAGAATGAACAAATCAGTCTTGGGGGAAGTACAGCCAGAATACTTCTTAGAAGCAAGGATAGCAAGACTTTGTCTTGCTTACTTTGGTCACGCCATCAATTGGGGCCAGTCACTACAGAAGGATATCATGTTTGGTAAAGGGTCAGCAAAAAAGAGGGAGACCCTCAATGAAATGGAGTGACACAGTGGCTGAAACAGCAGGCTCAAACATACCAATGATTGTGAGGGTGGTGCACGACAGGGCAACGTTTTGTTCTGTTATACACAAGGTCACAACGAGCAGGAACAAACTTGACAGCAATTAACAACAAACAACAACAGGTGATTCCCAAAGTGAGCCTATTAGCCCCACACTTAAGGCAAAAATAGTTGTTTCCTGGGCCTGCCAAAGTAGTAGACTAGAAAGTTTCAGGAAGAAGGTGTTTTTTTCTCTTTTATAGAGAAAAACAAGCACAATAAAACAAAATGAATAACTCAAAGATAATTTTAAATGTTTTCACAGTAATGCCAAAGAACCTCTGATTACATATGTACACGGTCAGAAACTGTAAACATTTAGGCCTCATCTGGAAGTCTGAAGGTTTAGAAACATTAATGAGATTGAAACCAAATAAGAAAGACTTATCATTATTAACATTTCCTGAACACTCTGGGTTCATGATAACATTGTACTTTCAACCCTCTTGAAGATAGCCATTTCCATTTGACTTTGATGTGGCCAGTAAAAAATGAGCAGAAGTGACATCTGTCACCTCTAAGTGGAAGCATTTAATTACCAGTAGAAGGCTTTGCAGCACTCTCCTGTTCCTGACCAGGTGACTGGGGAAGCACAGGCTGAGATGGAGCTGTGATCAGCATGGATTCCGGAGTGCACACAGTGAATCAAGGTCCCCTGACAATGCACACCCGACATGTGGCCAGAAGAAAAATAAGCCTTTGTTGTTAAGCCACTATGACTCAGGAGTTGTATTTATCACAGCATAATCTAGCCCACCCTGAATAATACAGTTTTAAAAGGAGAATTAGAATATGAGAATGTGGATTTCAGTTTACATCAATGAGCAGATACCTAGCTGCCAACAAGTCAGCTCTGACTCAAGATGACCTTATTTAGAAGAGAATGAAACTATGTATGTCCAGTCCTGCGTCATCCTTACTATTGCTGGCATGTTCAAATCCATTGTGTGGTAATTGTGTCAATCCATCTCACCAAGGTTTTCCATCGTCCCTGCTGGCTCTCTACTTCACCGAACATGATGTCTTTCTTCAGCAATTGAACCCTCCTGTTGACGTGTCCAAAGCAAACAAGTCAGACAATCTTCTATTGGGATCCACAAGGTCTTCACTGTCTAATTCTTGGAAGTAGATCACCAGGCTTTTCTCCTTAGTCTGTCTTAGTCTGGAAGCTCTGCTGTACACCATGGGTGACCTTGCTGGTATTTGAAATCCTAGTGGCATAGCTTCCAGCATCACAACAACGTGCAAGCCACCACAATACAAGTTGACAGACAGGTGTTCAGACATCAATCAGCAAATACTCTTTAACAGTAAGCGATCTTTATTTCTCTGCAACTGACTTCTCTAAGAAAATCTGCAATAATCATTATTCATAAAGTGTCTGAGATGGGTAACAATGACTACCCACAGTAGAGAAAACTCCTTTCCTTTCAGCATGCAGTACTTCATCACAGAATGCGAGTGACTCAGTGGAGAGCATGTGTGTATTTTGTTTGGCTGGTTTGTGACAGAGATGGGGAAAACATCCTAAATAATAGGCACGTGAAGCATTGCCTTCCTTTCCTCCAAGAACGTAGTAACCGTTGCTACGTCGCACTTGGGTAAAGAAGGTGTTCAGCAGCACGTACTCTCTGTTTCACCCAGTGTCAAGTTTCTGGATGCTGTGGACAGTTTTCTAAATAAGTATCTGTTAATCTTCCATGGGCATAACGACTCAAGAAGAGAATACACAGAAGCCAGTCTCCAGCAGGTTACTTGAGGGGGGTAAGGGCAGAGGGCTTTCCTTTTCTTTTTTCACAATCATTCCTCTGCGGCAGAGTGACTGAGAGCTGAAGCTATTCCCAAACATCTGAAAACCATTTATAAGAAACTAAGGTTACGACAAATAAAGACACTTTAAGCTGGTGGTTCATATCTTTAGTTCATGATGTAACCAGACACTAAAATAATAGTGTTTGGTCTGGTGGGAAAATCACTGAACAGAGTTATGAGGCACGTGTTCCATTCCCACCTCTCCCACTAACAAACTGGGACAAGACTCTTAACTTCCTAGGACCTTATTTCTCTCATTAGTGTTGCCCAGAGTGTGGTCTTTGGTCCAGCTGCATCTGAATCCTTTGTGTGTATATGGGCAATGGGGAAGGGGTGCCTGTAACAAACACAAATTCCTGGGGTCCATCCTAGTTCTACTGAATCAGAGTCTCTGAGTGTGAGGCCCAGGAATCTGCATTTAAAAGTTCCACAGGCAAACCTTGCTGCCAAGTTGCACAGCTCTATTCTTTGGTGACCTACGGAATTGTGCAATATGGCAGAACAGACTTGTGTACACTAAAGTCTGTGAACCACAAGACTAAAGCATTCCTCAGATCCCTTCCAGCTACATAATCCTAGGATCATGAGAAGAGCTAAGAAGAAAATATGTAGTTTCTACACCACCTACTCTACCCCCAAAATAAAATACTAAAACTGATCATCCCAGTGCAAAATAAAATATTAAAACTGATACGAAATTAATAACTATTCAAATTCTTTCCCCATTCATTCCACCTCATCTCCATTCTCTACCACAAAAAAAGCCTGAACCTCAACTGCACCTTAGAGAATACATTTCAATACCACACGTGATATTTCAAGGCCAGATCTTTACATCATGGTAATTCCGTGTTCTCTCATAAAGCTATGAGCATCAAAACTTGTAAAACAACAAAATACTTCTGCACTGCATCTCTGAGCAAAAAGGTTAGGATGGGTTTACTTATGCAGGGAGTGGGAAGTCAACAGTTACTGAAAGATTAAAAACTAAAACAGAAAACAAGGAGGGGAAGATTGCCTATTACGTAGTTTTTGTCAACAAGAAGGCAATCGGTAAGCACTGATTTCCTTCTCTTAAAAAATTCTGACTCTCAGAGTTGCAGAGAAGGTCAGTAAATGCAGAACTAGAATCTAGGCTTCTAGATTTCAAGTCTAGTGTCTTTGTATATACTGTCGAAGGAAACCCTGGTGGCAAGTGGTTAAGAGCTACAGCTGCTAACCAAAAGGTCGGCAGTTCAAATCCACCAGGCACTCCTTGGAAACCCATCAGGTGGTTCTACTCTGACCTATAGGGTCGCTATGAGTTAGAATCAACTCAACAGCAATGAGTAGTAGTTGTAGTATACTGTCCAAAGTCTCACAAAGCAAAATAAAAATGCATTCGTCTCTGAGAAGTGTGTATCATAACCAAAATGAGCTTAAATGAGGTTTGGAACTATAACAGGTCAGAAAAATAGAAAATAATGAAAGGGAATAAGTACTACTGACTTCCAGTTAAACATGGCAGATTGTACACACATATTTTCTCCATTCTCTCCCAAACGTCTGCTAAAATAACAGTAAATAAATAACGATGACAAGAGAACTGGAAAGGAGACAACTACAGACAAAAGATGCCAATAAATTTTTGGAGTAAGAAAACTGGTGGAAGAACTGTAACTGACTTCACAGAAATTGTGTCTGCAGAGAGCTCTATTGATGAGAAGCAGGAAAATGTGGCCTGTAAAACTGCAGAAAGGCTTCAGATTTGGAGGTACCTGGTGCTGTAGGAGGTGGGGGTCGAGTTTTGATTACAAGTAGGAATACTGGCTGAAAACCCATGTAAAGAAGACTCTATCGGAAAAATTCAGAACTCTTTTAGAAAGTATTACAAAACAATAATGATGCAGACAAGAGATTTTTTTTTAAGTAGAGGGCAGATTCAGAAGGCCCAAAAAATAGACTAACAGGAATTCCACAAAAAAGCAAACGTAAAATGTTGGCAGGGAAATTATCAAAGGTATACAAAAAAATAAATATTCCAAGACTGAAGGGCCTAGATCTCAAGATTGGAGGCCCATCAAGGACCTAGCACACTGAATTTAAAGAACCCACACCACCATGGAACAAAACAAGACTAAAAGGGCACACCAGCCCTGGGGCAGGGAATAGAAGGTAGGAGGGAACAGGAAAGCTGGTAATAGGGAACCCAGGGTTGAGAAGGGAGGATGTTGACATGTCCTGGGGTTGTTAACCAATGTCATACAACAATGTGTGTACTAACTGTTTGATGAGAAACTAGTTTGTTCTGTAAACCACCAAAAGTTCGATAATAAAAAAAAAAAAAAAAGATTTGAAATAAAAAAAAGGTAGAAAAAAAAAAATAAAGAACCCACACCAAGGTAGAGCATCATGAAACTTTAGAGCAGGGGTCGACAAACTGCAGCCCACAGGCCAAATCTGGCTCACCGCCTGTTTTTGTAAATAGTTTACTGAAAGACAGCCGTGTTCATTCGTTTACATATTTCTATAGCTGCTTTTGTACTACAATACAGAGTTAAGTAGTTGAGACAGAGACCATACAGCCCTCAAAAAAAAAAAGCCCTCTATTCATTTTCTGGCCCTTTGCAGAAAAAGTTTGCCAGCCTCTGCTTTAGAGCACCAGAGACAAAGCAAAAATTCTAGGAGTTCCTAGAAAAGAGACAGAAGAAGAGGAAAAGGAGAAGAAGAAGGGAAGGCTGAAGACATGCAGGAACTACATTCAGAATGGTTCTAAATTCCTCAATAGCAACACAGAATACCAAAAGACAGTGCAACAATGCCTTCAAAGCCTGAAGGAGGGCCGGGAGAAAACTATTTTCAAGCTAAGATTCTACGCCACACCAAATAGGCAGCTGAGTATGAGAGCAGGATAATTTTCCAGACACATAAGGAATAAAAAATTTTACTTCCATACACGTTTTCTTCGCTGGAAGGTGTGGAATCTATAAAATCAGGGATTTGACAGAATGAAAGAGCAGAAAGAAATCCCAGTATGATAGCTATGTGGGTGGCTATGAAAAGAGCGACTAGACTTGAGGAGGAAGAGGCTGGTTGAAGGAGAAACCCCAGTAGAAGAAAAGGACTGTGCCACAGCATTTGGAAAAATTATTCAAAGGCATGTGATAGGTCTATAGTAGCACTGGAGGAAAAGAGTAATAATTACATGAATTAAGGATATTTTTTAAATCATGGCAATTGTAAACTCCAATAAAATGGAAATGTACTACTAGAAAGGAAACAATAATAATATACTACATACCTCCCTGTTGCCTTTCAACACATTAATACTGACCACTGATATTTTTTAAATGTGAAAAAAGATAATGAGAAATTGGGGAAAGGCAAGTAGGATGCAAAAGAAAATTAGGAAATCACACCATAACAGGAATTTAATAGAATATGATAAATCAAGAAATCACTTTGAAGGCATACTATATGAACCCTGGAGGTAAATACCATATAAAAAAAAAACTCAAAGAATTAAAAATAGTTTTCTAATATTAATATAAAAAAATATTAATATAGCCAATGGCAAAATAGATTTTAGAGCACAGACTATTACCAGGGATAAAGAAGGTCATTTCATTATGATAAAGGGGTCAATTCACCAAGACAACATAACAACCCTAAACATGTATGTACCCAACAACAGGGTTTCAAAATAAATATAGCAAAAGCTGATAGAATCACAAGGAGAAACAGACAAATCCACAATGGTAGAGGGAGGCTGCAATACCCCTTTCTCAATAATTGATACAGTAAGTATACAGGATATCAGTAAGAATACAAAAGATTTGAAGAATACTACCAACTAACTTGACCTAATTGACATTTACAAAACATCACACTCAACAGAAGCCAAACTGATCAGGAAAAAAATAAAAGACACAAGTTTGTACGAGGTGTAATTCTTTTCAAACGCATGTAGGACATATCTCAAAACAGACCATACTCTGGGCCATAAAACAAGTGTTGATAAATGTAAAAGGATTCATGTAAAGTGAAGTATTTTCTCTGGCCACAATGAAATTAAGTGAGAAATCTATAACACAAAGATAGCTGGGAAATTCCCAAATATATTTCTAGATACCCATGGGTCAAGGAAGAAATCAAAGGGAAATTATAAAGTACTATGAACGGAATAAAAACGAAAATACAACATATCAAAGTCAGTGGTATGCCACTAAAACAGCATTTAGGGAAAATTTAAATCGCTACGCATCTATGTTAGAAAACACAAAAGGTCTCATATCAATGACCTCAGCATCCTCCTCAGTAAATTAGAAAAATAAGACCAAATGAGACACAAAATAGCAGAAGAAAGAAAATAATAAAGATGACAGAGGAAATTAATGAAATAGAAAAAAAAATAATAATAGAGAAAAATCCATGGAACAAAAACTGGTTCTTTGAGAAGACTGATAAAATTAATACACTACTAAACCCCGTTGCCATCGAGTTGATTCCGACTCATAAATGCTACTAAAAAAAAAAAAGCAGCTTTTTTTTTTTTTTTACTACTAGCTTAGCTAGGTTAAATAGGCCAAAGGAATAAATAACCAATATCAGGAAGGACAGAAGTGACTTAACTACAGATTCTAAAGATATTAAAATAATAAGGGGCCATTATGAACAACTTTATGCCAATAAATTCAACAACTTTGATGAAACAGACAAATTCATGAAAGACACAAACTACCAATACTAACTTAAGAAGAAACAGATAACCTGAATAGCCCTATAGCTATTCAAAAAAATTAAACTGGTAGTTAAAAACCTACCCACAAAGAAAACTCCAGGCCCAAACGACTTCACTGATGAATTATACAAAACATTTTAAGAAAGAAATCACATACAAACTATTCTAGAAAAATGAACAGGAGGATTGTTTCCCAAATTATTCTACGAGGTCAACATTACTTGATAACAAAACTAGAAAAGACATTCCAGGAAAAGAAAACTACAGATCGATATTCCTTATGGATATAGATGTGACAATTCTAAACAAAATTTTAGTAAATAGAATCCAACAATATATAAAAAGGATAATAGATTACCACAAGCAGGGTTTATTCCAGGAATGCGAGATAGGTATAACATTTGAAAATCAATCAATGCAATTTGCCATATTAACAAACTAAAAAGAAAAGATGCAATAAAAAAGCATTTGACAACACCCAACATCCATTTCTGATTTAAAAAAAAAAAAAGCTTTCCGCAAATGAAGAAAACTTCCTGAATCCAATAAAGGCATTTACAATAAACCAACACCTAACATCATACTTGGAGACCCTAGATGGCACAAATGGTTAAGCACTTGACTAATAACCAAAAGGTTGGTGATTCAAGTCCACCCAGAAGCACCTTGGAAGAAAGGCCTGGATATCTACTTCCAAAAGATCACAGCCACTGAAAACCCCATGGAGCACAGTTCTACTCTGAAACATATGGGATCGCTATTAATTAGAACGGACTCAGTAGCAACTAGTTTGTTTTTTTTTTTTTTTTTTTGGTAACATCACACTTAATGATGACCAAGATCAAGAACAAGGCAAGGATATCTGCTCTCATGACTTTTATGCAACCTTATCCTCAAGGTTCTAGCCAGTACTGTTAAACAAGAAACAAAAGGCATCCAGTTGGGAAAGAAGAAAAACTATCTTTATTTGTATATGACATGATTATTGTGTAGAAAATCCTATGGAATCTACCAAAAAGCTATTAGAATAAGTGGGTTTAATAAGATTACTGAATATAAGAACAATATAAAAAATCAACTGTGTTTCTATATACTAAAAGGAATAACTGGAAATTGAATTAAAAAAAAAAGAGCCATTTATGGCAGCATCAAAACAATGAAAATACTTAGTGATAAATCTAACAAAAAAGTATAAGACCTGCGCACTGAAAACTAACAAATACGGCTTAGGTAATTAAAGGCCTAAATACATAGAGACATATGCCATACTCACAGGTCATATTCATGGGTGGTAAGACTCAATACCGTTAAGAGGGCAATTCTCCCAAAATTGATCTAGAGATTTAAATATTCCCAATCGAAATTCCTCCATACATTTTTTCAAGTTGACAAACTGATTGTAAAATTCATACGGAATAGGCAAATAAACTTTGAAAATCAGGACAAAGTTGGAGGAATCACATTCCCTGAGCTGAAGACGTATTGCAAAGTTATAGTGCTCAACACAGTATGGTACTGACATAGTAATATATATAGTTCACTGAAACAGAAAAGGAAAATCCAAAAATAGACCCACACATGTATGAAGAGCTGATTTTCAACAAAGGTGTAAAGGTAATCCAGTGGAGAAAAGATAATCTTTTTAAAAATGATGCTAGAACAATTAAATATCTGTACACATATATACATGAGCTTTGATCCATACCCTACACCATACACAAATATTAACTTAAAATGGAACACGGACTAAATATAAAACCTAAGATTATAAAACTTCTAGAAGACCTTGGGTTAGGTGAAGACTTCTTAGAAACCAGAGCAAAAACACAATCCACAAAGGAACAATTCGACAAATTTGACTTCATAAAAATTAAAAACTTCTGTCCATCAAAACGCACTGACATAAAAATTAAAAGACAAGCGTAGGCTGGGAGAAAATATTTGTAAATCATATATCTGATAAAGAATTTAGAGCCAGATTATATAAATGATTCTTAAAACTCAACATTAACAAACAACCCGATAAAAAATGAACAAAAGATCTGCACACACATTTTGACAAAGAAGATATACGGATTCTAGATGAATCTATGAAAAAGCGATCAACATCAGTAATTATTAGGAAATTAAAAGCCAGAACAAGCGACCACTATAACTATTAGTATGGCTAAATAAAAAGAGCGACCACATCAGGTGTTGGCAAGGATTGGCAAGGATGTAGAGGAATTAGAACTCTCACGCACTGCTTGTAAGGATGTAAAATGGTAAAACTTTTTGGAAAATTTAACGTTTTGGAAGTTTCTTAAAAAGTAAAATAGACAACTACCATATGATTCAGCCATTTCACTTCTAGATATTTACCCAAGACCAATGAGACCATATGCCCAAATAAAGACTTGTACACAAAAGGTCACAGCATTCACTCCCACTAGGGTGAATAAAACAAACAAACAAACAAACAAAGAAAATAACAAATGTTGGTGAGGATGTGGGGAAATTGGAACCCTTACCCATTGCTGGTGGGAATGCAAAATGGTACAGCCATTGTGAAAAACAATGTGGCGGATCCTCAAAAAACTAAAAACAGAACTACAATATGACCCAGCAATTCCACTCCTAGGTATAAACCCAAAAGACTTGGAAGCAGAGAATCAAACAGGGACTTGGACACCAATGTTCACTACAGCAGTATTCACAACAGCCAGAAGGGGGAAACAATCTAAATGCCCATCAACAGATGAATGGATAACAAAATGGGGTACATGCACACAATAGGATACTACCAGCCAATAGACGAAACACTGATACATACAACAACGTGGATGGGCCTTGAAGACATTATCCTGAGTGAAATAAATCAATCACAAAAGGACAAATATTCTATGACCTCACTTATACAAAAGACAAGAAAACGCAAATATATAGAGACCAAATTTCATTAGTGGTTACCAGAGGCATGAGGGAGGGGGAAAGAGAGGGTTAACGGTGATAGAAAAATAGCATTCATTAAGAGTAGGGCTACACAGCCAATTACTGTAACTGCTGTCAGTAAGTTGCACACCTGTAAAAAGTTGTACTGGCAAAAGGTGTGGGATAGATATATTTACAACAATGACAAAAAAAAAAAAAAAGAGTAGCTGCTGACGCTGTTTACGTACAACCAAAACCTGGAGATTTGGCTCCTTAGTTTGGAGGGTTAGGGTCATGGTTTCACGGGACATGCCAGTTAATTGGCCTAATAACGTGTTTAGAGCCTCTGTTCTACCTCCTAGGTCGTTGCTATCCGAGGCACAACAATTGGCCACTATTCACCTGAGAAACAGAGGAAGGGGCATCAAGGAGGAGATGGAATGTGGGCCTAACTGTCTCCATGAAGAACTGCCTCCTTTGCCATGAGACCAGAATTGGATGGTGCCCGGTTAGCATTACTGAACATTTTAATCAAAGATTCTACAGAGGAATCCTGACCAAAAGGGGAAAAATCCAGAAGAGAATTTCAAATTCTCATGGACTCCAGTCTTTCTGGAGCCATGAAGGCTGGATGAACCCCTGAAACTATTGCCCTGAAATAATCTTTAAAACTTAAACCAAAAACACCCCCTTATTTAAACAAGATAGTCTAGCTTAACTAGTAAAAAATGCCTGCCTTGAGCATTATGTTCTTTTAAGAACTATCTATATGGAATCAAATTGACAACAGCTACTCAAAAGATTAGACAGGAATCTTCCAGGGCAGTGAGTTTATATTAATGAGGGAGAAACAACTCAGAAAAAGGAGGGTGAAAATGGCTGCACAACTCATATAATCAGCGTCACTGAATTTTATACGTAGAAACAGTTGAACTGGTGTCTGTTTTCCTGTGTATAATCTCAATAACAACAACAAAATAAAATATTTTAAAAAAAAAGTCACGGCAGCTTTATTTGCAGGAGCCAAAAACTGCAAACAACCATCTTGTCCATCAACAGGCGAATCTGATGGACAACAAACTGGTATATCTATACAATGTAATACAATGCAGGAATAAAAAGGAAGGACTTATTGACATATGCTACAACATGGATAATTTCAAAATAATTATTCTGAGTGATAAAAGCCAAAGAGTACTTACTGTATGATTATATTTACAGAAAATTTTAGAAAATGAAAACTAATCTATAGTGACAGAAAGTAGATCCCTGTTTGGTTGGGATGGTGGGTGTAGGGAAGGACGGGGGTATGGAAACTAAAAGGGGTATAAAGAAACTTTAGGGAATGATGGACCTGTTCATTTCTTAGCTGGTGATGCCACAGGTGTCTGCATTTATGTCAAAACTTACGAAATTATACACTTGAAATATGTGGAGTTTATTGGTTAAATAACATCAAACAAAAAAAGTTGTCTTCGTGTGGTGGGATGTGAAGCTGGAAGAAAAGAATAGGGCAAGAGACTTCTGTCATTCCTTATAAGCCCTTAGCAGTATTTTATTTTTTTAAACCATCTACAGTTATCATCCTGGCAAAAAAATGAAAACATAAGAGTAAAGACATCCAGAAGACTAACAAAAAAGAAAAGAAGTCTTTTTTTTTCAAGGTCTCTGAAAATCAGACACCCATAAAAGCACAAATTCTTTACAGCCATTCTGGAACTATTTACTTCATTACTGAATTCCTAACTAGGGCCACCAGGGCTCCTTTAGAATACCATAGTACAGGTAGTCCCCAAATTATGATAGGGTTCTGTTCCAATCCTCTGCCGTTTAAGTCGGTTGTGACTTAAGTTGAATATCTCATTTATTCATTCGTTTATTCATTTATTAGTTTTCATTATCATTGCCTTTCATTATCAGTATTTTTATAAATCTGATCTTTGTCTTTGGGGATTGTCACGAGAATAACACCAGCAAGTTACGAACTGCAAGGTTGTATATACCACATACTACTAACAATAAAATGCAGAGGAAAAAAACAGACTGTCTCAAGTGCAGTTCGTCATAACTCACACACATCATAAGTCTGGGACAACCTGTGCATAAAAATATTCAAACTATCTCTGACATACCACCCAAAGGACATGAATTGCCACTAAGCGATATTTTTAAGTAACAGTAATGAATTTATGCTGATCTAACCACACACTCTTTTGAACAGTTCTACACTGAATTCCTACATCTGGGTTGTAGAAATTATTAAGGATTTGATAATCCCTACCGGTTAAAAGGAAACCCTGGTGGCGTAGTGGTTAAATGTTACGGCTACTGACCAAAAGGTCAGCAGTTGGAATCCACCAGGAGATCCTTGGGAACTCCATGGGGCAGTTCTACTCTGCCCTATAGTGTCGCTATGAGTCGGAATCAACTCGACGGTAATGGGTACGGTACGGGTACTGGGTAAAACTGTTAACTGGGCACTTCCTTACCTGGAAGCAATGTGGTCAATGGAGTGAACTTGTGATTAGCTTATGAAATGAAAATTAATCTGTAAAAATCATCAGGTTTCAGAAGAACACAGGGATAGAAAAGAATTTTGGAAGATGGGAAGGTAAATCAAACAGGAGAGGAAAATAACCCTGAGAGCAGAAATTCAGCAAGTATAGGAGAAATGCTGGGATTTCCAAATAGTTTTCATCTGCATTAAAATTGTTCTTGAAGACTATTTGAAGAATATGGCTCAGTTGTAATTTCAACTTAGGTAGCCAGAGTTTCAGAAACCAGACCCCCCTTTTACTATGGCTGCAACATACACAAGAGGGAGCCAAAAACTCTGGTAATTGTGCCCCCAGGAACTGAGTGCTTTGATTTAAAAACACCTTAAAGAATGGATAAATTCCAGACAATATTCAAATCATTTGGCACTGGCTATCAGTTACTGAATAATTTCTTCTTATTTGATATTAAATATTCTCAAGTTTCTGATCTAATTCACCAATTAGATAACTCCCATGTGGCAAAAAAAAATTAAAAAATTTTAAGGACATTAAACAGTGTGGCAAGACCAGCTGCTTCTGATGATACCTGACCAAATGAACTCTCAAAAGCACCTTTCATTCTACCAGGACGCAGAACCCACAGGCCACTTTAAACTCTTTCCTATCCCTTCCCTGACAAGTTTATCAGGCTCCTCACATGTGCAGAGCAGCCCTGCAGAGTGGAACAAGAAAGATCCAGTTGGAATTAAATGATAAAACACTACCAACACACACACAAAGGCAAATCTGCTTTCATCGCCCTCATCCGGAAGAAAGGCAGTTGAGAAGCGCTGCTGGAAAGAACAGGTGTGTAATGCTAGGAAAATCAGTTTGTCTTGAACACCAAGGAGGCTCTGAATGAAATGAAGTAGGTTTGAATAGGCAGAGTGGGAAAGCAAAAAACAAAAGCAAATGACCACAACTCCATCAAGCATCTTCCTGGATTCAAATATTACCAGATACATTAGCAAAATCTCAAGGATAAGGTAGAATTTCTATCCTTCTGGATATTTAGAAATAAGTCTAGAAGACTGTCTTCATTTGGTTGAGATGTCCACCTGCCTCGTGTTCTTGGAGGTGGCAGCACCTTAGAGAACACAGAGCAATGCCCTCATTTTATAGATGAGGAAATGAAAAGTTAAGGGCCCTGACTAAAATGACACAGCTAGTTAGGGATAGGGCTCAAACTGGAAGCTACATGTCAAGACTCCCAAACCTCTGTCTACTCTCCCTTGAGTTTCCTGTTGAGGCCATGTCTCCATGAAAGCAGGTCACCAAAAGGCAGGTCATCTTTACACAGTGATTTTCCACCCAGCTGCACAAAGGAATCACCTGGGAGCTTTAGAAGTCCTGATCCTAGAGCCCCCCTCCCCAAAGGTTCTGATTCAATCCAGCTGGGGTTTGGGTCATGCACAGGGAGTTTTAAGAGTTCCCCAAGGTAATTCTAATCTACAGCCATGGCTGGGTGCAAACCCCTGCCATGAAACATGGCACAGTGAGAATACATCTTGCTGCTAATTGAGACAAGCTTTTCCAATTGTTTTCCAAACTCCAATCCAAGCAGGTGCTCCCTGCTTAAAATTTCTATCACTAAAGTAGTCCCTGTTCCTCTGGTGTTAGCAGGCTGTGGGCCCTTCTCGGCTGTCATTTAGCTTAGGGTCTCTTTGGGCCTTCCAAAGTGCACCATTGCAACCAAAATGACCATTACCATAACCACTGCCATGGAGTAATTCTGACTCACAGCGACCCTATAGGACAGAGCAGAACTGCCCCACAGAGTTTCCAAGGCTGTAAATCTTTATGGACGCAAACTGCCACATCTTTGTCTCAAAGCAGTTGGTGAGTTCAAACCGCAGACCTTTCCGTGCGCTTTACCACTGCGCTGCAAGGGCTCCTTACCATTACACTAGAGATCTGAAAACAAGTCTCAAAATGTTAAGTAAAAGAGAAGGAAGGAAATCTTCCAATTTGGACAAGTCTCCCTAAGCAAAACAGAGGAAAGGGAGGCTATCTGGTGATAATTCCGGCCAAGACTATTTGGGCATTTTCCCAGAATTACCCAAGTAATTCCTATGAAAAGCAAATCTATGTAGGCTAAAATTTGTACAAATTGCCTAAATCGTGAGTTTTAATCAAGAAGTTACCTGACCCTGGAAAGTGTGAAAGCCAAGGACACCATATTAATCCTTTGCTTGACTCGCCCCTCTTTCCCTAAACTCTCCCTCCAGGGGCTTTCAGTAATAAACCACAACCAAGAAAACTTCGAAAGAGACACTTTCTCCCAGAACTCTTCTGCGCCGCTTCGGGGCCTAAACCACCTACTCAGAAGAACCCCCAATTCCCTTAGCCAGTCTGGCTCAGGAGAGGGTGTGACGAGGACGAGTCCTCAGGCGCGCTGCACCAAGCCACCTCTCCTTCACCGGTGAAGCACCGAAAACCCACCTGGCCCCGCGTCCGCCCGCCTTCCAACGCCCCACCCCGACACGCAGACGCGGGTGGCCCTAGAGTAAAGGTGTCAAAAGTTCATTCCGTCCAGGGGAGGACGGAAGTGAGGAGGAGTTTCCCGGCGGCCCAAGCCGCCCCGGCGCCTTCCGAGAGCGAGAGGGCGCGCCGCTAAGAACTGTCCACGAGAGGTTCGCGGACTCCCCCGGGGCGGGCCGCTCCCGGCTCAGGCACCGCCTCCGCGCCCCGACTCTGCCCAGCTGGAGGCTGGGCCGGGACGCAGGCAGACAGCCGGGGCAGGGCCCCACGAGGCTGCGCCGGGGCTTCGCGCAGGATGTGACCCCGCCAGCCCCAAGCTCGCCACGAGGGGCCGCCTTAGCCCCAGCCCCGCGCCACCTGTCTCAGCTTGGGCGGCAGCGCAGCCCTTGGGGACTCCCGCGGAAGAGTGCGCCCCAACCCGGTGCTCCCAGCGCAGACTAAAAAATCCGGCAGGGCAGGGACTGCAGGACGCGCACGCGGCCCTACCTGTCCGGTGACATACAGCAGGACATACAGCAGGCACCAGGTGCCGCCGAGGATGCGGACCAGGAGCCCCGGGCACCAGGGCGCCGCTGGCCGTGCCATGGTCCCCGGCGGGCAAGGAGGGAAGTCTTGCGCGAGCCCCCCTCTCTGTGAGCGGGAGCGCCTCCTGTGCGGGTGGCGGGCTCGGTGCGTGCACCCCGCGGGGCAGGGTGGCGCTTTGGCGGTCGGTGCGTCCTCCAGCGTCCGCACGGCCGCCGAGCGGGACTGCTTTGAATGGGAGCGCGTGCGCCGGGGGTGGGGGCGTTATTTGTGAATGTGCTGCTTGTCTTGGCTCGGGATGTTGCGCGCTCCCCACCCCACCCCACCCCACCCCCAGCACCCCTCCGGCTCCTGCTCCTCCCCTCCAGGGTCAGCCCAGCGAAGGCGGGGAGCGCAGACACCCAGCCGCCTGGGAAGCGCCTGCGGTGCGCGTTTCGGAAAAAGAAGCAGGACTGCGCGCTGGCTTGTTTCTATTTATTTACTCTTTTTAAAGGGAGGGTCGTGCACTGCACACGGTGCACGTGTTTGGAATGCCACCTTGCCTGCCTAGGAGAGTGCCGGGTGGGAAGGAAGGCTCTCCCTGCACGCAGGCGCTCTCCCGGAATGAGTCCCCGGGGCTGTTCCCTACGCGCTTTCCCTGGAGATTGGGCGCACTGGAGCCGCGGTGGGAGAGCTCAAGATCCTCCAAGAACTGGGGGAGAGTTTGTGTGTGGGGGGAGGAGGGGGCGAGGAGAAGATGATTAAAAAACTCACAACTCCACATAATAGAACAGAACTGAATACTGTGGTATATTTATCCATGGGGACCCGTCCCCTAAGCGAGCATAGAGATCCTCTCATGGAGTTGATTTGTTTTGTAGCCTGGAGCAGGGGAACGCGGGACTGCACTCGCCAGCAGCAAGGACCCACAACAGCTAGACACGGACGCAGTGAACCAGGAGCCGGCATGCTGCACAGGGAGCCCAAGAAGCGGATTCAGTGAGACAAGGATTCAGTGACACGAACTTCGCTGGTTGTCTTCCTGTGCCAAGGGGCCTCTGGGGACAAGCCAGGGCTCCCCCTTCTCCGGTGTGGGCCCGCTCTAATTAAACTTGAGGATTTCAGGAATTTTTTGTAACAGGAAAACATCGCGCCCTGGCTGGAGTTCTTTGCCATTGGGAACCCAGGCTTGTTTTTTCTGAAAACTTGATGCTCAGGAGCCAGCCTCCCAAAGCATCTTTATAAGAAAGCAGATCCTCCACCCTTCTTCCAACCGTCTTCCAGGCCACTCCATCCCTCTCTAACCTTGGCAGTAAAGCTAGGAGAGGCGGTGAGCTGGACCCACTTCAGTAAACTCGGTATGATAAGGGGATTCAGTGCCGCTCTCGTGAAATAACTGTGAAGTTCCCACATGCATTCACTGGGATGAGCCCAGCATAAAATAAAGACATGGTCTTACTCCCTGGCAACCATTCATTCAATCCATGTATTCCAAAGCGCCTACTACCTGCCAGGTGAGGTACTTAAAAGGTGTTGCCCATCAGCAACCTAGACAGGCATGGGGGGCCCTTTTAACTATGTAAACAAGCCAGACACAAAAGTTTGCTGATTTGAGAATGAGATGAAGTCAGGACAGAAATGCCCGTCGGAAATGAATGTTAACGCTGCCAGCTTCAGCATTTGTGCTCAGAATAGCTGTTTTGTTCTTATATATGGTAAAGGGAGCTGCTGCTTAAAATTCATCCGTTTACTCATTTGAGTATTTACTGCATTCCCAAGGTGTGAGAGACAAAAGGAGAAGTGGAAAAAAAAAAGTCTCCTTTGAATTTAAAATCTCAGAAAGCCAAAGCTCCAACGAAGGTCAAAACCTCTAGAGATCCTTTTTTGAAGGTGCTTGGGGCCAGGTTTTCAGCTTGCATTGGTAAAGAGGAAAGGGTAAAGCATAAACAAACACAAATAAGAACAAAGACCCCAGAGCCTAGAAACAGGGAAGTGTTCCTATGGAGGATGGTGAATGGCTTGTGTTGCTGGGACATTCGAACAACACCAGGCATGGCTGTGCTTGGTGGGGAGGGCGATCTTAAAATAGGCTGGAAGAAGGAAGAGAAGCCACACTGGTGTCCCAGGTAGCAGTCTAGGCAACAGTAGCTGAGTACATCTATTACTGGAGATACACTCCAGCTAGTGGAGAATAAGGTGGGTGTTGGGAAAACTGTACAGGAGAAGAAAAACATTACTTTCAGAATATGAGAGAAGATGGCACCTCCTTCTACTATCTCCACACCACAGGTCCAACTCCAGACCCTTGTGTCTTAGACCAGACTCAGATGTTAGCAGTCTGCTTTTGGTTTTTGTTCATTGTTTAAAATGTCATAGGTTCTTAAACCACTTTCCAGTCAATCTAAGTCATTGCTAGTTTAATAAAGAATGACTAAATCAGAAGACAAGTAGCATTCTCATTATCCACTGAAGATCAGCAATTTTCTTGATGCGGCATAAAGTTTAGGAAGATGCTATCAAGCAGATGTCTTTATCTACTTAACAGCTTAATGATCCCAATGTAACAGGAGGACTAAGTCACATCCCTCAGGTCCTGGCGTCCAGATGGGGTGTTAGAAGCCCCCACCCACCACGAGCAGCTTTTCTACTTACCCCAGTTTTGTCAGAGCCTTTAATCTGGACCACAAGTCTTTCCACTTGGGACCAACAGCAAGAGATGTTTTGGCCTTCACATGTTGGGCCTCTGAAAGTATTGTTCTATTGGGACATAAGAGTACATGATGCTGAGGCTGGCTCTGAGCCTACCCTTCGACCTCATGGTGCCTCAACTACACTGACTGTTCACTGTGTCCCAATCCTTCCTTCAGCCCTCTCTTCTCACCTATTATTATACAGCATCCTTTTTTGTCTGGGACCCATCATTTCAAAAACACTGTTTTCAATACCTAACACTCCCTTTCCCCTTGGTCTTTTCTTCATGCCTGGATTCAAAATGAACTGAGTTATCTGCTTTCTCAGTGCCTACCCTGCAGGAGCCAAGTACTGCAGGAAAAAAGCCACAGAACAGGGCAGATCGGTATCCTCAGAACATTCTCTTCACCAGCTTCAAATGGTCTCCCAACATAGCCTGTCAACCCACCTGCATTTCTCCAGTCAGTTCACTCTTGCACTATCCCACTCCCCATGATGACTGTTTCAAACTTTCTCTAGTTTCTCCACACCTCCAACTACTTCTTTACCCCTCTCCCTCTCAACAGATAGGCAGAGCTCACTTTTCAGAGGAAAACAAAGCAGTCGAATGGGAACAACCTCTACTTCCATCTTTTTCCACAAAACTATGTATATTCACAACCATTCTCCATCTCCTAAATACTATATATTTAGAAGCAAGGGGAAGGAGGAGACCCACATTCTGATACCCAGAGTTAAAATTTATCTAAATTATTTCTAATGAGTATATCATGTACCTTAAACAATATGCCTCAAGAAAGAAATTTCCTGATAACTGCCTCAAGTTCTGCTTGATTCCTCTCTTGGTCTTTAGCGAGCTGGAAAGGCCCTTCTTGCCAGCCTTTATTTGACTCGGTAGACAAGCAAAACATGGAGCAAAACCGCTCAGTCAAGCAAAATGTTCACTTTCTGACAAGATGAATGTCACACACTTCGTTCAAGGAAAACATACATACCTGAATTATACAGTTAAAAGTCTCCTCACTTGAGTGAAGCCATTTCAACAATATATCTGTCCCCAGAGACATGTGGCTTCAAGTATTACAAACTGTTAAATTATGTGCATAATAAAAAATGATAGGAAACATAAAGCAATATGTTTATATCTTCACAGAAATGACTCAAAACCACATTTCAAGAAAGAAAACACTGGAACCAGAAGTTTTACTCACTCTCTGCCCCAATTTAATTTCTGTTCTACTTCTGTCTTTTATGTGAACATACAGATTTTTTAGCTACTGTATTTCTGGAGTTTTAAATTATAAGCATAAAGATTAGCTCATACTAGATAGACATATAAATTAACCCTCACAGGAAAATATTTAAAACTACCTCCTCTCCCTTCTAAGGGGAAAACTGTCTCCTGAGGGTTATAACTTATCGCCGACTTAGCTTTTTGTTCTGTAACACTGACTTACGGAGGAGTGTCTGAGGTCCCTGTGATTTCCTGGCGTCCATCTACGAGCATTCATGATAGCGCGTTAGTAATGCGCATACTTAATCTCTTGATGTTGGCTTGCAGGAGTCTCAAATATAAAATGTGACAGCATTTGTTTTTCTTACCACATAAAAAATGACATCACAAACTGTTAAGAGGTTAAACCATATATTATGGCTTCATTTCAGAATCACTGTTTGCGTCATATGACTACCCAAAGGGACCGAATCTAACACACTTAACATTCCAGAGTCTAATAACATATATACGCTCCTCAGGGTGAGGCCCATTGGGTGTGGTTTTATCATGCACAAAATCTTATATAATAATAACCTTTTCAAAAAATTGTCATTCTCTCTCCATGAGTTGAAGGATTTGTCCAAATAAGACAGGAAAGGACAACAGAGATTATAAAGGAATCAAAAAAATTACATTTAGAAACAGACATATTAATCCCATTCATCTTCTCCAGAGACCTCAAAAACTGTTTACCTGAACTTAGCAACCATTTTTCCATAAGTCAGTTAGTCTGTCAACAACAATATTCAGTTTCCATTCTGTGCTAGCCATCACGAAAATATGTTAAAGAAGTAAAAGATATGATCCCTGCTCTTTCAAAATGTGCAATTAAGTTGAGGCTCCACAAAATACATTTATCAAGTATACATATCCCAAATATTTTTCTCCATTATTTTATTAACTCTTTGAGAGCAAGGTATCCCGACACAGTTCTTTTTGTGACCTCAACACCTGCTGTGTAGTAGGCACACAATGTTCCATGAACTTCACCGAACACTTGTTCTATTGCAAACACTATTTACGACCAGCTTCCCAAAACTCATGTCAGAGTAATACCGTGATCAAAATCCTTACTTCTCTAAAGTGTTGATATGGCAGTCTCTAAGACATAATCCAGAGTCCCTAGGTGGTGCCAAGAGTTAACATGCTCAGGTACTAACCAAGTCTACCCAGAGGCACCTTGGAAAAAAGGCCTAGTGATCTACTTCCAAAAAACCACCACCGAAAACCCTATGGAGCACAGTTCTAGTCTGGCATACATGTACTCACCATGAGTCAGAATCAACAATAGCTGGTTTTATTTTGTTTTATGTTTATTATTCCTGGCTACACATCAGAAACACCACAGGATACTTGGTTTAGTTCTCATAAACAACCTAGTAAAACAATTTCTCATAGAATCAGGATTAAACTGCGATATAAAATATAATTTAAAAGCAATTGCTACTTTTGACACTCAATTAAAGACCGACACATTTTTACCTATTTTAATAGGCTCAATGGCACGAAATGCTGATGATAGTAACTGCTCTCTGCTTCCTTAAATATTGTCCTTCCTATTCTGATTCAGCTACTGATGATTGCACCATTCTCTGGGAAGAATGTGAACATCAAGTTCAAAGCATGACTTACAGTCTTTTCTGAGCCAGATACACCAAAACCCATAGTCACTAGCCAAAAAAAAGAGGCAAGTGGCAAGAAAATTAAATTTAGCCAAATCCAGGAGAATTTTGGCAACAATAAAATGACCACGTTATAGAAGATCTTTGCTTACAAAATTGAATGAGCTAAAGCTTGTGAAAAGTGCTTCGTAAATTGTGAAGCACTATTAAAACACTTTTATTTATTATTTAGTGGTACACTGCTATGTTCCAGAAAGAATTTAAGGCAGCTTATGAAGATATAGGCGTCTCCCGGGGTGGTGCCAACAGTTAAGGCACTAGGCTGCTAACTGAAAATTTGGAGGTTCAAGTTCACTCAGAGTTGCCTTGGGAGAATGGCCTGGTGATCTACTTCCAAAAAATCAGCTATTGAAAACCCGATTTAAAAATGCACAAAGTTCTCTAATAAAAGGTAGGTGAGAACATTAACATTCTCTGGGAGTGGGGGTCAGAATGGGATTATTGGGATTTTCCAGGTGCTAGTGTGAGCTTTTTTTTAGTGTTCAAATGTTGTAACTTGGAGCATGAATCAACGTCATAATTGAATAAAATAATAAAGATATTTCCATTTAGAAGAAAGAATTGAATGAGAAAGAAAAACAAGAATATGGCCTTAAAATGGAGCCAGGGATGAAGTTAATACAAACGCACATTCCATAAAAAGCCACAGCCACGGATTTGGCTCTCCACTCTCAAGCAGTCATGAAATCTGATAAATTAGAGTGCTCATAAGGGGGGAATAAAAGAAGTCAGACAGTTGCATGGACGAAACACTATTGGCCTTGACAAAATTCAGAAAATGTTTCATAGTTGCTTTTTATCTTGCAGATTTTATTTATCACATGTGCCCTTAGGTTTCTGCTAATAACATAGACTTATTAACAGAAAATGATATAGTAATATAATTGATAAAGGAAACTATTGTTTCCTATTATTTCCTAGTTACTGTGATTAAATTACTCCTATTATGTGATTCATAGTGTCTACTTGTAGTAAAATTTCTTAAATGTATATTTCCCTCTTTAAATTGTACATTTAAATTATTCAAAGGAATACAAGACATAAAAAGGACACAGTGGGAATTCAGAAGAATTGAAGTTGGGAGGAAATATGTATAAATAATGGAGCCCTGGCGGCACAATGGTTAAGCGCTTGTGCTAACCAAAAGGTCGAGGGTTCAAACCCACAGGAGAAAAGGCCTGGCAACCTGCTCCCATAAAGATTACAGCCTAGAAAACCCTTTGATGCAGTTCTACTCTGTCCTATAGTGTCTTAATAAGTTGGAATCAACTCAACAGCACACAATAACAACAACAATGCATGTAAATAGGAAATGCAAATGGATACTTGATGATTAAGGACCATACGCTGATTGATTGTGAGGCCATCTTCTCAGGCTTCATCTGGGATTCCTACTGGGCTCAGCTTCAGAGGTGTTGTATGGGACTCCCATGTTTGGTCTGAATCAGCATCTGAAACAAAAAAACTAAACCCATTGCTGTCCAGTCGATCCTGACTCATAGCGACCTTCTAGGTATATTAGTTGGGCATACGTAACAGTAACTGCTCTAACAAATTCCCAGAATCTCAATGGCATAACACAGGAGCTGTCTGGAATAAATAGATAAACTCTGGCCAACAGTATGGTGGCTGGGAACATGTGAAAAATCCTTTCAGAATGTCAAGGGAAATTTCAGAAAACTAAATGTTTCTATAAATAGCAAGGGATGAAGCTGCCATTGGAATTTAATATGAAAACGGCCATAAATTAGCAATAGCCTAATGAAGATCCTCCAGAAAGCCTTATGTGACGCCCCCACCCCTGCCATCAAGACTAGGTTAGCCGGCTTCCCAAGTTCCCACTCAGCTGACCACCACCACCAGTTGCCGTCAAGTGGATTTTGACTCATGGTGACCCCATGTGTGTCACAGTATAACTGTATTCCACATGGTTTTCGAAGGATAATTTTTTGGAATTAGATTCCCAACTCTTTCTTCCAAGGTGCCTCTGGGTGGACTCGAACTTCCAATTTATTGGTCAGCAGCCCAGCATGTTAACCATTTGCACCACCCTGGCACATTAAAAAACAACGACAACAGCAACAAAAACCATTGCCGTGGTAGGGTCTATTCCAACTCATGGCAACCCCACATGTGTAGAGTAGAACTGTGCTCCATAGGGTTTTCAAGGCAATGACCTTTCAGAAGCAGATCAGCGGGAAGCAGACGGCCAGAACGACCAGCAGCCTCTGGGTAGGCTCAAACCGCCAACCTTGTGGTTAGTCGTATAGAGCTTACACTTAACTGTTTGTATCACCCAGGGACTCCACGTTGGCATATAGTATGTGCTTATTCATATTCACCAAAGGAACAGAGGGAATGAGGAAAGGAGACAAGGAGAGAGAGAAGAACAAGAACTCAAACTTGTTGAACCTTCCTGAGAAAGACTAGCTGTCATGCTTTAGTTGTATAAGAAAGTAAATTAATTAGAAAGTAAATCACAGGAATGTGATGAATACAATTTTTTAAATGCCTTTATGCAAAAAAAAAAAAAAAAAAGACGGACTAGATTTCATTTTTCCTTTTAAGCCTTCATATTACATACCACTGTGTGAAAGTAACATTAAAATATAGGGAAGGGGCATATTCGAATTAATCTGCCAGCCTTTCTTTATTTAAGTATAATATGTAAAAACTTCACTTTCAGAGCAAATGCTGTTTGTACCTGACCCCATTCTCTTTCAAAAAAGATTTAAAAAAGAAATTTGAGGGCAAATATACAGAGCAAACAAAGCCTCCTGAAACTTCTGTGGCTCAGCTATTGCTACTCAGCGTACATGAACATATTCATCCAGCTACATGTGCAAATTATGGTGTTGGCTGTGCAAACAGGGCATATTACTTTAGTCACTGATGGAACCATATTTGGAGTCTTTTCAAGACCTAAAACAGTCTTATCAGGGATTGCAAAGCTCCTTACCCTTACTAACAGTCATCTTAAGTGAATTCTAGACTTATTTGAGAAAATAAGGTATGAGGCTCACAGGGATACTTTATAAAAGGGTAAAAGTTGTGAATTATTTCAGGAATTTGCTCATTTATGCAACATTTGTACTTCCCTACAAAGTTCCACATATTTTATTCTAACAGAAGTCCATTCACACTCAGTCCTTAAGACATCAAACACAATCAATATTCAAACTGAGCAAAATCGCCGAAGAAATGCCTATTAATTATAACCACATCATATTAACATCACATGTGTTTTAAAACTCTGGCCCTTATTAACCTTGATATTTATATCAAATATTCAATTATCAAAATTTAAATATGTCAAAACATACAAAAAAATAAACACTTTTTTTTTTTAAGAGACATGCATTTAGGAGGCAGTTTTACTCAGCGTGGACTGACACAAATTTTATGGAAGCGTCAACAAAGAACTTGAAATACTTTGGCCTATTTGGCAACTGCATATTTACACTTCTGTAAGTGATTTTTACATAACCCAGTTTATTCCTCAAATTTCAAGAGACAACATATTTCTTATTGTCGTTTTTCTAACTTACAACAAATAAACCCATATTCCCAATTATTTTCTTGTGTTGTTTTTGCATTAAGGAAATCCAGAATTAAGTCACATTTCAACGAACTGATTTTTTCCTCTGTGAGTTTTTATGCCCCTGAAACTCTGATATCTAAAGATGAGCCCTTACTTGAGCTCAGAGGTAAACATGAATTGATATCCAATTGACGGATTGATTATCAATTTGCTTCTCTTCATTTGCTTCTCTTCCTGGTTCTAGTGAAGCATCCTTTCTGTCAGGATGTGGAGATTTGGAAAAATGTTGGAATCAATAGCTAAACTGAGAGTTCTGAACTATTGGGAGTTTTACATCACTCTTAAGTGCTTATCTATTAACTGAAAAGTTGGCAATTTGAGCCCACCCAGAGGTGCCTTGAAAGAAAGGCCTGAAAGATCACAGCCATTGAAACTCCTGTAGAGTGCAGTTCTACTCTGAAACACATGGGGTCGCCATCAGTTGGAGTTGACTGGACAGCAACTGGTTTGGCTTTTAGTTTATATTACCCATTTTCCTTGTAATCAAGAATAATTGAAAGTTTACTGTGGAAAGTCTGGAGATGCATTTCAGGTATGAGTAAATTAAAGTCTTCAACAGTGCTCCTCAAAGCTTGTCCTTGCCAGGACTTCGAACCAGTTCATTCCTGGTAGGTATCCAGGTCCTTGCCTGCATACCTGGTGATCATTTCCAAAATTTGCATTTCCACCCCAGCTATACTGAATCAGAAATTTACAGTTTAACAAGATCCCCAGGTGATTCTTATGTATAATAAATTTTAAGAACCACTGCTGTACTTGTGGTTCTCAGAATTGTTCCCAGACCAGCAGTTTTAGCATCTCCTGGGAACTTGTTAGAAATGCAAATTCTAAGCAGAGGTTTGCCCCAGAACAAAGGATTGGAAGCCCTGCCTTACTACCTGCATCAGACTTGCTTCTTACCCAGGCTTGTTTAAGGTGCGTGTTCCTATGTCTTATGTCACATCTACATATCCCAATCTTTGTGTTTTTAAACAAGATTAAGAAGTTCCTTCCTATGTTTTAATAATCTTGAAACACAACAAATAAAATATTTGGGTAAAAGGAGATTGTCTCTTCAATATAGATCATAATTTTTCCATACCATCCCATATATTTCAATCTCCTCTCCCAATTGAGAACAGCAGGGCTCACTGCTTTGGATTCCACTGAGCAATGGGAAGGCTTATGTCTTCCCTGATGTCATCTGCATTCCCCTAGGCTATCAGAAAGGAATCTGAAGTGGGCTTTCCAGGGAGAGGATGTGGAATCTGAAATCTTGTTTCTATCCAAGATCAGGTTAGCTGCCCAGAGGAAATCCCTCACTTTCTGGGATTACATTCCAGTTTCTAAATGTTTGGAAAACATCAGAGTTGACTAGGAAGATGGAGAGTTAGAAAGAAAATGAAGAGGATCTGAACCATGAAGGATTCAGCTAGCTGATTTGGGCCCAGTGCCTGGCTTGAAAGGCAAATGTTTTATTACTTGGCAAGATTCCCATTACATGTCACTGTTTACAGCCTGCATTTTCTAGTCCTTTCATACATCAACTCTGTAAGGTCTCGTATTCTTTTTTCCCACTCAAGGACTGAAGGGTGGCTTCACAGGTACCGGGGAAGTTCCCTCTCTATACCTACGCATGTATGGAAGATGCTAGGGTCCAGTAAGGGTTCCCTGTATGAATTTATTGTCAGTTTCTACTGACTTCTAAGTTACCAATGTTAGAAATTCCTGCTAGTGGGATAACACATACACGTCCCTAGGTGGCGCAAATGGTTTACGCTTAACTACTAACCTAAAGGTTGGTGGTTTGAATCCACTCAGTGGTACTGGAAGGAAAGGCCCAACAATCTGCTTCTGTTAAAATTATAGCTAAGAAAACCCTATGGAACAGTCCTAATCTGTAACACAGGGTCACCATGAGTTGGAATTGACTTGACAGCAACCAACGAACCAACAGGACAATATATATCCAGGTGATTTTTCTTCATTTCTCTTTTATTTATACATATAAAGCAGAGGTGGCAAAGGTTGATGGTTTCAATGGCCAGGTAGATAACTTAAAAAATGAATAAGTCACTTATAAGACAGTAGGAATTGGTAGAGACTATGACAAAGTGCAGCCAGAATGCTACTTAGAGGCAAGGATGGCGTGACTGTGTCTTACATACTCTGGACATGTTGTCAGGAGGGATCAGTCCCTGGAGAAGGACATCATGCTTGGCAGAGTACAGGGTTAGCGGAAAAGAGGAAGACCCTCAATGAGGTGGATTGACACAGTGGCTGCAACAATGAGCTCAAGCATAACAATGATTGTAAGGATGGCGCAGGACCGGGCAGCGTTTCGTTCTGTTGTACACAAGGTCGCTATAAGTCAGAACCAACTCAACGGCACCTAACAACAACAACAACATGACAAAGTGGAGAATGAATGCCAGCCTAAAGGAATTTTTAAAAAGTGTACAGGCCAAACAAAACAGCAGGTTTTACATGCTGCTGGCGTGGGCTCCTGGAAAAGTTTCCCCAAGCTTCCCTCTAAAATACCTGATTTATAAGATAAATAAATAAATAAATAAAAACTGACAACCACAGTGAAACACAGTACTACCAGTCAAGCTATTGCCAGAAGCTGAAAAGAGTTTCTACTAAATACAAGGTTCTTGGAGCCAAAAGGAAGAACAGTCATGTTATACCTACCTAGAAGTCCCTAAGAGAACTCTTTGTCTGTTTTCCATAGTCAGCCCTGGAGTAAACCCTACAGTCTATTTCAACCACAATACCCAGGAACCATCCTTCACCCAAGTGATTGCTATTTTTTGTGGGAGATAAAATAGTGCATGCTTAATTACCTTTAAGTACTTGTGGAACCCTGGTGGTGCAGTGGTTAAGAGCTCAGCTGCTACCCAAAAGATCAGCAGTTCAAATCACCCAGCCGCTCCTTGGAAACCCTATGGGGCAGTTCCACTCTGACCTATAGGGTCACTGTGAGTCAGAATAAACTCCACAGCAATGGGTTTGGTTTGGTTTTGGTTCTACCACAAAAGGACTACACCTCCCAGAGATTCCTTAGGCAAGAACTAGGAAAAGGCCCTGTGAAAGGCTCTACCATGCCTGAAAGAGCTCCCGTGGAAGTCTTCAGACTCTCTGTACAGGGCCTGGTGGAGAACCAGGTAGTAGTAGTGGAAGAGTCCATCTCACTCTTACAGAGGCTGGAAAGTGGTTAGGAGCTCTACACTTCAAACTGTCTAATATTTCATTTATGTAGGTATTAAATATTTAACTGATTTCCTACTCTAGGATAGTTGTTTCCAACACTTTTCGGTTATTTCCTATGATAAACAAGCCTGTGGTGAATAGCCTTACAGTTAAATCTTTTTCCAAATCCTTCAATATTATAAACATTTTTCAAAATAATTCTGTACATCTTTTATTTTTTCTCAAATATATAACACACTCCTCTCATTAATTATACTCTCAGTGTATTATTTCACTTCTTTACCTGTGTGTCTCCCTTTACTATAAAGTATGAGTTCCTCAAAGGGCTGAAAGATGAGGATTTACATGCCTTTGGATCCTGGGGGCTAACACAATGCCTTGTATTTATAGATAACCAAAGAATATTCATTGAATAAATGAATGGCCCTGAAGGGTGGGAAAGGAGACCTTGAAGGATGGAGAGACTTGATGGGCAAGTCTGGTAGTTAAGACATGGCATTTTGCAAGGGAGCATCAACAAAAGATCTTGTACTCAGGAGTGATTTAAGAGGCATTACTGGAAGAGCTGTGAGTGCTCCGCGTGCTGAGGCTGGTGGGAATGGTCACCGGTCGTGTAAGTGAGGGCCTGGAGACCTATAAGCACATACAGTGCCAGCTAACAATCAAAATTACCTGCTATGTCGCCCAGCTTTGCAAGTTTTAATTCTTAAAATGAACATTTTATATAACTAAAGAGCAGATTCCGTAAGAAAGCCTTCTATTAAAAAAATAGAAGAAAAAAAAAGTTCCTTCTTGTATAAGAGACCAACACAAGCCCAGGGTTCCTGTTCTGAGTCTGTCTGGATAGTTAGAGACATTCTCCTTTTAAATGTGAAGCTCAGTGGATTGTGTCACGGTAGACTGAGCGATATGCAGGGAGTCTGAAACCTGGATTCTGCTGCCATTTTCCTATCTGAACTTTTGTTGTCGTTGTTAGTTGCCATCGAGTTGGCTCTGGATCATGATGACCTTATACATAACAGATTAGAAACCTGCTGCAAAAGATCTCTTTAAAGTTTTAAAAAGCAAAGATACCACTTCGATGATTGAGTCGATTCTAATGCAAGCCACAGTTTTTTCAATTGCCTCTTATGTATGCAAAATCTGGACAATGAAAAAGGAAGCAGAAGAATTGAGGCATTTGTGCTGTAGTGTTGGCAAATAATATTGAATATGCCATGGACTGCCAAAAGAACAAACAAAGCAGTCTTAGATGAAATACAATCCGAATGTTCCTTAGGACGCAAGGATGGCAAGGCTTCAACTAGCTTACTTTGGATAAAAAGGATAGATCGTCAGAAAAGACCAATCTCCAGAAAAGGATTTCACGTTTGGTAGAGGGTCAATAAAAATGAGGGAAACCCTCAAAGAGATGGATTGAGACAACAGCAACAACAATGGGCTCAAACATATTAACAATCATGAAGACAGTGCCTGATTGGGCAACATTTGGAAGATCTTCGACTCTTTCTTGTATCAGTGTGTTTATTCATCAAACAGATAATAACTTCCATACCCTTACAGAAATATTATGAAGATTAACGAGGAAATGAGAGTAAAACATTGAGATTCTGAGACATTTGAATCTGATGATTCCACTTAAACAGATCCCTATTATTGTATCTCATCATATCTATTTTAATGTGATTATTAACATACAAAGACAACCTGTGACTCAAATAAGAGGCACAAGGCATATTTTATTGCAAATAGAAAGACAGAATGAAGAGCAGTTCTTTATTCATCCTTGAAATGTGTGGAAGTGGGATGAAGAGGGGAAGAAAATCACTGGTGATCTTCTGCTGGCTTATTTTTGAGCGTTTCACCCCAGCCCCTGAGTTCCTAGATGTCTGTATCACTGAACCCTTCTCTAAACAGAGCAACTTCTATTGTGTTGTATGAGTGTGACTTAGAAAATTCTCAAACACTCCTAGTCCTTTAGCCATTTTGTTAACTGAGGCTTTGACTATTTGAACTAAATCTGTTTCTGGTCAATATGAACTTTATCTTGAAAACATTGCCCCCTCTCTTTATCTTAATAAAGTTTAGGAAAATAAAAATTTTAAAGGCATGGGCACAATGCTGATATTCGCAAAAAAGAAATAATTCTTTTATAATGTTCATTCAACGAGAACTACACTCACTTTCATGAGAAATGGACGATGATTTCTATCCATGTGTACAGTTGAAGAAGCCAAAACCCATTCAGAGTGGAGACACACACCAGAACAGTCATACAGCTATGTCATTATAAAAGGGATAAAAAATTGTATTATTAAGTAATCCTATCAGGGTCATCATTAACAGTAATCTGGGCAGGAGTTTTTAATACCCAAATAGTTGGCTTTCTGAAGCTGTCAAATGAGAGCAAACTTGGTATTACAAGCAGATTTACAGCAATCTCCTGGGCATTAAGGACCCAAATTCCTGCTAAAATATTTGTGTGTCATTTTATCAGATCAGGTTTTTAATTCAAAGCATACTTCTGTACTTGACTGGAATTCAAAAAAGGCCCTTTTTAATCAACAGTAAACATTTTCATATCTAAAATTTTAAAGAAATTGTTGCATTGTGTTTATTTTCTTTTGAGAATAACTTGGATGTTAAATTTTATTTGCTTTATTAAGCCATTCTAAATTAGAATTCTAAATTAGAATAAACATTTCTTTCATAAATTGACATTTCGGTTGTTAGCAAAATTCTCAAATTGGAAAGGAGCTGGCCTGTTAAGGAAAAAGAAATAAGTACATTGTTTGAGCTGATATGATGGTTTTGAAAGAGTTGAAACCTAAGATATCAGATGGAAAAAAAAACATACCGTATTGCATTGGCTTTCTTCAAAATCAATATGCCATGTTTTATATCAAACCTAATTCATTGTGGGCCTGGTGGAATCTATTTACTCATTGTTTCTAAAGATAATCTTCACTGTGAGAAGAAGAAAAGGAGATGAGCCCTGGTGGTGCAGGGGTTAAAGTACTTAGCTGCTAACCAAAAGTTTGGTGGTTCAAATCCACCAGTCTCTCTATAGGAGAAAGACGTAGCAGTCTGCTTCCATAGAGATTTATAGCCTTGGAAACGCTATGGGGCAGTTCTTCTCTGTCACAAAGGATTGCTATGAGTTGAAATTGACACAATTGCATTAGATTCTTTTTTTTTTTTTTAAAATATGTCTACATATGAGCTTAGAATCGTGAACCTGGAAATCTGAACTTAGAACTTAATACATCTTGGATCACTTAAGTCCTTTTTAATACGGAGAAAAACTTTCCATATTAAATTTCATTGTAATATCATCTTTTTGTTGTACTGAAGTTTTGAACTTGTGATCCATCCAGATATCTAAAATATAAGATGAGCTCTAAACAACTCTATTTTCTATAGCACATAGATTTTGGATGTTTTCTTGCTCTGTTTGCTATTAATTGAGGAGCAGTGCTGGGGCAGTGTTTAAAGTGCTTGGCTATTAACTAATACATGTGAAAGCTGGAAAATGAAAAACGAAGAGTAAAGAACTGATGCCTCTGAATTATGGTGTTGGCAAAGAATACCGAGTATACCATGGACTGTCAGAAGAACAAACAAACCTGTCTTGAAAGAAGTACAGCCAGAATGTTCCTTAGAAGCAAGGATGGCAAGACTTCGTCTCACATATTTTGGACATGTTATCAGAAGGGACCAGCCCCTGGAGAGGGACATCATGCTTGGTAAAGTAGAAGGTCAATGAGAAAGAGGAAGACCATCAATGAGATGGATTGACACAGTGGCTGCAACATTGGGCTCAAATATAATGATTGTGAGGATGGCACAGGACCGGGCAGTGTTTCGTTGTGTTGTACATACAGGCATTATGAGTCAGAACTGATTCAATGGTACATAATAACAACAACAGAATGTCTAAAACAAAAGAGGGACAATAACAAATGTTGATAAGGATGTGGAGAAATTGGAACACTTGTATACTGCTCATAGGATTGTAAAATGGTGCAGCTACTTTAGAAAACAATCTGACAGTTCCTCAAAAAGTTAAACATAGAGGTATATGACTTAGCAATTCGCTCCGAGGTATATACCCAAGAGAATTGAAAACATACATCTACATACAAACTTTTACATGACTATTCATAGCAACGTTATTCCTGACAGCCAAAAAATAGAAACAACCAAATTTTCATCAATTGATGAATGGATAAACAAAGTGTGATATATCCATATCTATAAAACAGAAAATTATTCAGCCATAAAAAAGAATGGAGTACTGATTCCTGCTACAACACAGATAAATCATGAAAACAATTATGCTGCATCAAAGAAACCAGACATGAAAGACTACATATGTGATTCTATTTATATGAAACGTCCAGAACAGGCAAATTTATAGAGACAGAAATTAGATCAGTGGTTTCCAAGGGCTGAGGGGAGAGGGGGATGAGAATGACTGCTAATGGTTATAGGGTTTCTTTTTGAAGTGATAAAAGTGTTCTTAAATTAGATGTTGGTGATGGTTGCACAATATTGTGAGTATATATGCTAAAAAAAACCACTGAACTGTAAAAGGGTGAATTTTATGGTAAGTAAATTATATCTCAAGAAAGCTGTTACTTAAACAAAAGTATACTTAGACATAGTAGGGGGTGGACATAATTACTCAGGTGTTTTTATTTTAACCATATTATTTACTTTTCATTATTCGTTCAGTCATTCTATAACGTTAAGACCCTACTATGCACAGGAGCCCTTGTGGCACAGTGGTTAAAGCAATTGACTGCTAACCAAAAGGTCAGAGGTTTGAACGCACCACCAGATATGCAGGAGAAAAATATGGCAGCCTGCTTTCATAGAGATTTACAGCCTTGGAAACCCTATAGGGTCACTATGAGTAGGAATTGACCACAATGGGCTTTTTGGTTATACATAGGTACTCATCTTTGTACTGAGAATAGAGAGTTGAATATGATATAGATTCCTTAAGGAGCTAGTAGGCTAACGGTGCTAATAGAAATATAAACATTTAGTTATAATATATAATATATGCCATAAACCATAAAGAAGATATGTACAGAGTGCTGACTATGTGAATATGATCTAAAACATAAGGGTCTGTTGAAATTAATTTACCTTCCCTGCCTTGTTCTTGGGAGATAAAGCAGTCAAATATCAGGAAATTGAAGAGAAGGAAGAAAAACTAGAAGCCTGCTTTACCCAGGTCTGCACCATCACAAGTCGGTGGCCATGACGATCACATGTAACCATGGTCTCCTCTGCTGTGTTTAGATCAAATAAGCATGCTGGTTACATCTGTCTTGGAGAACAGTACAGCTTTTCAAGTAGCTTTAGCCAAAGAATTTGACTTTCTGTCTTGATTTCAATTCAGATTTTGTCATCAAAACCAACATTCCATGATTTCAATGCATTTATCATATCTGAATGGTTGATGAAATAAGTGTAACATTTTCATCTAAGTAGCTTAGACACGTGTCTATTCATTTTAATGAAGGCAACGATAGATGTTTAGCAAAAACTCCTAAAATCCCACCTGCCTATCATCATGCCTCTGGAAATCCCAGTCCCACCATTAGATCAGTCAGTACATAACTCACTGATAGTTCCACCCAGAATGCTGCCAAAGTCTGAGATGTGTCAGCGAGAAATCAATGAACTGACAACAACCTCTTTAAAAAGCCCATCCTGTAGTCAGGCACAGGCTATTTCAGCATACCTTGATTTCAGAGGAGCACTGACAATTAAATATATATATATATATACATATATCTGCCAGTAAAAATTACTCTGAAGTGGATGGCAACTTCAACTACAATCATTTCCTTGTTTATTTAACCTTAAAACCGTTTCAAAAGATTTAAACTATTTCCTGTGCTTCATGGTATGGCTTCCCACACCCGAACGACTTTACATCATTGAACGAGAATGCACAATGGGGACTGGTCAGAATCTAACGAAGAACAGTATTTTTTCATCACAGTTGTGCTGGTGGCTTTTCTCTCTCTCTCTCTCTCTCTCTCTCTCTTCTGTTTTTATTTCATACACTAAAATATTAGGCCCTAGATGGCCATGTTCCAGCCAGATACATTTCCAACAGCGCAGGGAGGTGCCTAGGTAAGGCAGATGCCGTCACCCACATCGCCTGTAGTTTACCTTTGACTGTATAAGTGTAGGAATCTCTGGGTAGTGCAAACGGTTAACACGCTGGGCTGCTAACCAAAAGGTTGGAGGTTTGAATTCACCCAGAGGTGCCTTGGAAGAAGGGTCCCTGATCTACTTCCAAAACATCAGCCATTGAAAACCCTGTGGAAGGGAGTTCTACTTGGACACACATGGGGTCACCGTGAATTGAAATCCGCGCAATGGCAGCTGGTAACTAGTATCAATATAGGGTCATCATACTTTCTGCAGGTTGACTGCATTCCAGTGGCAAAAGCTGTGCACATTTGATTTAAAAACAAACATTGGTATACTTCTAAATTACAGGCTATTAAGAATCCATATAATTGCTGCTTCATTTATAAAGGTTTTGCTGACCTTTTACAACCCACTTGTGATGGCCTGAGTGATTTAATTATAGTTGCATTGCTGAAGCATCTTCTAAGGTGATATTTTTTCTATTTTGTCTTCATGCTTCCTTTCCTTAGTTTTGATGGAAAAACAAAAGAAAGCTGCTCCAGCTGGCAATCTCTGGCATGACCAGCCCAGAATAAAGGATCCTCTTAAGAAAAAATGGGACTGTCACCTGTTTCCAGAAACCACCTTCAAAGACAAAGCTTGGCCGAAGGGAATGCAGGCAGCATCCACTCCAGTACAAAAGGCACATTAAAGTCATCTCATGCATATGGTATCAGAAAGACGAAAGGAAAGAAACTTCCCCAGCACAACTTGCCAGAGCACCTGTAGCCCAGCTGCCTTATGCCAAGTCTACAGAGCACATGTGGCCTTATAATAATGTTACATACATTCTCATACCCATTTCATCCTCATGGGGAAACAAAAAAGAATGTCTCCACCAGAGATTTATGCTACGTCATTACCCTTCATTACCGCATTATGTGGCACCATCTGTGTTGTGGGGACAAGCTGGGATTTTTTTTTTTTTTTGGCTTGTGTTGTCACATATCATTTTGTGTGTATAAACAGTTCCTGATAGAATGAAAAACGATGTAAGTAAAAGTTTAAAAATTCTACTAAAGCAGTATCATGGATTGAATTTTGTCCTCCCCAAAACGTGTGTATCAATTTGGCTAGGCCATGATTCCCAGTATTGTGTAATTTTCCTACATGTTGTAAATCCTGCCTCTATGATGTTAATGAGGGAGGTTATGTGTTAGTGAGGCAGGACTCAATCTATAAGACTGGATTGTGTTTTGAGGCAATCTGTTAAGATATAAAAGAGAGAAGGGAGCAGAGAGACAGGGAGACCTCATACCACTAAGTAAGTAGTACCAGAAGCAGAGTTCGTTCTTTGGACTCAGGGTTCCTGCGCAGAGAAGCTCCTAGTCCAGAGGAATATTGACAAGAAGGCAAACAGAGAGAGAAAGGCTTCCCCTGGAGCTGACGCCCTGAATTTGGACTTTGAACCTACTTTAACTTCAGGAAATAAACTCTTTGTTAAAGCCATCCACTTGTGGTATTTCTGTTATAGCAGCACTAGATGACTAAGGCAAGTAGTATCTTCATCTTTTTGGAAAATTTACAGATTCCATAGACTTCTGAATTAGAGATTTTTTTAAGCTCAAAGTTTTACTCATATTATAAGCTGCTTCATTACTAAATATGATTTCATATTTAAATATCTATAGGTAATTGTTACAGATAGAATTGTGTCCCAAAAAAATACACTGTAAGTCGTAACCTCTACCTGTGGAGGAGCCCTGGTGGTGCAATGGTTAAGTGTTTGGCTGCTAATGAAATGTTCAGCAGTTTGAATCCACCAGCTGCTCCTTGGAAACCCTGTGGGGCAGATGTAATCCCATGTGGGAATAGGGTTTTCTTTGTTAAGTTAATAATGTTTTTATCAGTGTAGGGTGTGTTTTAAATCTAATCACTTTCTAGATATAAAAAGAGCAGATTAGGCACAGAAGCAAGCAAGCACAGATGGGGGAAGATCACCCTTGCCACATGAAGATGGCCAAGGAAATGAGGAACAGAAGCTGAAAAGAGACAAGGACCTTTGCCCAGAGCCAACAGAGCCTGAACCCTGAATTCAGACTTCTAGCCTCCTAACTGCGAGAAGATAAATTTCTATTTGTTAAAGTCACCTGCTTACGGTATTTCTGTTATAGCAGCACTTAGAAACTAAGACAGTGATTAATGAAACAATTCCATCAACAGTATGTCACAGCCAGGTTGATTCGTTCTCTCAGGTTTTCATTTATAGTTAATAACAAAGTCATCCAACCTTGAACATTCTGTCTTTATTAAATGCTCATCCCTTTCCCTCCTTTGATTTATTAGCGCTATAAACATGAAGCTCAAGTTCTTAGCTTACCCACTGTCCGGGGATGTAAAACCTTCTATTGTCTTGTCAGTTTTCCCTTCTTTCTAGTGGACGCCTAGAGTAAACCACAGATTCCCTAGGGCAATCACTGAGGTTTTGTTGACTTGGTCCTAAGATAGTAAAATGATTAGTGACTCTTCAAGCTATTAACCCAGACAAAATGATGGCCTTAAAATCCAAACTACAGTGCTTCCCAAGAGAGACCGTGGTAAAGCAAGTTCATTTCAAGAAAGGCTTATAGTATTTTGGAAGAAAAAGTCAGCTCATATGAGAAAGTAATTGATTTCTTAATTATTTTCATTACTAACCTGAAAAGTTTCTAAGAGATGCTTTCCAGAAAGTTCTTTTTATTTATAATTTCCTTCAAACCCCAAAATACCAGCCAGAATCTTGTGACAAGTTGCAGAAATAAGGTCTATAACCTCCACCTATCAGTCTGTGCTTGCTGCTCAAGTATACAAAGACTGACTAAATACCCTAATAATTCCACTTTCTTTATTCTTTTCCTCCACTATTTAATACATAGTGGTTAAAATTGTCATTTAGCTCTCAATTGTCAAACAGTTTAATTTGGGCTCAGAAATGAACATCATCAGGAGATATTGGACTCTGAAAGCCCTGGCCCCATGACATGATCTCTGTATGCATTAGCTGGGTGGAACTGTAGGTTGTTGCCCCTAGGAATAGAGGGAGTATATCCGTATTTGTTTATAAGAAGAGTGGCTCTTGTTAGCCAGGGACATCAATGGCACTGGATGTGTGGGAAGAAGGGTGTATTTGCTAGATAGTCAAGGGACCTAATGGCATTGACATCTTGGAGTGTCTGTACAAGTACTAAGTTGACCCCCAATCTAGCTGTCATTTTCTTGGCATTTGGCCATAGCTTTTTGGACAAGCAATAATAAACACATGAGCTGAACTAGGCCAAATAGATTCTGTCTCACATAGAATTTGAAATGAGAAACAGAGAAACTGTTGAGTGGGAGGTGAGTCTCATTAGTGGCAGAGCTCTAAAGGGGAAGTGAAAACCTGGTCCAAAGAGAGAGGATGGAAGCTGATAAGATGAGGGGAGAAGAAAGATCACTGACATGAAAAGGGAGAGACTGAGAGACGTCTTCTTGGATCTCTGGCAAATGTCCTGATACTTTCCCTGGCCTCCATGTGGCCTGGCCATTCTTCTGCATTAGGTCTTCCAACACCCCCACACCCATTTTTTTTTCTTAAGTTCATTTGAGAAGATTTCAGTTGTTCGCATTAGAAATATCCCCGAATGAAGCAGCACACTTTTCATTTCAGGATGCATATGGGTGGGAGTGAAGCGATATTGAAAAATTTCACCAATAGATTGATTGAAATGGCTCCAACCAATCTTAATAAACATCAGCTTAACCATAGGGGTGGGGCCTGGGAGGCCCTGCTTTGCTAGACATTGACCCTATACCTACTGGATCATGGGGAGCCCCGGGATGTGGCTCTATGTACAACCCTAGGTACTTTTGCCTTTGTGGGCTCCTTCTCCACAAATAGTAGATGAAAAGTTATACCTTATGACTATGTTGGTATAAAGACAAACACAGTCTAGACTGGATTCATTATTTTATACTCATCATTGTTATATTCCTTTTTTCTGATTTTAAAATAAATTAGAATTAAAACATCTTTGTGGGCCCTTGAATGTATCATGGGGCCCTAGGCACTGTGCCTACTATACCTAATGGGTTAGTCAGTCCTGGCCCCAGGAGAGGGGCAGAGACTGTTTACTAAATGACACAAAAGTGTTTCAGACTTTCAGCTATAGGTGTGGCCATGTACTGCGGTGTACAAGCTGAACACCAGGCCTACATCTTGCAAAATAGCAGCTGAATGTGTGTCGTCAGAGGAGGGGTTCAATATATATATATATGTATGTATTTAAAATGGTTATGAATGTTCCTATATTTGTACAATTGAAAAAGAAACCACAAGCCATTTTTTGTATTTTCTATTGACACACAGGTACATATACATGCACAGGGAGTGGTTAAAAGAAGTATATATACAATATTGGGAATAATGGCCACCTCTGGAGGAATAGGAACAGATTGGGGTTATAGAAGATGGCCAAGGGGGAATTTTATATTATCTGTAATGTTTCAAAGGAGAATTTATTATTTATGTAAATATAAAAAATTGAAGGCCAAATACAGCATCTGGCCTGAGGAAGGCAGATGATAGGCCCAGAACATCTTTAAAGATGTCAGTGTTTATAGCGGGATGGCTTAACACAGAGTCCCTAGAGCCAGATTGCCCGGGCCCATGTCCCAGCTCTGTCACTGATGAGTTACTCAGCCCTCCATGTCTCAGTGTCCTCAGCTCTAAAGTGGAGGAAATAATTATAACCTCCCTTGTGGGGTTTCTGTAAGGAGTGAATGTTTCAATATCTGTGGAACTCTTGGAGTAGTGCCTGGTGCTTGGTATACTATATGTTTTAGGTCATATTATTATGAGTGTTATCATCAATTATTTTTATTTTTAGCAAGTTATCATAAGTGTTCCTCTTACCAAGGACTGTAGAAGTTGGAAAGACCTGCTGTCAATGAGCACAAACAGAGGGATTTGGTGAAAGTGGGCAGATGAAGGGAAGAGAAAGGCATTTCCAGAATGCAGTGTAACCAAACATTGAGTTGTTGAGGTGGGCAGCAAGGTCAATGGTTGACCTGCTCTCTGAGGTTGGGACAGTAGCTTTGTGTTCACCCAGCAGTTGCTTACAGGAAACGGAGGCAGAGCTTAGTCTGTCCAAACCAAAATCTACTGAGGCTTAGCTATGTGCTAGTCACTGTGCTGTATGCTGAGAGTGTTGAGGAAGAAAAAAAAAAAATGTGTACTCTCTCCCCTAGAGGACCACACCTTCCTGGACAGGAGCTCAGAAGAGGACTTAAATCTCTTGCTCAACTGTCCACACCGTGGTGTTATATCCTTCTCCAAATGTTCTGGCAGGATGAATATCTATTTTGTTGAGCTTTATCCTCTAAATGGAATCCTGGTGGTGCAGCAGTTAAGTGCTTGGCTGCTAACTAAACTGTCAGTGATTCTTACCCATCAACTGCTCCGCAGTAGAAAGATGTGGCAGTCTGCTCCCATAAAGACTATAGCCTTAAAAAACCTATGGGGCAGTTCTAGTTCTACTCTGTTCTATAGGGTCACGATGAGTCAACCCTAGACAGAAATGGGTTATCTTCTAAGAATAGAGAGGAAATGGTCCCTGGGGCTTACATTTTACTGAGAACAGACAATAAATAGGCCATCCAAGTTAATATGCAAAGTGATTACAGTTTATGATCTGAAGGAAATGTATAGAGTATTATGATAAAGAATAATGAAACAAGGGGATTGCTCTAGACAAAGCAATGGCAGAAAGGGTCTCTGAAAAGCAGAGGTTTAAGCTTAGTCCAGGGAGGAGCAAGGAGCTAGCTATAGCAGAGAAAGAGAGTTCCAGTCAAAGTGAGCATAAACTGTAAAGGCTCTGAAATGGAAACAACCTTGGTATGTTCAGGGAAATATCAGAAGCCAGTGTGGCTAGAAAGCTATAAGCCAAAGGGAAATAAAGTCAGAGAGGTAAGCAGGGCCCAGATGATGTTGATTCAAAGTGAAAATATGAAGTTATTTAAGAAGGGAATGCCATGATCTGATGACATTTCTCTACTTCTCCACATTTTTGAGAAAATAAAGGTGTTACTAACTAGGATAGTCATCTAAAAAGATGCTACACCACATAAGCCAGAGACTCCATCAGCCTGAGACCAGAAGAACTAAATGGTGCCTGGCTACCACCAATGACCACCCTGACAGAGAACACAATAGAGTCCCTGATGGAGCAGGAGAAAAGTGGGGTGCAGAACTCAAATTCTAGTAAAAAGACCAGACTTAATGGTCTGACTAAGGCTGGAGGGACCCCAGAAAACATAGTCCCTGGACTCTGTCTTAGTCTAGAACTGAAACCATGCCCAAAGCTAACTCTTCAGACAAAGATTAGACTGGACTATAAAACATGAAATGATACTCGTGAAGAGCGTACTTCTTAGTTCAAGTAGATACTTGAGATTAAATGGGCAGCTCCTGTCCAGAGGTGAGATAAGAAGGCAAAAACGGACAGGAGCTGGTTAAATGGACACGGGAAATCTGGGGTGGAAAGGAGGAGTGTGCTATCACATTATAGGGAGAGCAACTAGGGTCGCATAACAATGTGTATATCAATTTTTGTATGAGAAACTGACTTGAACAGTAAGCTTTCACTTAAAGCACAATAAAATAAATAAATCAATAAAGTGATGCTGGAGGACAATGTGTTTGGGGCAACCATGGAGCATAGAGGTACTTCACAGCTTATGAATTGCTTTCACGTGATATTTTTTTCACTTGTTCATAGTATAATTTTGTTTGTTTTAAGGTAACTATTATTGTTGCCCTTTAATAGGTAAGGAAAGAGATGCTCACAAAAATTTGGGGTCTTGTTTAAGATTGCATACTGAGTATGTGGCCAAGGTAGGGATGTAATCCAGGTTTTATGGGTCTTACCTTCTTTCTGCTAAAGTAGGCCACGAGGGACAGGGTGGGCACACATGATGTCTTCCTCATGGCGGTCTCTATAGACTACATTTTGGCTGAGGGAGAAGAGGTGGAAAAATCAAAGTGTGGCATATGTGATTAAGAAGCTGAGGCTGTCTTACCATATTGGGGGCGGTGGGCGGGCTGGGGAGGGAGAGAAAACCACGGACCTTAAAGCCACGTCAATCTCAGTTAGGCCTAGTCTGGTCACTGATCAGCTTATGTATCGCTGATGCTGCAATCTGTAACCTCCTGTATGCTCTTCCAACTCATTTCTACAACTGCAGAAAATGCAGAGGATTGGCCCCATGTGTTCAACTAAGCTGTGTCTTTTTCATTCTGTAGGACATGCAAGAATTTGGCAAGTTTACCTACATCAACAACAAATTCCAGAAGTTTGAAAGCTGAGATAAGCTTTCTTAAAAAGGAAAAAAAAAATTTTTTTTTTTTAAGTGTTCTTCATTCAAGAAAAGCATTAGCACGCAGTGACAGAGAACGGCTGCCCATGTCAGGGAGTGTTCAAAACAGTTGAAGGCACTGTGCTCCTTTTCCAGACTGCACGAATCTACAAGCTCTCAGGACAGTTTATTAGACTCATGCCTGACACCATTATATACCAGCAAGGAATCAAGTTCCTGTCATCTTCCCATCATTGCTGCTATGCTGGTTGGTAGTCATGCTTGGTAATCCATGCCTCATGGAAGCAAACTACAGTCCCCAACCGCACGCGTTCACAGAGCTCCAAGAGATGAAAGTCCTGCTGAATGCTGGATAAAGTACAGTTAAGTGTCCCAAAATACTGATGTCCATCACTGATAGTTTGTAAAGTCGTTGAGGGGAGTAAGTAGATGAATAATTTTGGTGGATATGGACATAGCAAAAATCAAACCCATTGCCGCGAAGTTGATTCCAACTCATAGCAACCCTATAGGACAGAGTAGAACTGCCTCATATGGTTTCCAAGGAGCAGCTGGTGCATTCCAACTGCCAACCTTTTGCTTAGCAGCCAAGAATATAATTAGTACATCAAACTTTAAATTTTACGAATATATTTGCTTAGGTTGAGGCAGGTTGTGCATTGGTAACTTACCTTATGCTAAACCAAAAAATTATAGATATGATGTCAGATGAAATTATGAGGTTATAGCAAAAGTCATGATGCTGGTACACTAATACTCAATACCTGGGAAATACCAATGTAGCAAAAAGAGTACTGAATTGAGAATGGCTTACCCAGGTTCTAGCGTTCAAGCTGCCTCCAATAAACGGTGTGATTTTGAGCAACAATAATGATGTCCTTGAGGACAGAGACTGTGCCTTCTTCAAAAGTGTATTTGTTTCCTACTGCTCCTACAGCAAATTATCACAAACTTAGTGGCTTAAAATAACACCAATATACTATCTTACAATTCCAGAGATCAGGAGTCTACAAAGGGTTTTGTGAAGCTAAAATCATGGTGTCAACAAAGCTGCATTCCTTCTGGAGGCTCTAGTGGAAAATCTGATCGTTGCCTTTTCCAGCTTCTAGAGGCTTCCTGTATTCCTTTGCTTGTGACCACAACGCTCGAACCTCTGCTTCTACTGACAACATCTCCTTCTCTGACTCTGACTCTCCTGCCTCTCCTACTTGAAAGCAGGGCTTGGACCCAGTTCATTCTGATATGAACCTCTGCTGAGAATTTGCATTTCCAGCCCAGGTATACTAAATCAGAATCTACACTCTAATAAGATCCCCAGGTGATTCGGGGGGGCGGGTGTTAAAATGAAGATTCTAATTCAGTATATCTGTTGGTCAGTATTAACTCCAGGGTTATACGGTCATGCAGAATCACCAAAGTTATTACAAGCAGAATAGAAAAAATTATGTGATTTCCTTTGGATAGCCCAAGTCTTTCCTAACTACTAAAATGCTGTTAAAATTCAAAAACAATTGGTTTTGTTTATTTAATACCATATTTTTCTACCCCCCAAGAAAAAATTACAACCAGATGCTCTTTAAAATGGTAGAATAGAAATTTCATTAAGAAGTGCCTACTATAAAGCAGAATTTCAGCTAATTAAATGCAGATTTTTTTTAAATGCAGAATAAAAGACAGAATTAGAAAATCACGATTTTACAATCCCAGTAGAATAACATCAAGTATCATAAATAAACGCCAAAACTATGAGTTAAAGGGGAATTTTTCTGATTGTCAAAATTCAGAGTGGGGATTGAGCTGGTACTACCTGGGCCCAATAGTTAATCTTAGCATTACTGAAAGTTGGACAGCCAGACATTTGCCTCATGATATAATCCATTAGAAAAGTATAAAGCACCCATGAAATACTGTTGTCTAAAAAAATCTCACCTGAATCATTGAACCTCCAGATTTAACTACAGGTGTACAGGAAAAGAAGAACAAGCTAAAATGACAGTACAACACAGAAATCAGCCAAATCCAGAATTCTAAAGTAAAAACTACCCAATTTATCTAACAAATCAATGGCATGAAAAAAAGATAAATAAAAGAGAGAGAGGGAGAGGAGGTAAGTTAAAGATAAAAGAGATTTTCAGAGAAAAAAAATGTTGATAAATAAAATGTAGGGCTTATCGAGATCCTGATTCAAACAAATTAACTGTAAAAAGACTTCTTTGAGGACTTTTACTTCCAACTATGAAGAAGTAACAAAGACTTAATGTACCTTCTCAAAAGAGACAGCTAGAAAACTGGGTGGAAAAAATGAAACAGTTTGTTTCCACTCTTTGGCCAATGCACACAGCAGGAATCTGAGCCCTGAGCGAAGGGGAATAAAAGAAGTGATTTCTGCAATAACCCTAACTTCCCTTCTAAAGGCATATTCCAGAGCATGAGAGGGCGGTCCCAAGCAGAGCTAAGACTGACTAAATTAACAGACAGAGATAAGAGGTAAGAAGACTGAGGTAACCGGAAGTTGCATGGTAAAGTTCTAGAGACCAGGGACCTATACACAGCCTCCAAAAAATATGTTGAAGTCTTAACCCCTGTGTCTGTGAATGTGACCTAGTTTGTACATAGGGTCTTTCTCTGAAGATGTGATCAGTTAAATGAATGCTGTTGCACCAGAATAGGTGGGTCTTTATCGCTTCTGAAAGGTGTCTTATAAAAAGGAAGAACAGACATGGAAATAGAGTCACACAGAGGGAAGACAGACGCCATGTGAAGATGCATCCAAAAGCCAAAAAATAACCAGGGCTACCAGAAGCTGGAAGAGACAAGGAAAGATCTTCCAGGGAGAGTATGGCCCTGCCAATGCCTAGCCTCCAGACCCGTGAGACAATATATCTCTGATCTTGGAAGCCCCCCACTTTGTGGTACTTCATTATGGCAACCCTAGGGCACTAAGACAATATCTAACTAAATTTTTCAAGAACAGGAAAGTTAGTCGGTATGAGGCTGAGAGTACACAGGACAGGCAGGCAGAGGTTTGCATTTTATTTGATAGGTAATTAAAGCAGGATGAGGCATTTTGATGAAGCTCAAAGCAGGTCCCATTCATTGCCTGTTAGATCGAGTCCCCTCTGAAGCACTTTGACTTCTCATCTGGTTATGAAGCCTGGGCTGTTTCAGGCCTCCTCCTCAGCAGCAGAGAGCCTGTCCAAAAAGCGTTAACAGAATTAGAAAGAGCAAGCCAGGGACGTTCTAAACAATGATTTCATACTCTGGGTTTATCCTGGGTTTCCCTGAGTTTCCAGGGTAACCATTTATTGTAAAGTCTTTACACCTTTTGGGTTAAGTTATAGGCAAAACCCTGCAAAATTAGTGAAGCAGAGCCCTTTTGAGGTCCTTGAGTGTATCAAGCAGCTCCCTAAGGTTTGATTCTGGAACGACATCTCTCTCCTCCATTATCCCTGTTATGGATTGAATTATGTCCCCCCCAGAATATGTGTTGTAAATCCTAACCTCTATGCCTGTGGTTATAATCCCATTTGGGAATGGTTTGTCTTTCTTATGTTAATGAGGCAGGATGAGCATAGGGTGTATCTTGAGTCAATCTCTTTTGAGATACAAGAGATTAAACAAAACAGCAGAGCAGAGATGGGGGAAGAGAGATGCCAAGGCGCATGAAGATTGCCCAGGAGCAGAAGCTCAGAAGAGACAAGGACTTTGTCCAGAGCTGACAGAGAGAGACAGTCTTCCCCTACAGTGGGCCTTCTGGATTTTGACTCCTAGCCTCCTAAAGTGTGAGAAAATAAATATCTGTTTGTTAAAGCCATCCCATTGTGGTATTCCTGTTATAGCAGCACTAGAGAACTAAGATGCCCTGTCTCCTCTGTGATTCCCCTGGAATGGAGAGGCAATAGAATAGCAAAGTTTCACTGAATCTTCAGAACATACTTCATCATTGATGACTGACTAGTATGGAGAGAAATAGAGAAAAGGAATTATTTGTAAATCCTGATATTAATTCATATCACTCTAGCAAGGATCATGATAATGAGCTTAATCTAGAGATCTGTCTTTGGAACTCTGGGATGAGGAGTCTGACCACCAAAAAGGTTACCTGCACAAGGTCCTCTAGGCCTCCTAAAAGAAAGGTAAAAGGAACTTTGGCAATAATACTGATAGTGCCCACTCCACTCCCTCTCGCCACTCTCTAGAGTCACGGAGATGAAGATTCTTGAATAAAGAAAGGCAGAGTAAATCTTTGCCAGCATCTGATTGGGAAGTCACTGGAAAATAAACTATGAAGTCTGTACTTGAATACATCTCAGAATAGAGATTCAATTCCTAAAAAAAAAGAATGCAAATTATGTATCACAGGCTGACACTGCACATGACCCAGCCTCTGAGTAGTCTAGCAAGAATTACTCAGTAACAAGGAAGATACACAGACTTCATCTACTTACAAACTTCAAATTAATGTACTTTCAAAATTTTGAAGAAAACGATACTCCAGAGCAAAAGGCCAGGAACACTGCTTGCCACCACAGATAGTGTCATTGTCATGTTTGTCATTTTAAATTCAATCATCCTCTGGATTTTCAGTCTACACTGTGGTTGCTTCTATTTCTGTTCTTTCTAATAAGTGCTTAATTTTTTATCTGTCCAAAGGCATTAAGAACTTAGAAAATGCTAAGAAAAGATTATGATGACAATGGAAACAAAAGTTAAAAAAAAAAAATTGAGTCGCAAGAAGATGACAGATGTCCACAGATTTCAGGAATGAGTCAGTCATCAGTAGGGGCAATTATTATTTTTTTTTTTTCTGTTTTTTTGATTCATGCCAGTAATACCAGCGTGAGATGGTATCTCATTGTGGTTTTGATTTACATTTCTCTAAAGGCTAGTGGGAAAGCCTGGCGGTGTAATGGGTAAGTGCTACGGCTGCTAACCAAAAGGTCAGCAGCTCAAATCCACCAGGCGCTCCTTGAAAACTCTACGGGGCAGTTCTACTCTGTCGTATATGGTCGCTATGAGTCGGAATTGACTTGACAGCAACGGGTTTGGTTTTTTGGTTTTAATGGCTAGTGACAGCAGTGGGTTTGGTTTGGGGTTTAATGGCTAGTGATCATGAGCATTTCCTCATGTGTCTGTTGGCCACTTGAGGGTCTTCTTTGGCGAAGTGTCTGTTCATTTCCTTTGCCCTTTTTTGAATTGGATTTGTTTTTTTGTCATAGAGGTGTTGCATTTTCCTGTAGATTATAGAGAGTAGGACTTTGTCAGATTTATTATACTCAAAATTTTTTTTCCCAGTCTGTAGGTTCTCTTTTTACTCTTTTGGTGAAGTCTTTTGAGCATATGTGTTTAATTTTTAGAAGATCCCAGTTATCTGGCTTATATTCTGAATTTTGTGTCTTGTTAGTTGTGGTTTGTATCCTGTTAATTCCATGTATTAGGGATTCTAGCATTGATCCTATTTTCTATTATCTTTATAGTTTTGGGTTTTATATTTAGGTCTTTTATCCATTTCAAATTAGTTTTTGTGTATGGTGTGAGATATGGATCCTGTTTTATTTTTTTGCAGATGGACATTGAGTTTTGCCAGCACCATTAGTTAAAAAGAATGTCTTTTACCCATTTGTTGGACTTGGACCCTTGTCAACGATCAGGTGACTGTAGGTAGACAGATTTACATCTGGGTTCTCAATCTGTTCCATTGGCCAATGTCTGTCATTGTACCAGTATCAGACTCTTTTGACTAAAACAAACCCAACAGGTCAGGTAAGTTCTAAGGTCAGGTAAGTTCGAATCTGCCAGGCGCTCCTTGGAAACTCTATGGTGCGGTTCTACTCTGTCCTATAGGGTCGCTATGAGCCAGAATCAGGTCAGGTAGTACAAGTACTCCTGCTTTATTCTTCTTCTTCAATAGTGCTTATCCGGGTCCTCTTCCTTTTCCATATAAAGTTAATGATTGTTTTCCATCTCTTTGAAGAATGTTGTTGGTATTTGGATCGGGATCACACTGTATTTATATATTGCTTCGGGTAGAATTGACATTTCCATAATGTTGAGTCTACTTATCCATGAGCATGGCATGTTTTTCCATTTATGTAGATCTTTTAGTTTCTTGCAGTAGTGCTTAGTAGTTTTCTTTGTATAGGTCTTTTACATTCCTGGTTACATTTATTCCTAAGTATTTTGTTTTGGGGGGGGGCTATTATGAATTTTTTTTTCATAATAAAAAAAAATTTTTTTTTTATTATGAATGGTATTGTTTTCCTAATTTCCTTTTCTTCATTCTCTTTATTGGTGTATGGGAATCCAGGTGACTTTTGTATGTTTATCTTATATCCTGCTACTCTGCTGAATCTTCCTATTAGTTCCAGTAGTTTTCTTATGGAGTCTTTCGGGTTTTCTGTGTACAGTATCATATCATCCACAATAGGGACAGTTTAATTTCTTCATTATCAATTTGGATGACCTTTATTTCTTTTTCTTGCCTTATTCCTTTAGTTAGGATTTCCAGCACAAAGTTAAATCAGAGTGGTGATAAAGGGCATCCTTGTCTTGTTCCTGTTCTCAAGAGGAATATTTTCAGACTCTCTCCATTAAGAATGATGTTGGCTATCAGTTTTGTATAGGTGCCCTTTATTATGTTGAGGAATTTCCCTTCTATACCTATTTTATTGAGAGTTTTTATCAGGAATGGGTGTTGAACTTTGCCAAATGCCTTTTCTGCATCATGTGATTATTTTATTTTATTTATATGGATTATGTTGATTGATTTTCTAATGTTGACCCATCATTGCATACCCGGTATGAATCCCATTTGGTTGTGGTATATTAATTTTTTGATATGATGCTGAATTCATTGGCTACAATTTGTTGAGAAGTTTTGCATCTATATTCATGAGAGATGTTGGTCTGTAATTTTCTTTTTTTGTGGTGTCTTTGCCTCATTTTGGTATCAGGGTTACGCTGGCTTCATGGAACAAATTCTGAAGCATCCCTTCCTTTTCTGTGTTCTGAGATAGTTTAAATAGCACTGGTGTCGGCTCTTCTCTGAATGGTAGAACTCCCCAGTGAAGCCATCTGGGCCAGGGCATTTTTTTGTTGGGAGTTTTTTTTTTTTTTTTTTTTAACTCTTTCAATCTCTTCTCTTGTTATGGGTCTGTTCAGATTTTCAACATCATTTTGTGTTAGTTTGGGTAGGTAGTGTGTTTCTAGAAATTTGTCCATTTCCTCTAGGTTTTCCAATTTGTTGGAATATAGTTTTTCATAGTACACTGTTATGGTCCTTTTTATTTCACTTGGGTCTGTTGTAACGTCCCCCATTTCATTTCTTATTTGGGTTATTTGTGTCCTCTCCTGTTTTTCTTTTGTCATTTTGGCCAGTGGTTTGTCAATTTTGTTGATCCTTTCAAAGAACCAACTTTTGGTTTTGTTGATTCTTTCTATTCTCTATTTTATTTATTTCTGTTGTGATCTTTATTATTTCCCTTCTTCTGGGGGCTGCAGGCTTCTTTTGCTGGTCGAGTTGTATACATAATGTTTTGATATTACCCCTTTCTTCTTTTTTCATGTGTGCATCGATTGCTAAAAATTGACCTCTGAGGACTGCCTTTGCTGTGTCCCAAAGGTTTTGGTATGATGTGTTTTTATTCTCATTTGATTCTAGGAACTTTTTTATTTCATCTTTGATTTCTTCTATTACCCAGTGGTTTTCATGCAGGGTGTTATTCAGTTTCCATGTAATTTTTTGTTTTGTTTCTTCACTCTTCCTATTGTTATTTCTACTTTGATGGTGTTATGATCAGAGAAGATACTTTGTATTACCTCAGTGTTTTGGATATTGTTGAGGGCTGCTTTGTGGCCTATTCTGGAGAACATTCTCTGTGCTTTGGAAAAGAACGTGCAGTTTGCAGCTGTTGGCTGGAGTATTCTATATAAGTCTGTGAGGTCAAGTTGGCAGATTTGGCCTTCAGATCTTCTGTATCTTTGTTGAGTTTCTTTCTAGATGTTCTGACTTTTACCAATAATGATGTGTTGAAGTCTCCTGCTATTACTGTGGAACTGTCAATTTCTCTTTTCAGCGCTGTTAGAGTTTGTTTTGTGTATTTTGGAGCCCTGTCATTGGGTAAGCAGAGTAGGGGCAATTTTGAAGAACAAAGAGAAAATCATGAAATGTGAAAAATTCTGGGCCTAAGCAAGGGATGGTAGTTAGCAAGAGACAAGGAAAAGTGGTTGATGAATGGAATACATAGACTTAATATCAAAAGCCTATTGGCATAATGCTAATTCAAGAGAAAACCAGGAGTGTGTTATAGAACTGAACTATGAAAGTTTCCTTTAGAAACTTTTTTGTCTTGATGTTTGCGATGGTTCCGTTGTTTCCTGGCCCATTCAAGTCTGCACAACATCAAAATGAGTGTTGATTCAGCTTTCAGTGTGGGTACTATAGCTGCTAAGGTGTTTCTGACATCACTTGCAGAGGCCATGAGGTAAGGTGGGGTGGAGTGGAGAGTCCTGCCTCAATGGAATATCAGTGTGGGCAAAACTGGTTTGTTTTTGTTGTTGGGTGACGTCAAGTCATTTCCGACTCATAACGACCCCATGTGACATAGTAGAACTGCCCCATAGGGTTTTCTTGGTTGTAATCTCTTTATGGAAGCAGACTGCCAGGTCTTTCTCCCATTGGGCTGCTAAGCAGGTTCAAACCACCATTTTGGTTAGCAGATGAGCATTTAATCATTGCGCCACCAGGGCTGATGCCTAATAAAACACATATCAGCACAAAAGAAAATAGCATGCCCGGTTTTAAAGCTGAAACCCTTAATCATGAAGACTTAGGAACAAATGGACTACAAACAGCCTTTTAAAACCTACCATTTGTGTAAGTCAAGGTGTTTGGGATGAATTAAGTCTCTCTTTTTTTTTTTTTTTTTTTTTGTGGCGGTCTACTAAAGATATCATCACTGGGGCTGGTCCACTGCAGAAAGACTTCAATTCCCAGTTGGGATAAGAACAACAACAGTTCACAGAGAAATATTTTGCCCCTAGCTGTGAAAGTGACAAGGCAAAGAGAATGGGGAGCAAAAAGGCAGCAGAGCAGGAGTCTCTTGGAATCACAAGAAAATTGTAGGGAAGGACTTGAAAAGAAAACCCTGATATTTTTCCCAATTGTACCCTTCAGCACAAAAGAGGATTGGGTTGGCAGCAGAGAGGGAAATTCTACCTCCGTGGCTCAATGAAAAGAGGCCAGTGCTTTTACATGCCCACAGAGGGAGTGAATAAGGGCTTAAAGGACCCAAAGATGTTCACTTAAATAGGTGCTCAAAAATTGCTTTGTACTGAGTGAGTGTTGGCTGTGCACTGAAGCTGGGAAGTGAGAATTCACTAGACATAGTTATTTAACTCTTGACAGCAGAAATCCTTTGATAGAAAGGCCCTTCTTTGTTTAGGCTTAATGGGTTTATTTGGAACTGAACCAAAAAAAAAAAAAAACACAGTGCCGTCGAGTCAGTTCCGACTCATAGCGATCCTATAGGACAGAGTAGAACTGCCCCATAGAGTTTCCAAGGAGCACCTGGCGGATTCGAACTGCCAACCCTTTGGTTAGCAGCTCTAGCACTTAACCACTACACCACCAGGGTTTCCTTGGGAATGAAGTTATGGACAAACGAAGATGGGTTTGAATTGAGAAGCAGAGTTAGCTCAACTGATCTCTGCATAAAATGAATAGGAATTTGATGGGAGGGAGATGAGGGGTCGATGAGCCAGAGAGGAGAGAGAAGGATGATGAATGAGTTGGAGATGCACAGCAGCATGGCAGAAGGAAAATACCTGATTGTAGAAGCTGCCACGACACTTTAAGAAAAGGATGTCAAGTTTCCATTTAAAATTTTTATATTGTGTGATCCTAGTCCCAAACCTTCAGTGAAGACTGTCATACACAGGCTCGAGTCAGTGCACCTTGGATAAAAAGGGATTAAGATTATGCCCAGAGGGGTAATATAATGCTGGAAAGGAACAGGAATAAAAAGCCAAACTGGCTCAGAGAATTCATTGAAAGTAAGAATTCAGAGCCAGAAGTTACTAAGACAAAGCCCTGCATAGTCTCCTCTACACACACACCTATTCACTACTACCACCAAGAGCCTAGGTATGTTAGAAAATATACTAGTTACAGCATTATGTTTCAAGGGTGTTAAAAGTAATCAAAACTCAAAAAAGTTGATATATAAGTTTTATTCTGAGCAGTTATTCTATATGGATATAGTAAGACCATTCTGATTCTTAAAAAAAAAGAAGCAAATGGCTCCAAGTAGGCCATTTACAATGAGGTTTATAAAGAGAAGAGAGAAAAGAATAGAAGATCAACCATTGGCTAATCTTAACATGATTGATTGAACCCTACCCTCCCCCTTTTACTGAGATCTACTGATGTCACATTCCTAGCTGATCTCTGGGCTGGCAGCTAAAAATTCGGCCCTTCACTCACTTGTATCAAGAGACCTTTTGAAATTTAAATTAAGTAAGCCTAGAGTCTTTTTCATTATATTAGGAGGTAATGGTTTTGCTATTGACTGCTCTACAAACAGGAAAGAAAAGTCCAGTAGCAAGTTTGGATGGGGGAAAAAAAAAAAACCAGGTTAGCGAAACCCCAGGCAGGATTAATTTAGGGTCAGGATTTTTTAGGTTCACAGATAAGAAAAGCCACTTGAAATAAAACTAAAATGTCTGTTTTTAATTTTAAAAAAATTACTCCACAAGGTGTTTAAACCACCTGTACCTAAATCTTAAAGGGCAAGGTAGCCTGAGCAATTGGAGATCTTGGACTCACCTGAGAACTAAAATCTGGATCTGCACTCTAAACACCAAAAAAAAAAACCCAAACCCCTTGTCATCGAGTTGATTCTAACTCATAGAGACTCTATAGGGCAGAGTAGAACTGCCCCCAAAAGTTTCCAAGGAGCAACTGGTGGATTCAAACTGCCAGCCTTTTCGTTAGCAGCCACGTTCTTAACCACTGCGCCACCAGTCTCCAAACTAAACCCAGCACCCCTGAGCTCTGGCTGTCACTCCAAAAACAGCACAGTTCAAAATCCTTTTTCCCTCCCTTTTTCCTTAATGCCTTCCAGAGCATTTCTCAAGAGATGGGGAAAAAAAGATCCCCAGAAGAATTTAATCAGGTAGAATGAAGGCTTTGAGGCAGCCAACCTTCCCCTTTTGGAGAGATCTCTGGGTGATTTCCCAATGCCTCAGGAGGCAAGTTCATGGCTTCTAGTTCTTCTGGCAGAACCACTGTATGTGTAAGTATATTTACTTCCTGTTTCCCATTAGCACGGGAATAGGCTATAGAAATCCTCAGCTATAATTGTTGATATTGAGAGCTTCTGACAAGTCAGACAATTTGAAGTATCTAGAAGTCAAAGTACATTAAGTGTTTTAGAGATCTCAAACCATAAAGAACTCTCCATCTTTAGAGACAAATTCTTTATCTAAAGGAGGTTTCTGATATTCCTTCAGGGACTTGTAATAATAATAATAAAAAAAAAAAACTGTGAGTCTTTGCTGCAGTTCTGATGGAATATGGAATCTGACATGGAACCTAACAAATAGTGCTAAACCCTATAGCTTTGCTATCATCCAAGTTTTCTTCAGAGTATGTGACTTAAATCATCCCTATGACCAAAATATTTCGTTGTGCATATACACCAGACTTCAGATTGACACACGTGGGTCTGTTTCTTCAGCTTTTCTCAAAAGCCAAAGATCAAACCCGTTGCCGTCAAGACAATTCCAAGTCATAGCACTCCTATACGAGAGAATAGAACTGCTCCATAGGGTTTCCAAGAGTGGCTAGTAGATTCAAGCTGCCAAACTTTTGGTTAGCAGCCAAGCTCTTAACCACTGTGCCACCAGGACTCTGTTTTTCTCAAAGCAACCTATAATTTCTATCTCCCTCATAAATGGTGACCAAGGGCTTTGTGTTTATATTCTAAAGTATCTTTTTGTTCTATTTTGCAAAGCGTCTTGGTTCTCATAACAAGTTGCCTCTGAAAAGTAGTATACCAATTGGCCATATGCAAATTAAATATGTATTAAATATAATCAAGAAACTTACCCTTTAATGAAACCCTAGAAAAAAGCAAAGAATTTTTATAACATTAACTCTCAATTTTTTTATAAGTTTGGGTGTAAGTAGACTTCCTTAAAGACAGTGATACTTATGTATCTTAAAATATAGTAAATTATATACACGTCACCAAATAACTATTAAACTACCCATGATCTGGCCTTGGGAAACATCTAGCTCAATTGGCATAAAATAGTTTATAAAGAAAATGTTTTACATACTACTTTGGTGGTTAGTGTCTGGGCTCTTAAAAGCTTGTGAGTGGCCATCTAAGATACTCCACTGGTCTCACTCTGTCTGGAGCAAGGGCGAATGAAGAAAACCAAAGACACAGGGAAAGATTAGCCCAAAGGACTAAGGGACCACAAGTACCACAGCTTCCATCAGACTAAGTCCAGCACAACTAAATGGTGCCCAGCTACCACCACCAACTGCTCTGAGAGGGTTAACAACAGAGGGTCCCAGATGGAGCTGGAGAAAAATGTAGAACAAAATTGAAACTGACGGAGACTGGAGAAACACTGAGAGTATGGCTCCCGGACACCGTTTTAACTCAGTACTGAAGTCATTCCTGAGGTTCACCTTTAGCCAAAGATTAGACAGGCCCATAAAACAAATGAAGCCCTGGTGGTGCAGGTGCAGTGGTTAAGAGCTACCGTTGCCAACCAAGAGGTCGCAGTTTGAATCCACCATCCACTCCCTGGAAACTCTGCGGGGCATTTCTACTCTGTCCTATAACGTCGCTGTGAGTCGGAATGGACTTGGTGGTAATGGGTTTGGTTTGCCTTTAGTACATAACAAAAGGAGGCTAAATGGGCACACTAACACAGGGACAAAGATAAGAAGGCAGAACCAGAACGGGACCCAAAAGCCAGTAATGAGGAACTCGAGGTCGAGAAAGGGAAAGTGTTGACGTGTCGTGGGGTTGACAACAAATGTCACAAAACAATATGTGTGTTGTTTAATGAGAAACTGATTTACTCTGTAAACCTTCATCTAAAGCACAATAAAATAAATAAACTACTCAAGATCTCCTTTTCTCTCCAATTCCGATTAAACTAGAAGTCTATAATCCTATAGCAAATTTCGGCCACACTAGTACCTCACTGGCACTTCCTTTCTCCATGGAATGACTTCTAATTGGCTTCAATACAGACTAGTTGTATCACAAAAGAAAAATGCCCATTGCCACTAAACCGGGCACTCTGGGCTCTTAACAGAGAGGGAGGAGGGGCTGAGGAAGACTGACTCTTCTAAACCCCCAGCCTAGGATTAAATGTGTGCTAATCTATCATTGTATCAGTCTATAAAGGCATTTTGCTGCTGCCTCAGCCTTTACATTGCACAGAATAGCTCGTATATATTTCCCATTTGGGGTTTTAGGCAAAGTTCCATTGAGGTCTGGTCCAGGAAACTCCCCTAGGGCTTTGAGGGTCATAAGTCCTGCAGGTTTATGATGGTTTAGTTTTAACTTCTGACTACACTGGGCAAGATTTTACATACCTGATGATAGCAAACCTTACCCTGGGCCAAAAAGCTCTGCAATTCAATTGGTGGTAAGTCCTGCTAATTCCCTAAAGTCTAGCAAGGAAGCTGAGAAGAAGGATAAAACACACAAAAAATAGAATTGTTGCTAGGCATACAGAATCTGGCCCTCTGAAAGTGTGAGAGGACTGACTTGCAAATGTGTAGGCTTGTGAATTTTTATGTAGAGAAGTATGCCTCGTGAACTCCAAGGCCATGCTGCACTTGACGATGATATCCCCTAAAATCATTTTGCAAGTCTTGCGGAACAAAAGACTTGAATCTTGGAAGTCATATCCAATAAGAAGAAACCATAGGATCAGCAAGAGCTTCTTGACTTTTGACAACATGCTTTCATCTTCCACAAAGAGATGCCTGACTCTTCTTTCCCCTCCAAGCCTGCCCTTTTCTTCCAATGGGGTAAAGGGCCTTCGTTGTTTAGGAATTCATTTTCTAAAAAAATATCTTGGGTGGGGTTTATGGTTCTGGTCAGAGTATATCCCCAACCCATTGACTTTGTACTTGGCCTTGTGAATTAACTGCTTTGACCAATGGACTGTGACTGGAAGTGCCAGTGTGGCAGCTTTCAGCAGAGGCTTTGAGAGGTATTATGCATTTTTGTTCATCCCTCTACAAATTCTATCCTCCTTCAGAAAGACAGCATGCTGCAAATAGTGGCTGCCCCTTGAGCTTGCATTCTAGAACAAGAAGACGTGTAAAGTAGACACGAACCCAACCCAGAGCTTAGAAGCAATTGCAGCTGAGCTTAGCAAAGACAGCAAAGCTGTAGATGATTTCTATACCTGTGAATGAGAAATAAGTCCTTGTTTTGCTAAATTGCTGAAATTTTAAAACCCTGACTTTTTGATAGTTGCTCAAGCATTGCCTAAAGATTTTGAAATTAATCAAAGTTCACGTCTCACAGTCGTTATTTTTGTTAGGTGCCATCAAGTCAATTCTGACTCATAGTGACCCTATGTACAACAGAACACTGCCATCCTCACAATCGTTCTTATGCTTAAGCCCATTGTTGCAGCCACTGTGTCCATCCATCTCCTTGAGGGGCTTCCTCTTTTTAGGTGACCCTCTACTTTACCAAGCATGATGTCTTTCCCCAGGGACTGATCCCACTTGACATGTTCAAAGTATGTGAGACATAGTCTTACCATCCTTGCTTCTAAGGAACATTCTGGTTGTACTTCTTCCTAGACAGATTTGTTTGTTCTTTTGGTAGTCCATGGTACATTCAACATTCTTCTGCAACACCACATTTCAAAGGCATCAGTTCTTCTTTGGTGTTCTTTATTCATCGTCCAGCTTTCACATGCATAGGAGGTGATTGAAAATACCATGGCTTGGGTCAGGCACATCGTAGTCTTCAAGCTGACATCTTTGCTTTTCAACACTTAAAAGAGGTCTTTTGCAGATTTGCCCAAAGCAACGCGTCTTTTGATTTCTTGACTGCTGCTTCCATGAGTGTTGACTATATAGATCCCAGTAAAATGAAATCCTTGACAACTTCAATCTTTTCTCCGTTTATCATGATGTTGCTTATTGGTCCAGTTGTGAGGATTTCTGTTTTCTTTATGTTGAGGTGCAATCCATACTGAAGGCTTATGGTCTTTGGTGTTCATCAGTAAGTGCTTCAAGTCCTCTTCACATTCACCAAGCAAGGCTGTGTCATCTGCATAACACAGGTTGTTAATGAGTCTTCCTCCAATCCTGATGCCCAATTCTTCTTCATATAGTCCAGCTTCTTGGATCATTTGCTCAGCATACAGATTGAATAGATATGGTGGATGAATACAACCCTGATGCACACCTTTCTTGACTTTAAACCACGCAGTACCCTCTGTTCTGTCCAAATGACTGCCTCTTGATCTAGGTACAGGTTCTTCAAGAGCACAATTAAGTGTTCTGGAATTCAAGTTCTTCGCAATATTATCCATAATTTGTTATGATCCACATAGTCGAATGCCTTTGTATAGTCAATAAAACACAGGTAAACATCTTGCTGGTATTCTCTGCTTTCAGCCAGGATCCATCTGACATCAGCAATGATATCACAGGTTCCACGTGCTCTTATGAATCCGGCTTGAACTTCTGGCAGTTCCCTGTTGATATACTGCTGCAGCCGCTTTTGGATGATCTTCAGCAAAATTTTACTTGGATGTGATATTAATCATATTGTTTGATAATCTCCACATTTGGTGGGATCACCTTTCTTTGGTATAGGCATAAATATAGATCTCTTCTAGTCGATTGGTCAGGTAACTGTCTTCCAAATTTCTTGGCATAGACGAGTGAGCGCTTCCTGTGCTGCATCTGTTTGTTGAAACATCTCAATTGGTGTTCCGTCAATTCCTGGAGCCTTGTTTCCCACCAATGCCTTCAGTGCAGCTTGGACTTCTTCCTTCAGTTCCACTGGTTCTTGCTTATATTGTACCTCCTGAAATGGTTGAATGTCGACCAATTCTTTTTTGGTATAGTGACTCTGTGTATTCCTTTCATCTTCTTTTGATGCTTCCTGAGTTGTTTAATATTTTCCCCATAGAATCCTTCAATGTTGCAATCCGAAGCTTGAATTTTTTCTTCAGTTCTTTCAGCTTGAGAAATGCAGAGTGTGTTATGCCCTTTTGGTTTTTCGTCTCCAGGTCTTTGCACATGTCATTATAATACTTTTCTTTGTCTTCTCAAGCTGCCCTTTGAAACCTTCTGTTCATCTCTTTAACTTCATCATTTCTTCCTTTTGCTTTAGCTACTCAACATTCAAGAGCAAGTTTGAGTCTCTTCTGACATCCCTTTTGGTCTTTTCTTTCTTTCCTGTCTTTTTAATGACCTCTTGGTTTCTTCATGTATGATGTCCTTAATGTGATTCCACAACTGGTCTGGTCTTTGGTCATTAGTGTTCAACACGTCAAGTCTATTCTTGAAATTGTCTCTAAATTCAGGTGGAATATACTCAAAGTCATACTTTGGCTCTCATTGACTTGTTCTAGTTTTCTTCAGTTTTAACTTGAACTTGCATATGAGCAATTGATCTTCTGTTCCGCAGTCGGACACTGGCTTTGTTCTGACTGATGATATTGAGCTTTTCCACTGTCTCTTCACACAGATGTAGTCGATTTGATTCCTGTGTATTCCATCTGGTGAGGTACATGTGCATAGTCACCATCTATGTTGGTGAAAAAGGTATTTGCAATGAAGAAGTTGTTGGTCTTGCAAAATTCTATCATGGGACCTCTGGTGTCGTTTCTATCACCAAAGCCAAATTTTCTAATTACCGATCCTTCTTTGTTTCCAGCTTTCACATTCTAATCTCCAGTAATTATCAATGCATCCCGATTGCGTGTTCAATCAATTTCAGACCGCAGAGGTTAGTAAAAATCTTCAATTTTTTCATTTTTGGCCTTAGTGGTTGGTGGGTAAATTTGAATAATAGTTGTATTAACTGGTCTTCCTTGTAGGCATGTGGATATTAGCCCATCACTGACGGCATTGTACTTCAGGATAGATCTTGAATGCCATTCCTCTTCAAGTTGTTGTTCCCAGCATAGTAGGCCATATGATTGTTCAATTCAAAATTCAGCTCACTAATTCCTAGGATGTTGATGTTTATGCATTCTATTTCATTTTTGACAATTTCTAATTTTCCTTGATTCATACTTCATACGTTCCACATTCCGATTATTAATGGATGTTTTCAGCTGTTTCTTCTCATTTTGAGTCATGCCACATCAGCAAATGAAAGTCCCAAAAGCTTGACTCCATTCACGTCATAAGGTGGACTCTACTTCGAAGAGGCAGCTCTTCCCCAGTCGTCTTTTGAGTGCGCCTTCCAACCTGAGGGGCTCATCTTCTGGCACTATATCAAACAATGGTCTACTGCTATTAATAAGGTTTCACTGGCTAAATCTTTTCAGAAGTAGACTGCTGAGTCCTTCTTCCCAGTGTGTCTTAGTCTGGAAGCTCACCTGAAACCTGTCTGCCATGGGTGATCCTGCTGGTGCTTGAATACTGGTGACGTAGCTTCCAGCATCACAGTAACATGCAAGCCCCCAAACTATGACAAACTGACAGACACGTGGGGGAAGTCTCACAGAAAAACTCCGTAACATCAGGGAAAGTTCCAGAACCAACCTGAGGCAACTTGGTTGCTTAAAACAGGGACAACGTGGACAAGACAGTATTCTTGGCATATTCCGTTCCATCCTGAAAGCACAGGCCTCAGTGTTCAGAGAAATGATGGGGTCTAGACACCATTTGAGGACTTACCTCTTGGCGAGATAGTAGTGACTAGAATAAACCCAAGAATCTGGTTTGATTGTGAGTTTTCCCTTCTCTGTCTCATTGTCTATGGGGAGTGAGGAAGGAAAAGGAGATGGATATAATACAGAAAAAATAAAGAAATGAAAAGCACTTAGGTAGTCACAAAGTCAACAGAGACAAACTGAGAGCATGCTGTACTTTGAGAACCTACAGATGCGGACAGACATGAATGAATGCATTTGTTCTAGCTTCTACAAATGACATCTGTGAGAACATTGTCTCAGTGACTGGCCACACAGCTTTAATGTCAACCCTGACAGAATACCTAATGAGCATTCTCATATATGTAATACTCTACTGAGAGTTGTGTAGATGATGGAATATCAGGGAGCCCGCAGACTACCACCAACTTCTTATTAGCACAACCCAACATCTAATTAGTTTAATGTGCTTAAAAATTAGTATGTTGCCTGGGCAAAAAGACTTTTAAAGAGATTTCAAACTTTTTCTTTGCTCCTGCCACAGCCATATCATATCATTCTACTAAAACTCCCAAGGACCAGGCTCGGGGTCCTGAGTCCTGGCGAAAGAGGGTCAAGAGAACAGAAGCAAGTATACTAACATATGTCTTTTTATTCCACCCAATCAAACTCATCCTGAGGCTCTTACACGAAGTCAGCAGTGTGCAGGGCAGTCCATGAAAGTGAGTCTTGACTGATACTTGTTAGATTCAGGTTTTGTAAAGCAAGTGCTAGGACTCTGCGGTTTTGGCTGCAGGACTTTGCCGGACTTCAGCAGCTCAAATATTGGAGCCCAAGCCCTGTCCCCGTGCCAAACATTTGTCCACGTGCTGTTCCCATGCAGCAGAGACTCAGCTTTGTCAACATCCCTGGGACTCTAGGAAGGCGCTCCTCCTCCCATCTCACATGTGGGAAGTGTCCCCTGGTAGTGAAGTCATACTGGGCTGAATGTACATGCTTAAAATGAGCTGCAGTGCCGATCCTCTGGAGAGGCAGAGAAATTGGTCAGCATCCCACAGTAACTGACCCCTGAGCAGGGAAACACAATCTGCTCTTGGGGTTGTGTGGCTTTTTCATTCAGGTGTTTCTAAGCTCTGCTGTTAGAACATTATAATTTACAGAATCTCTCCACATAAAGTGAATGGGTTAAAAGATCAGATGGTTTCATCAATGTAGTCTTTCTGTCAATGCAGGCTTTCCAAACAATAAGGAACTCTGTTACGTGAAACCAACTCCTCATTAGAAGCATTTCTGCCTTTGAGAACTGGTCCCAGTTGAATAGACCTTTCTTTCCTGTCATGTACATGATGCGTTATCTACAAGGATATCAACATAACCATATTTTAAACTAAAGGGCTTTTTACTTTTAAGAAATGAAGACTGAGAGAAAGTTGAGTTTAGGATGCCATCTGGCTTAGAAGCCCTTATTAAACCTCCCCCAACAATCCTACACAATACCTATAAAGACAGAGAAATGAAAATGAAAACATATGCCACCACCAAAAACCGGAACTGAGTACTATCTGTCTTCAGAATCTGGGGTCAACTTGCATTCACTGCAAGACAGACTAAATGGGATTAAAAACACAATCCATGACTCCTTGTGCTATAAAAAAAAAAAAAAAAAAAAAAAAAATTTTTTTTTTTTTTTTTTCAGAATCTGGGGTCAACTTGCATTCACTGCAAGACAGACTAAATGGGATTAAAAACACAATCCATGACTCCTTGTGCTATAGCCACTGAAAATAGAGCTTGCTTACCCTCTCTAACAAAAGTAGGCAGGTGGTAGGTAAGAAGACCCTGTGAACTGGCAGCATTTGATCTCTGGCTCAGAAATGCAACGTACCAATCAGATAACTGAAGACAACCCTTTTTCTTTTGAGGTCTGGTACCATCCTCTATATTTGTTTCATCTTTGCTCATATCTCTGTTTTCTACATTTAGTCAGAGATGGGAATTCCAAGAAAATGCATGGAAGGTGTAATCTCCCAAAGTAAGTCACAACAGGCAGGCTTCCTTCCCAGAAGTCTTGTGAGCAGTGCATACTGGGGGTGGTAGCCTTTTGGGATTTCCATCAATTCAGAGCATCAGTGTGAGGACGTAAGAGAGAGCATGATGATACATCAATCTAACAGGAACATACTTGAGATTTCTCAGCCTAGAAGTTGAGACTAGGTCTAGAAATTATGCATGTTAACGTGCTGTTCATCTGCTCATTTGAAGAATGAGATCAAAGGCAAACCACATACCCAGCCTTTGAAAAACATTGTATTTCGCATTGTTTAAAGACAAGAGGGGGGAAATACTAACATCAGGCCTATAAGAATGCCAGACAAAGGGAAAACCAAAAAACCAAACCGGTTGCCAGCGAGTTGATTCCAACTCATAGGAACCCTGTAGGACAGAGTAGAACTGCTCCATAGGGTTTCCAAGGAGTGCCGGTAGATTCCAACTGCTGACCTTTTGATTTGCAGCCATAGCTCTTAACACACCACCAGGGTTTCTAGACAAAGGAAATGGACACTAGAACTAAAGACTTAGAGAACAAACCAAAATTTTAAAGTTATTTATTATAGTAACCAGAAGGAAATTTTAGAAAACCATCTTTCATCCCCAGTAAGATATAGAAGAGCAAAAAAACTTATTGAGAATAGGCTGAAGTGACAAAACAACAAATAAGATGGAATGGATGATGAGTAGATAAGAGGGAGGTGACCAAGAAACTAAGTATTTAATAGCAGAATTTCAAATCTGCATTAGAAATAAAGAAAAAATTGACACTAACCAGAAATTAAATTAGTTTAAGATAGTAACATGTAATAGGTGCTCAATAGATATTTGTTGAACAAAGGAGGCAGAAACTTAAGGAGCTCTCCTAAATGCAAAGGAATAGAACATGAAAATGGCAAAGGAAGCAGAAAAGATGATAAATATGGAAATAAAGAACAACAATATAAGAAATGTGGCTACTCTTGAGGTAGCAATTAGAACAGTTGAAATGCAGAAAATAAGCACAGATATAGTTTAAGAAAACTTTCTTCAACTGAACTTGAAGTTTATAAATGAAAAGATCTCATTTACCTTTCAAGCAAAATCAATGAAAACAGACTGTCTTCCACTGCATTTTTAGTTCAGTGAGTCTAGCTGGATATAAGCAGGGATGGAAAGGGCTGAATACAGGCAACACTAACATTAGAAACCTAGACACAGGGCAAAAGTAATGCCATGTGTAGAAGGATAAGTGGGCAGCCAGAATGTTGCTCTGGCAAAAACCTGTGAGTTTAGTTTGGGGCACGTAGTTATTTGGTTGTTTCATAATAATAATACTTAACACTACTGAGTATTTAGCACCTGTCAGTTACTGCATTTAGTGCTTCTTAAGCATTATCTCATTTCATCCTCATACAAACCTTATGAGGCAGGAACTGTTACTGTCACCCCATTTTACAGATGAAGAAATAGAGGCTCAGAGAAGTAAATAACCTCCCACAATTGACAACTCAGAATGGATTCAGACCTGGACAGGCTGACTCTAGAGCCCACTAACCTCCATAACATTTTCATGATTTGTTTTATTGGCTGGAGTGTTGAAGGAGATGTTAGCTCCATGAGGGCAAGGACCATGTCTCTTTTGTTTAGTATTATATCTAAAGTGCTGAATGGAATTCCTGGGACATAGAAAATGGTCAATAAATATTCTGTTGTTGGAATCGATGAACAAGTGAGTGAGACAACTGCCTATCAGTGGATGGGCTTATGCACAGTGAGAAGTAAAGGAAACAGAGAAGGAACAATCAGAAAGGCAGGAATATATAGGGGAGAGGTAGTGTTACACAGCCAAGGAAGGAGAGAGGTTTGCAGAGGAGATATCATTATTGGTGTCAGATGCACCTAAAAAAAAAAAAAGTTGCTCTTGAGTCGATTCTGACTCGTAGCAACCCTATATAGAGAAGTCTAAAGGAATGCTGAACGAGCTATGACCTGGGTTATTTTGTGGAACCAAATGGAAGAAAACGTGAACTCATCAGTAGCTGCTGAGTTTGCCATTTCCCTTTCGTGAATTTTACATGAAGAATGTAAAGAAACAACTTGGCATGTCAACAGGATGCCTGGAATTGACACACTCCTCTCTAGTCAATAGGTCTTAGGTACCCTGAGACCAGATCTGTGTGTGACTCCCCAGACCCCGGCGGAAGTGAAAATATGCAGCAACAGGGAGCTTATTTTACATTGAGGCTGCACATTTTTATCAAGAAATAAACAGTAGATCTCCCTACAACTCTCTTAGCAAATAAGGGGGGATCCCAAATGGTGATTCCCACTTTCACGGTTCTATAGGGAAAACTTTTTAGGAAATCACTGAATATCTGGAGAGGCAGCACAGGCAGTCTGCAAGAAACTGCGGGGATAGCCGTGTTCCTGGGTGGGTAACTACACATTCCATGTTGTTAAGCACCTAAATTTAATCCCTGGTTTCATGTTAGACATGATTTATTCTGCATTCCTCATTCTGCATCTCCCACAAATCAAATCATGCTACAGTCCACACTTAATTGGGGTTGAAATCCTTCCAAACATGTTTGGTGCTTGTTAACTTCCTCTTTATTCAAGGCTAACCAAAAGACAATGGTGAAAATCTCCACCAACAGTCATGTAAAGGGAAATAGATGAAGTGCTAAAACAATAACACCCAGCATTAGGACCGTAACAAATATCATCAATCAGACCACTGGCAAGCTGGCCACACCTCCAGCTGGGAGGCTGTCAGGCCTCATCATCCTAGTAGGGCTGGGCTGCAGCAGAGGGTCAAAGGAAGGCCTCCCAAGAGGAGCCAATCACTGACTCATTGGTTGGTCCTCTTCCCCTTTAATTAAAAAAAAACTCCAGCATATGCATAACCAGGGGCTGGAGCTGCTGGGGTGGCCTCACTCTGGTGGCTGTCCTGCAGCCTATACAGGGGATAGGTTTCCAAGTTGGTGGGTGGGTGTTGGCTATGTGGGCATGGGTGTGGTAAAGTAGAAAGAGAATGAAGGACTTTGGAGTTAGACTTATGTTTAATTTTGGTTCTGCTGCTTAAGAGTTATATGATTTAGCCTCCCTGAGCCTCTTGCTTTCTCCACTGTAAAATGAGGATCTTTAGAGTTATCTTGCAGAGTCAGTAAGATACAGAAAGCAAACACTTAGGGTTATATTCAATATCAGAGCTCCTTGGAAGGGTGAACAATTTGTGTGTGGCTGCTTGGGAAACAGTGTTGTAAAGAAATAACTAGTAAGAGAAACAATGATGCTCAGAGAATCAACACTGGCCTTGGATTTTTACATACTTGGGTTCATATCCTGGCCCATTCACTTAGTAGTTGTGTGAGCACAGAGAGGATCTTCAAGGCACCATCTCCCAGTCTATTGTCTCATTTCTAAAGTAGGGAGGTGTCCCCAAGTGGCACAAAGAGTTAAGCACTTGGCTACTAACTGAAAGGTCAGCAGTTCGAGTCCATCCAGAGGTTCTTCAGAAGAAAAGCCTGGTGATCTACTTCCTAATTATCACAGCCATTAAAAATCTTATAAAGCACAGTTCTACTCTGACACACATGGGATTGCCATGAGTCTAAACTGACCTGATGGCAACTGGTAATGGTTTATAAGGTAGGGATAACAGCAGGACCTACCTAGATGAGTTGATATAGGATTAAATGAGATCTCATCTGTAAATGGCTTTGTGTGATATCTGGCATATAGATAACCTGTCACCGTTGTTGAGTTGATTCCAACTCATGGCCACCCATGTGTTACAGCACAGAACTGCTCCACATGTTGTTATGTGATACTAGTTGCAATCCCTACAGTGTGACACCACACTCCCCCTTTCCACCCCAGGTTTCCCAAGTCCCTCCAACTAGCTCCTGTCCCTTCCTGCCTTCTCATCCTGCCTCCAGACAGGAGCTGCCCATTTGGTCTCATGTATCTGCTTGAACTAGGAAGCACACTCTTCATGAGTATTATTTTATGTTTTACAGTTCAGTTTAATCTTTGTCTGAAGAGTGGGTTTCGGGAATGGTTTTAGTGCTGGGTTAACAGAGCGTCCGGGGGCCATAGCTTTGGGGCTTCCTCCAGTCTTGGTCAGACCATTAAGTCTAGTCTTTTTACATGAATTTGAGTTCTATTCCACACTTTTCTCCTGCTCCTTCAGGGACTCTCTGTTGCGTTCCCTGTCAGGGTGGTCATTGGTGGTAGCTGGGCACCTTCTAGTTCTCCTGGTCTCAGGCTGATGGAGTCTCTGGTTTATGTGGCCCTTTTGTCTCTTGGGCTAATATTTGCCTTGTGTCTTCAGCATTCTTCATTCTCCATTGCTCCAAGTGGGTTGGGACAAATTGATGCACCTTAGATGGCCGCTTATAAGCTTCCAAGAGCCCAGACGCCCCTCACCAAAGTGGGATGCAGAACATTTTCTTGATAACTTTGTTAGGCCAATTGATCTAGATGTCCCCCAAAATCATGGTCCCCAGACCCCAGCCCTAGCTACTCTGTGCCTGAAAGTGTTTGGTTGTGTTCAGGAAACTTCTTAGCTTTTGGTTTAGTCCAGCTGTGCTGATTTCCCCTGTATTTTGTTTTGTCCTTCCCTTCACCCAAGATGATTCTTATCTACAATATAGTTAGTGAATTCCCCTCTCGCTCCCTCTCCACCCTCATAACTATCAAAGAATGCTTTCTTCTGTGTTTAATCCTTTTCTTGAGTTCTTATAATAGTAGTTTCATACAGTATTTGTCTTTTTGTGACTGACTTATTTCACTCAGCATAATGCCTTTCAGATTCATCCATGCCGTGAGATGTTTCGAGGATTCATCATTGTTCTTTATTGTTGTATAGTATTCCTTTGTGTTTATGTACCATAATTTGTTTATCCATTCATCTGTTGATGGGCACCTAGGTTGTTTCCATCTTTTTGCTATTGTGAACAGTGCTGCAATGTACATGGATGTGCATATATCTATTCGTGTGATGGCTCTTACTTCTCTAGGATATATCCCAAGGAATGAAATCGCTGGATTGTATGGTACTTCTAGTTCTAGCTTTTTAAGGAAGCACTGGATCGATTTCCAGAGCCGTTGTACCATTTTACATTCTCACTAGGAGCATGTAAGGTTTCCATTCTCTCCACAACCTCTCCAATATGTGTTATTTTCTGTTTTTTTTGGATTAGTGCTAGCCTTGTTAGGGTGAGATGATATCTCATTTTTCGTTTGATTTGCATTTCTCTAATGGCTAATGGTCATGAGCATTTCCTCCGGTATATGTTAGCTGCCTGAATGAGTTATGTGCTTTGCATACATATTTTAATAAATCCCCATATAGCCCTACCTATAAGGTTATTTTATTGCAATAATAATTACTATTAGACTCAGAGGAAATGGGGTCAGACTTTAAGTCTTAACCTTATTCTATCTTCAGCCCCTCAAATAAAATATATTTGTTTGGAAATATTACCCATGGTGAGATGAGCTACTAATGATACCAAGAGGGTATGGAATTTTCTTGGAGAACCATTAACTTAGAATCATGGTCATGTTGATGTATCTGGCCTGAAAGAAAACTACCTTTTAAGAGAAAGGAGCCTCAGATACAAAATAATGTTGTGTAACTGGGCAGTATATGAATGACCAGGACACCCAACCTGCCTGGGAGAATTCACAGAAGCACAGAGAATACATGAGTGGCTAAGCACCCAAGGCCCTTCTACCTAGCCCCTAGTACCAATCAAGAACCTCTAAGCCCTCATGGCAGACAGGAAAGAATGCCATTGAAGTTCAAGTTCTTGGTAGAATCAATCTTCAGGGGGAAAAATAACTCAGTATTGCTGGTTCTGTCACAAAGGTCATCCAGGGGAAGTCCAAAATCTCAGCATGCCAAGTGAAGTGATGAAGGGGAACTCTGGTGGGCAATCGCAGGAGGCCAGATCTGGTGGACACCAATCTGGCAAGGCCCAGCCAGCACCAGCGAAGTGAGCCACGTGGGATCTGTGACTCCTCCCTTTCCCAGGACTGTATGTGAATGTTGAGGACTCAGCCTTTTCCATCATGTCCAAAATTCAGTCCTTTTTGGCCCCAAAAGGTATAAATAGTTCAGATGTGCCAGATTTGGCAATAAACAAAAAAACGAAACCCATTGTCATTGAGTTGATTCTGACTCATAGGGACTGCCCCCTAGGGCTTCCAAGGAGCACCTGGTAGATTAGAACTGCCAATCTTTTGGTTAGCAGTCGAACTCTTCACCACTATGCCAACAGGGTTAACACCATTATGAACCAATCACCCAGGTATAGAATGATTTTTCTCATCTATTAGAAAAGTTTCTTAACATTTTTCTTGGATCAACATGAAAATTGTGATGCTCTTTGGCATGTGTGGTTTTTTTGCAACTAAAGAATCAGTTCTTCCATTTGAACAGAAGCGTGAGTCAAAACCCCTCCCTTCTTTTCATATAGATCTGATCATCTCGAATCATTTAAGAACCTGTCGAGGCGCAAAGATAATTGATAAAAGTGGGTATACTCACAAACCAATGTTTGTTGCTTTCTTCTTTTATATTTTTTTTATAATAAGCATTTATCGCTTTTACAAATGAAATAAAGTTGCTATCATAAAAATGCAACCAAGTGCCAAACATATGAATGTAGCAAGGATATATCTCATGCACTACTCAGAAATTCTAAAAAAAAAATTTTAATTTTTATCAAACAAAACCTAATTTCTTTCTCAGATGGCCATAATTTTCAGGACTCTGTGTCAACATCATAGACGGTTATTTGTGCTGGGGGTCGGGTGGAGACATTTCATCCTCAACTCATCCCTCTATGCTGGCTCCCCTGCCATGGCCTTCGTTCATGTCCACAGGGCTGCTTTAGTCCGGTGGTTTTCTTCTTTCCTTCCACTCCACTTTAGAGGCACACCAATTCCAGTGAGGCTCCTGTGGCATCATCTGCCTAAATACATTAGGGAGCAATTTCCTCCTCTGTGTCTTGTCAGCACCCTGGGTCTCTACGCCAGAAGAAGGAACAAAGCCAAGTCTCCCTATAGAGAACCCCCAGCAGCTAAACAAACGATAATGAGAGACCCAAGTCTCCTCTTGCTCCAGTTCCAACCACAGGTCAGGAAATGCCAAGCCTCTGGTAATAGCATTCCTCTGTCTCCAGCCCTGCCCCGATTCTTGGGGATATTTTCTCACCTAGGAACACTAGGATGCAGGAAGGCACTCTTTGCTTCTTAAAGCAGGTATCTGTAAAGTCACCATCTGAGGCCCCTGAGTGATGCTCCTTTTCTCTTGAGGTTCGCCTCTGAGGCACCTAGCATAATCTTGTTTACCAGTTGCCCTCAAGTTGGCCCTGACTCATGGCGGCCCTATCTGTGTCAGAGTAGGGCTGTGCTCCATAGGGTTTTCAATGGCTGATCACCAGGCCTTTCTTCTGAGGTACTTCTGGGTGGACTCAAACCTCCAACTCTTTGGTTAGCTGCCAAGCATGTTAGCCATTTGCACCACCCAGGTACTCCTTGTTAAAGTGCTTAGGTTTTTGGTCTCCACAGCCAGGAAAGCTTTCAGTCTTATTGCAACCCTCCTCTGAGGCTATCTGCTTGCTTGAATGGGAACTAGAAAAAGGAAAAAATACCTAAAAGGAGGTGGGGGGAAACCCATTAGTTAACAGCTCAAAAGTACCGTTTTGCCGTGTTTGCACTGAATTCAAGAACTCTGTGATCTCAACCCAGAAGACAGTGTACATGCCAGGTTACAAACTATCACTTTTGCGTTTGAGAAGGAGATGTTCACAGTTGCTGATGAAGAGGTTGAGAGTGAGAGTGATTTGCTGGAAGACTGTTCTCGCTTTACCTCCAAAACAAAGAGCAGTGTACTTTGTCTTATGCTCCAACATGCCAAGTGCTCTGCAGACCCAGAGAATGCTGGAGAAGGGGCTGAAATATTGGAATGGGGAGTGAACAGGATATTGGAGCAGGCCAATAAGAAGATTTATGGCTAGTGGGATACTACAACCTGACAAACTCTCATCCAGAGAGAAGGCTGAAGGGGGAAAAGAAAAGGAAGAACAGCACAGCAAAAAGGGAAAAGGAAATGTGCTCATAAAGAGGAAGCAAGAAAAAAGGCAATTATAGATCTAAATTTAACTTGAGAAAATTGTTCTGGACCAACAAGTGTAACACAGAGTAAGTAAAATGACGTCCAGGTCTTTCCTGAGACCTAAAGGGATACGTGCATAGTGCATGAAGGATGACTCATTCGATGTGCACAAAATGTCGAAAACACCTTTGCTTTCTACTGGCACATTAATCATGGGGTCGTTTAAAACGAAGGGAACATCTGCTCAAATACATGAATATCCAGAATTGTCCCTGGAGAGCTTCTATGCCCCAGATGACAAGTCTTGCGGCTTAACTACTGGGGATTTTTCTGTACTCCTACAGGGAATTGCTATAGCATATCGAATTTCCCAAACAAGTATTTTTATTGTTATTTTTAATTCAGCTAAAGTGGGAAACGTCATGAAAATCCTCATCAACCACAATGAACCCCACAGGTAAACAAAGCTAAAAGAAATGTAAAAATCTAGAGGAGTATTTTCCTGATGCTGGTTTTATGTGTTTGAAATGAGTATTTTATTAAATTGTATTTATTTATACCCCACCTAATTTCAAAAGGATCCGAAGCATGTGATATGTACAACGTGTGCCGTTGTGACATAAACATTGGCAACCCCCCACAATATAGGTCTTATTGTTCTCCGTGATATTTATAACCAGACAGTCAAGTTAACAAAATTACCAACTCCTACTAACTGAAATGAACAACTTCTGTTGTTATCGGAAGGAAAAATGTTGAAATGTATCTTACCCGTGATTTTAGGTCTTTTCTGAGTATCAATATCAAACGCTTAATGGCTAAATTGTGTATGAAGAGTGAAATGACTTATAGTTTACTTAAAGTTTTGAATGCCTTTGAAAGTACTATTGTATGGCAACTGCCTCCCTGTCATTCCTGTTCGTTTTCTTCCTGATGGATTCGGTGCTACGCTGATCATCTAAATGACATTTTAGTCTGTGATATGTCCTTAGTCCTTAGTCTTTCAGTAATTTCCAGACAAAAGAACTGTATTATATCACTTAGGATATTCTAAGAAGTTTCATTTTAAGAAGTGTCATTTGAAGAAGTTTACAAAGTGCCAAATGCTAATTTTCCTAAAAAAAAAAAAAATTAATCCTGAAGCAGGAGCTCGTATATTTTATTTAGCAAAGTATCACCAGAATTTTCAGCCAGCGCTTCCGATCAGTTCATTCTGGATGAAACACCTGCTGAAAATTTGCTTTTCTAACAAGTTCCCAGGCCATGCTAATGCCACTGGTTAGGGATCGATTCTGAGAGCCACTAGTAGAGCAGTGTAGCTTCTGATTCAGTATATCTGGGGTAGAAATGCAAATCCTTAGCAGGTGTTCAGATCAGAATAAGCCAGTTCAAAGCCCTGTTTTCAGCTACTTTTAATTATTTTTTTTAGCATTATTTTTGAAGCGGGCTCTTTTCTTTCACAAAGATGACAATACTGTCTTATGCTTTATGTCATCCTCCATCCTAAAGATTAGGAATTACTTTATTAGAAACAAGGAACCCTGCTGGTACAGTGGTTAAGCACTCGGCTGGTAATCAAAAGGTCAGCGGTTCAAATCCACCAGCTGCTCCATGGGAGAAAGATCTAGCAATCTGCTTCCATAAAGATTACAGCTTTGGAATCCCTATGGGGAGGTTCTATTCTGTCCTAAAGGTCACTATGAGTCAGAATCAGCTCAACAGCAAAGGGTTTGGTGTTTGTTTTTGTTCATTAGAAACATGCTTCATATGATGATCTTAGGAAGTTTTAAAATTTTGATGACCAAATTAAATACAATGGACAGATTATGAGAATGTCATTTACTATTTATATTGTTCCTTAATGGTGCTGTGAAAATATTCCAGTTTTACTAGAGCTCCAGTAAGGACATGATCTTTGGAGTTCATCTTGATACTTGTAAAAGATTGGTACCTGGCTAACAATTGTGGTCTTCACCTTAAGGAGCAGAAAGCACACATTTACCTAATTCTGTTCTAAAATGTATCTGATTTTTATTTAAGTTAGACCCTAGTGTTACAAATAAGGTACTTCCTCTGTTTCCATTTCGAGACTGAAAGGATAACAAAAAGAGTCTTTTCTAGTTCACGCCCTATGCTATAGAATTCCAATATTTCTTAATCAACCCTAAATTGTTCACTGGTTTTATATGCTACATAAGAATGAGAGTATTTCTTGGTATTTAGCCGCCCAACCTCCTGAACACTCCTGCCTAATCAAATCCTTATGTTCTGTTCATAGATGCTCTTTATATCTGGGTGGGGACCATCTCCCCAAAGTTCAAGTCTGAGGTCACAGGCCTCTGTTTAAACCAGTGGGACTGAGGGCCTGGCAGGGGGTGGGGGCTGGATGGGGTGAGCCACAGGCATTTAGGGTTTGGGGCTGCCTTCCTGCACCCGAGAATTTCATGTTATATCTGATACTACAGGGAGCTTTTCAAAGAATGAACAATGAACGTTTCCCATATATACGTCAGCTGCTGAGCATTTGCCATGATTCTGTGTTGAAAAAGAAAACACAGATCCACAAGTGTATACAACTAATAATAAAATTGGTTTTCCCAGGGGCTCGAAAAAGGAACACTGTAATTGGGAATGTTGCAGGGGTGTATAAGATGAGCATCCTATGCCAGGAAGCAGTAAGCAGGGGGTTTTACAGTACGTGAAATTCAGCACGGTGATTCTTTATGCTCCTTCATGGAGAAAGGAACCGTTACAGCATTCTCCCTAGAGACAAATCACCCATGTGGGCAAAAAGAACCACCACGTCTTTTTCGAGCTAGTGAAGAGGGAGGATTTTTTTTTTTTTTTCAATAAAAGTGCATTTTGAGACATAATCTTTGAGAAGGTCATTTCTTTCTTGTAACTTGTATGAACTACATGTCATTGAATTCTCACTTTATGAAGGGAACGTTACTGAATGCATGCTTGAGTCTCAAGGAGATATGGGACACTGACTTTGAAATAAAACAAGTGAATGGCATTCCCCTCCAGCCCATGGGCAACAGAGAGGCTTGGTAATGACGTGGGAGCCATTTTGCAGGCAGGTGTGAGCCAACTTCCCAATAGGGAAGTTCCACATCAGAGACCCTAGCATCACACCTGGAACTAATTGGCCTCCTTTTTGGCAAATTCAGTAACTAGGCCAAAGATTAAGTAGACCATAGAGACTGTACAACCACTTCCGTTTCTAAGTGCCTCAACCCCAGGGCAGGAAGAGGGGATGCTGGGAGGTGGCCCAGAGAAAGTGCTGCCCCACCAGTCTGCACCTGCACCAGCACCAGAAACTCACGAAACACACTTCAGTTTCCAAAAGCCAAAAAATAAATGCCTGTGGATTAATGATTTCTTTCAGCATGGTGAACTATATTTTCCTTTACTCTGTACTGGGAACTCTTGCTTTTAAAAGAATGGGAGTACAAAAATACAAAATAATATTTTCAATAACACTGCATATCCTGGAGAAGATGCTATGTAAAAAATGAAAATTGACTTTATTAAGAAAAACAGGTTATTTTTAAATAATTTTTTTTCATTTTTAAAAGATTATGTTATTTCCCTTTTAATTTATGTGAATAAAATTAATTTATTTTTTACAATTAATTTGTCATCTTGTCAACCAGTATTTCCTTCATGCCTGCTGTATACCAGCCTCCCTTTGGGACTCTGAGTGTACAAAGGATACATACGAAGACCTTGCCCTTAGGAACTCACAGTCTGAGGGATGAGACAGATTAACAAGCAGACAATTACAATCAAGTGTCGTAATTACATAGTTGGTAAATGGAAACACTGGGTACTTTGTAAATACAGAAGGGCATTGGGGTGGGAAGAAGCAAAAGTTATGTGTTTGTTTATTTGTTTGTTTTGGAGTCTGGGATGCCCATATTTATGATGCCCCCCCCATCAGTTCATGCTACTCCCTCTGTCTGGAATGTTCTGGCTAATGAACTGGAAGAAAGGAGCTGCGTGGGTGCAGAGAACAGAGGAGTGAGTAGGTGGGGCGCTGAGTCCAAGGGGAAAGCTATTAATGATAAGTCTGAAGGATTCAGTGGAAGCCAGGTTACTTTGTTATACAACAGAAATTGGATTTACCTCGGAGGAAATGAAAAGCCTTTGAAGTCCTTTAAGTCAGAGAATGCCAATAGCAGCTTGGCGTATTAAAGAACACCAACTAGCCTCATTGAAAATGAGCCCTGGTGGTGCAATGGTTAAAGTGCTCAGCTGCTAACCAAAAGTTCAGAAGTTTGAACCCACAAGCTGCTCCACAGGAGACAGATGAGGCAGTCTGCTTCCATAAAGATTTATAGCCTTTGAAACCCTATGGGGCAGTTCTACATTGTCCTTTAGGGTTGCTCTGAGTCAGAATCAACTCAACAGCAGTGGGTTTGGTTTGATTTTGGTTTCACTGAGAAGGATCATTAGGAAGGTGAGGGGCTAAAGCCAGCAGAACAGGCATGAGGCTGAGGCTAGAGCTTTTTGCAAGATGACATGGGTCTGAACTGGGAGTGAGGGCAGAGGAACGGGGACTAAGTTCAGAGACATTCAGTTGGAGGACTGAACTGATATTGAGTGATATTGAAAGTTAGGGAGAGAAAAGAGGCTAGAATCCCTGAGAACATGGGGGTGGATGAGGTCACCCAGGGAGAATGGAAGTAGAAAAAAGGGCCATGGGCAGAACCCAGGCAATGTCTCAAGGGTGACTACAGGCAAAAGGGCTCTCAAAGGTGACTGAGACGTGGCCAGAGAAGTAGGAGGAAAACCAGGGCAGTGTAAGGGAGGCCAGGACAGAAGAGAGCTTTAAGAAGTGAGTGAGTCACTGGAGCAGATCCTGGGGAGAGGTCAAGTTAGACTAGGCTGACACAGGCCCCTGGATTCAGAAGCCAGATTAGAAGGGGTTAGGAATGGTTAATGGATGGTAATTATGTTCCTTTTTCAAGAAACCTATGGAGGAAAAATATAGAATGGACATACGATGGTGTCCAATTGCCATGGAGTTGATCCTAACTCAAGGAAACCCCGTGTGTGTCAGAGTAGAACTGTGCTTTATAGGACTTCAGTAGTGGATTGTGTGGAAGTAGATTGCCAGGCTTTTCTTCTGAGGCACCACTGCGTGACTCAAACCTTCAACCCTTCAGTTCGCAGTTGAGCACATTCACCATTTTACCACCCAGGGACTCTGTCAGACATACAATTAGGCAGGGAATTTGTTGAGATTTCATTTGTATGTTTGTTTTGACATGGAAAATGTAAGGATGTTTAAAAGTTGAGACCGTAAGACCAGTAAGAGGAAGAGATTATGGATATGGAAAGACAATGAGAGGCAAGGTAGGCTCTGACAACAGTGAAGACATAATGGAATGGTGGTTTATTTTTTTCATTTATTTTCCCCCACCTGCCCGGCAGCAGAGAAGACTTTCTACACTCACTGTCCTCAGTGGAAAAACTCAGCTATCAGTTTCAAAGTAGAGCTTCTGGAGTCCCTGGCTAAGGCAAGTGAAGATGGAATGCTTTTAATTTGTAAGAGCCGGCACTTTTTGAAGGAAAAAAGAATGAGCTAAAGGATACAAGCCAGGCTTGGAAAAGTAGGGCATAAGGCCTATAAAATCAGAGTAGGGAAGGAGCAGAATATGATGTAAGGGTAAGCTTTCCCATCATATGGGAAGGAGGTAAAAATCCTTCCTTAGGTGAGGGGAAACCTTGAAGAGGACCAAGAAAGGGAGGCAGAAGGTGGGCCAGCTCTATGCCTCACTCCTCAAAGTGAAAACAAGCCAGGGATGGAGAAAAGCTAGAAACACCCAGATGGCTTACAAAAATTTAGGGAATGGAAATTAGCAGGGGATTGTTCCTGAAGTTCTCCTTAACTCAGCCTCCTTGTCGGGAATTGAATCCCAGTCTCCCATGTGACAGGTAGGGATATTTACCACTATTTGGAAGGAGCCCTGGTGATATAGTGGTTAAGCACTTGGCTGTTAACCGAAAGGTTGGTGGTTCAAATGCACAGAAGAAAGATGTGGCAGTCTGCTTTCATGAAGATTTATTGCTTTGAAAAGTTGTACTCTGTCCTATAGGGTCACTATGAGTTGGAATCAAGGTGATGGCAACGGGTTTGGCCCCCCCCTTTTTGTTTCTTGGCTTTATTCCTGAAGGAAGTCCCTGGGTGGTACAAAAGGTAATGTGCTTGGCTATTAACTAAAAAGCTGGAGGTTTGAGTCCAGAGATGCCTTGGAAGAAAGGCCTGGTAATCTACTTCTGAAAAAATCGCCACTGAAAACCCTATGGAGCACAGTTCAACTCTGACACACATAGGCTTACAGTGAGTCAGAATCGACTCAATGACAACTAATGGATTGTAACATAACAAACTTCCCAACACTGATGGGCTCTGAAGGGCAGTTCTCATGTGAGGTCTCTCATGCACATTGCTGTCAGATGGTAGGTTGGGGCGGCAGTCATTAGAAGGCTGGGTTCTCAGGAGGGTATGGCTGGACCAGCTGGGGATCAGGTGAGCATCTGTCTTAGACTGGGTTCTCTAGAGAAGCAAACCTAGAGAAGCATATATATATATGTGTACGTAAGTGTATGAATATATATATGCAGAGAGAGAGATTTATCTCAAGGAAATGGCTCACATGGCTGTAGAGGCTGACAAATCCCAAGTCCATGGGTCAAACGTCAGCCTGGAGGCATCTCTTGACTCACTCAGCCGCAGGGGCTGACAAACCCCAGATCAGCAGGTAAGATGGCAGGCTGCGGACTCACAGGCCGTGGTGGCCAGTGAAACCCAAGACTGGCAGGCAAGACAGCAGGCCAACGGCTCAAGTCCCAAGAACTGGAGGTCAGATGATGATGAACCGGATGCAGGATCCAAAAGTGAGCAAAAGCCAGAAAGCTTTGCCATAAGGTCCACGTATATTGGATGCAGGCCACATCTGCAAGGAAACTCCCTTTACAGCTGACTGGCTGATCACATCATATCACGTCATGGAGGTGATTACATTATGTCACAAAATGGAAGATAACTATTATGTAGCGGCCAAACCACTGAGAATCATGGCCCAGAGAAGTTGACACACAACCTTAACCATCACAGCATCTCTCCCCTGACATGGCCTCTCCTTTCTCAGAGAAAATGGTATAATTTGTTTTTGAAACATAAGGACTCATTTCACTGGAGGTAGCATTAGGTGAGGAGCCCTGGTGGCACAATTGTTAAATGTTCAACTGCTAACCGAAAGGTCGGTGGTTCAAACCCACCAGCTGCTCTGTGGGAGAAAAGACCTGGCAAACTGCTCCGGTAAAGATCAGCCTAGGAAACCCTATAAGGCACTTCTACTCTGTCCTACAGGGTTGCTCTGACTGGGAGTCAACTCGATGGCCCACAATAATAACAGTATTAGGTGGCTTGTAACACTTAATTTGATTGGCCAGTGAGTGGGGTGGGGTAGGGCACAGGCCCGAGAAGTCCAGTGGAGGCAGCATATAGGAACACAGGTTTCAGAGGTGGAGACCTAAGATTCCTCTAGCTGCTTTGCCACTTTCTCAGCTGTATACTACACAGCATTGGGGGCAGATTCTTGTCCTTTCTGAGTTTCATTTTCCCATCTCTAGAATGGGGTGAATAATCCCTATCTTGCAGAGCATTTGTGAAGACTAAAAAAGATAAGAAAGTGCTTAGAGCAATGCCTCCTGTTTAGATGATGTCAGTTAAGTGCTCAAGACATTCATTGCAGGAAGAAGTGTTCTGGGAGCTGAGCCTATATGCAGCCCGACAAATGAGAAATCATAGTGCTGAGAAATTCGGTTGCTTCCAGGATCTCTGGCAATGGCTAGAACCAAACATTACCTTTTACTGTTTTAGTCCAATGGGGGAAAACACACTTTTGGTGAACAAACTTGCTTTTGGATACATGTTTCTACCTGCATCAATGTCCTTGTGGAGTATCCCCAAAAGAAATTCAGGCCTGTGGCTTATTCTGGTGTCTTGTATACAGGGTTGTTTTTTCACTGCAGCACTGGAAGTGCCTCTTCACTGTCTGTTTGGCTCTGGGGAAGGGGAAGCTAGGATCACAGCTGGCTCTAAGTGGGTGTATGCTGAGCATGGCCACTACTGGTCCTTTGTATGTTGTACCTCTCTCCTGAACTGTCAGGTCTTTCAGTGACAGCTAAATACAGGCTTTGTACATGTGTTAAAAATCAGGCATACCAGGGACAGCTCAGATTTCATCTCACTGAATTACCTTCTGCGTTGGTCCTTAGGAAGAGGGCCACAACCTCAAACACAGATTAAGTTGCTTTAAAGTAGAATTACAGGACAGGGAGCCTGGCTGGGGAAATGGGCTTAGGATTTAAGGGCATCACAGAGAGGATCTACTGCTTGACTGCTTCACGAAATACAGATATTGGCAAGAAGTTTGCCTTTTTTTTTTTTTTTTTTTTAACATCTTCATGGGGCTTTAAAACCCAAGCTGGAGAGGCAGCAACAATTTATATCTCCATCAGTGCTAAAGCCAGGGACAATCCCTCCACCCAAGTGACAGGAAAGCATCCAGAACTAATTTGAGTCCCCAGGCAGATTTAGAAAATTATGATGCCTCAACAGGGGGTAGAGTGGGATAGATCCGCTTTTGGCCCACTTTGGAAAATGATCTCTTCCCACTACAAATAAACAGATGACAGAAAGTGCAGGCCAGGGGTGCAGAGAGCCTGACTAGGTAATTTTAGCCATTGACGTGGAGACATTTTTGCTGCTCAACAAGATCAGGGCTAAGCTTGGAGTGGGCAGAGTTCCTGAGCATCTTCTGTGGTCAAGTGTGCAGCTTGGTCATCAGTCAGTAGGGTAATGAGCATAGGGGCTGTGTCCCCTTCAGCCAGGCCAGGCGGCTCCATCACGCTCGTCACAACAACAAGGGTCTGTGTGTGTCTACTTCCTCCAAGGGAAAGGACATTATTAGTATTATTTTTAACCTGCTTTATTTTTTTACAGCACATTTTTTAAAACAACCAGCAAATATCCTTGGCCAAAAATGGACTATGAGGTCAAGGAATAAAACCATCAGCACTTTAAATGGAGACTGACATATTGTTATTGTGTGTAGAGCACAACCGCTCCATAGGGTTTAAAGGCTGTATGTGACCTTTGGGAAGCAGATCACCAGGCCTGTCTTCTGCGGCACCTCTGGGTAGGTTTGAGCCGCAAACTTTCACCTAGTAGTTGAGTGCTAAACCATTTGCGCCACCCAGAGACTCATGAAATAGACATAGAGTCAATCAATGAATCTGAAAATAGATGAAGAGAATATGTAAGATCATATAACAAGTATTTCTTGAAGTCCTAACTATGTGCTTAGCTGTAATTTCTGTATTTATTTTATCCAAACCATAAACAGATGAAAATGGGTTTCCCAAGGTAATTAACCAAATAATGTGACTGCTAAAAATCTAAGTAAAATTTAGGCCACATTATAAGAGACAGAGACACTAGAAAGAGGAAGGTGATGCAATTGTTCCTTTCTGTGCTGTGGGTTCCAAACATCACGTTTTAAGAAAAAGTAGTGAGAATCTGGGACATGTTCAAAGAAGAAAAGCCAGCGTGGTAGGCGGACTTAAAACTCCGTTATATAAGGACTGTTCAAGAACTGGGACTGCTTTGGGTAAAGGAAAGAATACTCAATGAGCAAGGGGATATATATATTTTAGTGGCAGTCATGTGGTCTTAACTTGTTTATATGGAAGTCCCAGGACAAGCAGAACTATGAGGCATAGTTAGAAGCTGCAAAAAATCACTCAAGTATGGAATGGGGTGCTTCGGGTGGCAGTGGGTTCCCTGTCATGGTGAGAAAGGAAGACCCATTGACAGCGGTACAGTAGAGGGAATTGTGCATTGGATGGAACTGGATTAGGATAAAATGGATTGAGGCAGGGTAGTGCAATGGTTACATTAAAACTCAGCTCTAAAATCAGCAAGACTTAGAGGCCTTGCGTCGCTTATTTTATACGACCCTGAACAGTCTCCTTAGCTTTTTTGAGCCTCAGTTGCTTTTTCAGGAAATGAAGATAACAGTGTCTGCCCCATAAGGTTTTCTGAAGAATTAAACGCATTAAAATATGTAGAGAGCTTAGTGTTTTGCACACAGTAAGTGCTTAATAAATGACAGCTGTTATTATGATTAAATATTAGGTTTTTTATTACCCTGATAATCAAATGTAAGCTTTCCAAATCCCTTAGATTCAAGGTCCTAAACCTATATCCAGGAGCCGTGGTGGCTCAATGGGTAAGTGCTCTGCTGTTAACTGAAAAGTTGGCAATTCGAACCCACCAGCTGCTCCACAGGAGAAAGACCTGGTGATCTGCTCCCATAAAGGTTACAAATCAACTTGACAGCACTCAACAAACCTATGACACTTAAGCTTCCAACCACTAGGTGGCAGACAGACTGGCACCCTACTTCTCTGGAATCTACAGCTGAGGTAAGAAGCAGTAAGAAAGCAGTGAGCTGTGGAAGAGGAAAGAGAAATGAACATGGACCCACATGCTCACAGCAAAAGTCAAAGCAGGGTGGGACCAGTGAGATCAGGCCATGAATCTGCAGGGACTTTACTGCACTTCGACTTTTGTAGTTCCTTTTCTGTTTGGCTTTTGTGGGAATAAAACATTTGTTGAATACATAGAGGTTTTCCTGAAAGCTGACCCTTATGCTGAAATTACTCAGGGACAGGGAGAACAAGTGGAAAGATAGTTCAGAAAGGGAAGTATGTGCTCACAGTCTAGCAAGGAAGACTCTGGGAATATATAGTACAAGACTGTTTCCAGCCACCCACAGTTTCCTCAGTCCCAGGCTAGCGTCTGCCTGCATGAAAACATAAGCCAAAAATACAGGCACCAAAGAGTCATTTCTCACCTATTCTTCCTCCTTTATCCCAAGCTTCCCCTCCCCCAGCCCGCAGTAAAATAAATACAAAAAGACAGCATCCCTCTGGGAAAAGATGTTGGCTTTCCCCTGGGAAAGACATTGACATGGGAGCCAGGTGGATAGAAATTAGCCCAAGCTGGGTTACTAAGTAGCTGTGGGATAACCTAGTCCTAGTTGACTTCCAAGAGCCTCTCCCATCTTAATAGTCTCCTATTCTAAAGCAGAGTCACAGTTTTCTCTGAAGCCTAGTGTCGGAGCCTTAGTTTCCTGGCCCCATTCACATGAAAGCCCTCAAATGCATGGAATGTTAGAAGAACTGAAAGAGACCTTGAAAATCAAGTAGTCCTACTCCTTCAGTTTATAGATTAGGAAACCAAGACTTGGAAAGATGAAGTAATTTTACCAGACAGATAGCTGACTAACTAGAGATCGGGCCAGGATAAGAGTTCAAGCCCTCAGATGCTCTGATGATCTTTCACGTACACATACACACACACTTCACTGTGATATTTTTATGAGCTTTGCTGAGTATGATTTACATCCCATAAAATATCTACTGGGGAGCAAAATCATCCCTAGTGGAGATCCATGGGTCTAATCCATTTTGTTGATGTTTTCAGATAATCCACTTTCGTTTTCATTGATTTTTCTCAATTGTTTTTCTGTTTTTAATTTCATTGGTTTCTGCTCCAGTGTTTTTTGTTTTATTTTTTCTGCTTTTTAGGTTTAGTTCACTCTTTCCCTACCTCCACCCTAGTTTCTTAAGGTGGAAGCTTAGATGATTAATTTGGGATACACAAAGTGATTTTAAGACAAAACTGTATTTTAGACAACTCGGAATTTAGAAAACCTAGCCTCTTAGCTATAACTTTTTATATATTAACAAATATTAAGTGATAAAGGGTTTTCCCCAGCCCTCACTCTTGTCTTTGCTAAGAAAAATACTAAGTACCAGAAACTTAGTTTTGGTGTCTTTTTAGCAAGCTATCTTACCTAATAATCTTGTCTTCCCTAAATGACACAAATTCTCAGCCTTTTCTGGAAACTTCTTTCCTACCTCTCATCTACATTCTGATTTACAGTTCCTCCTTCCACTCTCACTTTGACAGATGAGCTAATCTGATCAAACAATTGGTGCTGACTAAATAAAATAATCGCATCTTTTCTAAGTACCATAAATAAGGAAAGCCACATGTAAGTGCTCAATAAACAGGAGCTGCTAACGTAATCACTAGCGTAGTGGTGGCAATACAGATGATAGAGTGCCTTTTGGAAAAATTAGACCTTGACTCAAGAACACTCTCAAATCATGGAAGGCCAAAGGAGACAGTTGGGCAAGCCTGAGACGAAGACTTGGTTGACTTAGTTCAGTGATCAGGCTGATGGGGGGCTCCGCATTCCAAGATCGGGTGCTAAAAGCTGGGATAAGGTCACCACCAGGAGTAAAAGGGACAGACGACTTTAAGCCTCCTTAGCAAGCATTACAGTTAAGCCAAGGAAACCAAATTCAGTCAATAAGCACTAAGGTCAGAAGCAGAACTGATAACAAGGGACTGGACAATTATGAAGAGCAGGGCAGAAAACAAGTGTTTTTGGACAAAGTAAAAAGGCCCTGGAGTCCTTGGGTGGTGCAAATGGTTAATGTGCTTGGTGCTAACTGAAGTCCACCCAGAGGGGCCTCAGAAGAAAGGCCTGGTGATCTACTTCTGAAAAGTCAGCCACTGAAAACCCTATAAAGCACAATTCTACTCCGACACACGTGGGATCACCATAAGTCTGAGTCAACTCGACGGCAATTGGTTTTAGCTGAAAGATGCTTCCCATTAGTTTGCAGGTTGCCCTCCTGGGTTCTCCGGGCACGGAGGATGTGTCAACGGCCAAGTGGCCTGATAGGTTACAGGAAAGCTGGCCATCAGCTGGCAGCCTGCTCTGCCCGTGTGCTGTGCACAGGGGACAAGTGGTGTGCTCTGTCTCCGTGTGAGGCAAAAGCATGAAATAAAGGGCCTGTCGAGAGGAAGGCAACACAGCTCCACGGTCCCTTCCTGATTCCAGTCCCTCTCCTTCTCGCAATCCCTGTACCTGTCATAGTCCCAAATTCATCATCTACTTTAGTTTCTCTCCCTCTGACCAAACCAGCTGCTTTCTCGCACATTACCTTAGCAAGGTTACATCCAGAGCTAAGTCCAGGGCTGTAGGGAGCATTCTTTCTCCACCTCAAACCCTGCTTCTTACATAACAATCGGTTCTTCTGTTTCAGGACAGCCTGGGTGTGGTGCCCTGCTGTTTACAGTACAAGAATACACTGTAGCCTTGCATCATCACACCACTGGGACAATGCCGAAACTGGAACATTTGGGCTGGAGCTGTGATCCTGTGGATACCTTCTGTGGTATGAGGCGTGTCTGTGAGCTGGCAACTGAGGCATGAAATTAGGAGAAAGTTATCAGAAAAAGGTTTCCAAAGGGGGATAGAGGACCTACAAGGTGCCACGTGCGTGTGCTAGGAACTTTACATGCATTGTCTGATTTAACTTTTGCAACTCTGTGAAGCAGCTCTCATTCTCATTATTTTCCATGGGAGGATAGTGAGGCCCACAGACCTGAAGTAACTGCCCATAGTGAGTATGTGGCATATTAAGCAACTACCCATAGTGAGTATGTGACATATTAAGCAACTGCCCACACTGAGTATGTGGCAGATCTGGGATTCCAACCCAGGGCTGGTTGACTCTAAAATCTCTCCCTTACACCACATCACGTCACACACCATGTGATGGAGAACATGATAGTTACCTTGGATAATCCCTGCAGTCAGTTTTCTTTTGCCCAACCACAATCCCTAGGGTAGAGAATTCTGGGAGGATGGTAACATGAAAGTGTCCTAGATCCCTTCCCTCCTCCAGTTTAACTCCCCTTCTGAGCTAAGGGAGCCCTGGTGGCTCAGTGGTTAAGAGCTCGGCTGCTAACCAAAAGGTTAGCAGTTCAAATCCACCAGCCGCTTCTTGGAAACCCTATGGGGCAGCTCTGCTCTGTCCCATAGGGTCACTATGAGTTGGAATCAACTCAACAGCAACAGGCTCAGTTTTTGGTCCTGAGTTAAGCACTGCCAGAGCTGTAGTTGGAAACTGTGAAGGTAGAGATCACTGTATGTGCAGGATTTGGAGACCATAAGGTCACAGATTAGAATACACGTATAGGTTCTCAAAGTGTAGTCTGACAACCACTGGGTGTCCATGAGACCCTTTCAGAGAGTCTGTAAACCCAAATTTATTTTCTTAATAATACTAAGAGGCTAGTTGCGTTTTCAACTGTACAGTGGAGTTTTCCAGAGACCATGTGATGTGTGATGACATCATCACTCTGAAGGCTAATGGAATGTGTGCTTGTGTATTCTTGGGTTTCAGTGTTTTCTGTTTTAATTCCTAGTCTGTCAGATATTGATAGAAATAACTCATATAAACTCCTTGAGCTCCTCAATGAAGTTAAGCATATGAATGAGTCCTGGGCCAAAAAGTTTTGAGAATGACAGTGTACAATAACTGAACATTATTAACCACTAACCTAATCTAATTGACATTTATAGACCAATATACCCAACAACTGCATAATGTTGTTGTTGTTAGGTGCCGTCGAGTCGGTTCCGACTCATAGTGACCCTATGCACAACAGAACGAAACACTGCCTGGTCCTGAGCCATCCTTACAATCATTGTTATGCTTGAGCCCTTTGTTGTAGCCACTGTGTCAATCCACCTCGTTGAGGGTCTTCCTCTTGTCTGCTGACCCTGTACTCTGCCAAGCATGATGTCCTTCTCCAGGGACTGATCACTCCCGACAACATATCCATCCTTGCTTCTAAGGAGTACTCTGGTTGCACTTCTTCCAAGACAGATTTGTTTGTCCTTTTGGCAGTCTGTGGTATATTCGATATTCTTCACCAACACCACAATTCAAAGGCATCATTTCTTCTTTGGTCTTCCTTATTCATTGTCCAGCTTTCACATGCATATGATGCAATTGAAAATACCATGGCTTGGGTCAGGCACACCTTAGTCTTCAAGGTGGCATCTTTGCTCTTCAACACTTTGAAGAGGTCCTTTGCAGCAGATTTACCCAATGAAATGCCTCTTTTGATTTCTTGACTGCTGCTTCCATGGCTGTTGATTGTGGATCCAAATAAAACGAAATCCTTGACAACTTCAATCTTTTCTCCGTTTATCATGATGTTGCTCATTGGTCCAGTTGTGAAGATTTTTGTTTTCTTTGTTGAGGTGCAATCCATACTGAAGGCTGTGGTCTTTAATCTTCATTAGTAAGTGTTTCAAGTCCTTTTCACTTTCAGCAAGCAAGGTTGTGTCATCTGCATAACACAGGTTGTTAATGAGTCTTCCTCCAATTCTGATTATCCGTTCTTCTTCATATAGTCCAGCTTCTTGGATCATTTACTCAGCATACAGATTGAATAGGTATGGTGAAAGAATACAACCCTGACGCACACCTTTCCTGACTTTAAACCAATCAGTATCCCCTTGCTCTGTCCAAACAACTGCCTCTTGATCTATGTAAAGGTTCCTCATGAGCACAATTAAGCATTCTGGAATTCCCACTCTTTGCAATGTTATCCATAATTTGTTATCATCCACACAGTCAAATGCCTTTGCAATGCCAGAGATTGAATGATAGAATTTTGCAAGACCAATGACTTCTTCATTGCAGATACTTTCTTTCACCAACATAAACGGCGACTATACACATGGACCTTGCCAGGTGGAACACACAGAAATCAAATTGACTACATCTGTGGAAAGAGATGATGGAAAAGCTTGATATCATCAGTCAGAAGAAGGCCAGGGGCCGACTGTGGAACAGACCATCAATTGCTCATATGCAAGTTCAAGCTGAAACTGCATGATACACATTGTTTTTCAATGTCTATGAAACATTCATCGAGACAGAATATATATGCTGGGACACAAAACAAATTCTAATAAATTTCAAAGGGCTAAAATCATATAGAGAATATTGTCTGGTTAAAATAAAGTTAGAATTTAATAACAAAAGGATATCTGAAAACTCTCCCCAAATATTTGAAAATTAAATGAAATACCTTTAAATAAAGAAGAAATAATAAAAGCAAGTAGAAAATATTTTGAACTGAACGATAATGAAAGCACATCATATCAAAATTGTAGAAAGCACATAAAGTGTTGCCTAGAGGGTAGTGTATAGTTCTAAATGATTTTATTAAAAGAAGAAAGATTTAAAATCAATAATTGATGCTTCCACCTTTAGAAATTAGAAAAGAGTGGCAAATCAAACTATTAAATAAAAAATAAACAGAAGGAGAATAACAATAAAGATAGGAAAGGAAACCAATGAAATAGAAAATAAACCAACTAAAAGAAAGAAAAAAAGGAGAAAAGCCAGTTCTTTGGAAAAAATCAATAAAATTAATAAACCTCTAGCTAGAGAAATTGCTAACAAAAAAGAAAGAAAACAAAAACTACCCATTTCAGGAATAAAAGAAGGGGCATCACAATAGATTATTCAGACATTAAAAGGATAATAAAGGAATATCAGGAACTATGCCAATAAAAATGACAACTTAGATGAAATGGAAAAAAATCCTTGAAAGACACTAATTACCAAAACTGCTATAAGAAGAAAAAAGAAAATCTGAATAGCCTTAATATGTTAAGGAAATTTAACTTACAAACTCTAGGTTCAGATGGCTTCACTGGTGAGTTCTACCAACAATTTAAGGAAGAAATAATACCAATATAATACAAACCCTTTCAAAAAATAGAAGAGAAAATGCTTTTCAGTTCTTTTTATGAGGCCAGCCTAACCATAATCCCCAAAACAAACAAGAGCATTACAAGAAAGAAAATGACAAATCAACATACTTCAAATACATAAACACAAAAAATTACTAACAAGATATTAGCAAATCAAATCCAGCTATATATAAAAACATTAAATCATCATGGCTAAGTGGAATTTATCCCATGAATGCAAGATTGGTTCATCATATGAACATTAAACTGGTGATTCATCTTATTAACAAAAAAATTAAACCCATTGCCATTGAGTCGATTCCAACTCATAGTGGATTAACAGAATACAGGACAAGGATATACTTGTAAATGATTCAGAGAAAGAGAATGATAAAGCAAATTGGTAAAATGTTAACATGTTGGGAAATTGGGTGAAGGATATATGAAAATTTGAAATTCTTTCAAAACAAAAAATTTAAAAAATTAAATAAACAAATATAAATAACATTTTCCAAGGGGTATCTAAAAAAAAAAATGTTGCATGGAATCAGCACGCAGGACAGACTGGAGTGAAGCTGGTGGCAGGAAGAAATTTCCCCTACTCACACCCAGTATGGTCTACAGAGTGGTGATCTGCCCCAGCCACATTTTCAATTTTCTAATGGTTCCTGGCCTAACACTGATGGCCGAGGACCAGACAAGCTGTGGGATGACATCAAGGACATCCGACATGAAGAAAGCAAAAGGTTATTGAAAAGACAGGAAAGAAAGAATGGACTAGAATGGATGGCAGAAGAGATTCTGAAACTTACTCTTGAACATAGAGTATCTAGGGCGAATGAAAGAAATGATGAAGTAAAAGAGCGGAACAGAAGATTTCAAAGGGCGGCTCAAGAAGACAAAGTATTATGATGGAATGTGCAAGGACCTGGAGCTGGAAAACCAAAAGGGAAGAACATGCTCAGCACTACTCAAGCCAAAAGAACTGAAGAGAAAATGCAAGCCTTGAGTTGTAGTATTGAGGGATTCTATGGGTGGAATATTGCCTGACACAGGAGGCATCAAGGGAAGATGGATGGAATGCACAGAGTCACTGTACCAAGGGGATTTGGTCGACGTTCAACCATTTTAGGGGGGTGGCATACAATAAAGAACCAATGGTATTGAGGGAGGAAGTCCAAGCTGTACTGAAGGCATTTGCAAAAAACAGGGCTCCAGGAACTGACGGAATACCAATTGAGATGTTTCAACAAAGAGCTGCATCACTGGAAGTGCTCACTCGTCTAGGCCAAGAAATTTGGAGGCCCGCTACATGGCCAATCGACTGGAGGAGATCCATGTTTGTGCCCATTCCGGAGAAGGGTGATTCAACAGAATGTGGAAATTATGGAACAATGTCATTGGTATCAAACACAAGCGAAGTTCTGCTGAAGATAATTCAAGAGCAGTTGCAGCAGTGCATTGACAGGAAACTGCCAGAAATTCAGGCTGTTTTCAGAGGAAGACTTGGAGCAGGGGATATCATTGCTGATGTCAGATGGATCTTGGCTGAGGGCAGAGAATATCAGAAAGATGTTTACCTGTGTTTTATTGACTATGCAAAGGCATTTGACTGTATGGATCATGGCAGATCATGGACAACATTGGAAGAATGGGAATTTCAGAACACTTGGTTGTGCTCATGAGGAACCTATGCGTAGACCAGGCGGTGGTCATTTGAGCAGAACGGGGGGATCTTTCATGGCTTGAAATCAGGAGGGGCATGCACCAGTGTTTTATCTTTTTACCATGCTTGTTCAGTCTGTATGCTGAGCGAATAATTCAAGAAGCTGGACTATGTGATCCAGCATCAGAATTGGAGAAAGATCCATTAGTAACCTGTTATATGCAGATGACACAGTCTTGCTTGCTGAAGGCAATGAGGACTTGCAGCACTTACTGATGAAGACCAAAGAACACAGCCTTCAGAATGGATTGCACCTAAACATAAAGGAAACAGGGGTCCTCATAGCTGGACCAATGGGCAGCATCGTGGTGAGCAGAGAGAGTGCTGAGGTGGTTAAACATTTCATTTTATTTGGATCCATGGTCAATGCCCATGGAAGCAGCACTCAGGAAATCAAAACGACGTATTGCATTGGGCAAATTTGCTGCAGAAGACTTATTTCAAGTGTTAAAAAGCATAGACATCACTTTGAGGACTAACGTGTGCCTGACCCCCCCCCCAAAAAAAAAAAAAGCCGTGGTATTTTCAATAGCCTAATATGCATGCGAGAGCTGGACAATGAATAAGGATGACTGAAGAATTGATGTCTTTGAATTATGGTATTGGTGAAAAATATTGAATATATCATGGGCTGCCAGAAGAATGAACAAATCTGTCTTGGAAGAGGTGGGGCCAGAGTGCTCCTTTGAAATGAGGATGGAGAGTCTCCGTCTTACATACTTTGGACATGTTATCTAGAGGGACCAGTGCATGCTTGATAAAGTAGAGGGTCAGCGAAGGACAGGGGAGCCCTCAATGCAATGCACAGACACAGTGGCTTCAACAGTGGACTCAAACATAGCAACGACTGTAGAGATAGCACAGGACTGTACAGTGTTTTGTTCTGTTGTACATAGGGTCCCCATGAGTCCGAACTGATGCTATGGCACCTAACAACAACAACAGTGGTTCCTGGCCTAAGTACTTAAAGTATATAACCAGGAAATATGGTTCTTCACTCACACACATTAAATGTCCAAGGTAGCTCTTCAGACGACACACCTGGAATCGTCTCTGCAGCATGCCCTGTGATTACACTATGTAAAGAACAGAAAGCCAGTCTTGCTTCTAACTAGAGCCTCTGATTATCTTGCTGGTTGTGTTCCATCTCCAGCTATAGGCCTCTTCTCCCCGTCCCCAAGAACCTAATGAAAATTTTACAAGGTTTAAATTAGGCCAGTGCACAGTCTCTCTGAGATTTAATTGTATTCTATTCGTGTTAATCCACCACCCATCTATCTGTTTGTTGTAGCTTGCATGCTGCTTTGATGCTGGAAGCTATGTCACTGGTATTTCAAATACCAACAGGGTCACGCATAGCGGACAGATTGAAGCAGAGCTTCCAGACTAGTATAGACTAGGAAGAAAGGCCTGGCAATCTACTTCTGAAAATTAGCCAATGAAAACCTTATGAATCACAATACAATATTGTCCTACTGGATTCAAGCATGCCAACTATCATGAAGATGGCACAGGACTGGGCGACATTTCATTGTTACATATGTGGTCACCATGAGTCAGAATCAACTCAACAGCAGCTAACAACATTTGTGTTCATACTGAATCATAATCTAGTAGGGAAAAAAAATCATAAATTGAGAGAATCAGCGTGCTATAGTGGGAACAGCACTAAACTTCAAGTCTTACTTCTACCACCAACTAGTTGTGTGAGCCTGGGTAAATTATTTCTATAGTTCTCTGCACACAATCAGGAGTCTGAATTAAATTTTCTTATTCGTGGTCTCCTTTAATTCTAAAAAAAAAGGGGGGGCTACTAAGGAAAAGGCACCCCTAACATTGGATAGGCTGCATACCCATGACAGCTATCTTTTCCCTCTGGAGTAAAGAGAACTTGCATTAAATTCTGAAGGCTGACCTTGGTTTAAGTTCATAGCATTGACATTGCTCTACCGAGGAGAAGGATTACAGCTAGGAGGCAGCATTCCCACACCCAAACCCTATTTTATAACAACCTTTGCCAGCTATGCTATGTTTAGCTTAAACTATTTCTGCATGCACAACAGTGAAAAATTAGAGGAGAAAAAAGACAAAAATTTAAAGCCTTATAATCACTCCTAAATGCCCTAACTCTTTTACTGGATCCCCATCCTCCATACCCTTAATCTCTGAGATTTATTCATTATTTATTGCCAATTGCTGCAATAGTGTGCAGAAGAGTTGTCCTCCTACAGTCTGGCATGTTCAGGTTCCTATTTCCTGCAGGTCTGGCTCAGATCCAGCAGCTTCAAGTAGTCAGTGAGTTGGGAGAGTGTGAAAGTGGTGTGGCGGGAATACCTGACTTCCTCTAACTTTACAAGGGGAGAGAGAATAATCATCAACATCAGCCCAAGGCTGATTAAGGCTGATTCCCAGGAGGCAGAGGTCAAACATACCCCCACCTTCCAATCTTTTCACCAATTCTGATACCAACTGTCCCTTCCATGGCACTCTCTACTTCTCTGCTAGGTTTGATGATTTGTTGCAATGGCCACGCAGAACGCACAATCACACAGACGATACTGACAATTATGGGATTTATTAGGGAGGTAACAGGTTAGAGCCCTCATGGCACAGTGGTTAAGAGCCTGGCTGCTAACCAAAAGGTCGGCAGTTTGAATCCACCAGTCACTCTTTGGAAACCCTATGGAGCAATTTTACTCTGTCCTATAGGGTCACTATGAGTCAGAATCAACTTGATGGCAATGGATTAGTCTTTTTTTTGTTGTTGTTTTTAACAGGTTACAATGCGGGATCAGGAATGGCTCAAGATACAGTTCTTCGGTCAGCAGAGCTTTTCAGCCACGCCTGCAGGCAGGCCTCTCCCTAGGCTCCCAGACCACTGAGCCCCTCGGCCTCATCTCTGTCCTGCTTGCGGAAGTGTTACAAAGCTCTTTAGCTCCACCAATAGGTGCCCAAAGGCACCCCATTCCTCTAGGAAGCCTCTTTTCCAAAGGCTCTCAGTTCTGTCACTCACGGGTTGGCATGCCCATTGTAACCATCTTGCTTTGTGGGCCAGAAAGCCCACTGTGTCTAGGCCGTTCTCAGCCAGAGGTGGATTAGCCAGTAAGCAAGGTATAAAAAAAAACTTTTTTTTTTTGAAAAAAAAAAAAGGTATACACAGGCTTAATTGTGTTGACTTACTAACCTGTAATGTACATTTTCAATTTATAACAGGTGAAATTGTGCACTACAGGTTAGGAAGTAAACACAAGTTAGCCTGCGCATACCTTGCTTATTGGGTAATCCGTCCCTGTTCTCATGATAGGAACCCTGAGTCCAAAGGACACGCTTTACTCCTGGATCTTCTCTCTTGATGGTAGTGAGGCCCACCCTCTGCTCTGGGATTGGTTCTCTTTTAAAGCATAGAGCGATGGCAAAACTGATAAATCCACTTGTTAGCATTCCATACACTTTATTTGCATGGTCCCACCCCATAAGAGTGCCATGTACCTTATTTGCATTATTAATAATCTGTTCAATCTGCTTGGTGGGCCAAACACCTTATTTGCATAGTCCCACCCAATCATTGTGGGAGTTAAAACACCATGCATGGCTAAAAGGGCCATATTAAATAATTAGCTGCGTCGCGGAAACACTGGCTATGCCTAATTTTGCATGAAAGCAGGTCTTGGGCATGTACATTTTAAAGTGATTCTCCAGGCTCTGGCTTCCCCTTTCGGCTCTTCATCTATGCTAAAGCGTTTGACTCTTTTTCCTTAAACACCAAACTTCTATAAGATTGTCTCTTCTCTCAGTGATGATTAAGCACAGATCCATTTTCTTTTTCAGATTTTTCTCTGATCTGATTTTTCCTTTTCTTAAAGGGGGAAAAAAATGCAAGTAAGAAAGAGAAAGTTATGCTCAATTTCCCTTGTGGAGCCGGACAAGGGAATACAATGGGAGTCTTATACCCTGGAGGAATTCTAGGAATCCTGAAGATGGGCACGTGCTGCCTGAGCTGAGTGCTTTTTTACAACAGAAAATGGAAGAGCAAGGGTGAACTGTGTTCACCTGGTGCAGGTGGGATAAATAGACCCTGAGACATATGGTGCACCTGAAGTCAGCAAGTCTCTGTCAAAACAGCAGGGGAAAATATTTTAATTCCTCCTACAACTCAATTTTGTTAAACTATAAAAATAATCAAGTATGAAAAAAAAGAAAAAGTAAAACATAAGAAATGTCTAACATACAAAAAAATAAAAACTTTAGTATAATGAACACTCATATTTTGTCACATTTGCTTTATATTTTTATATGTATTTCTATATAAATTAGTGGAGTCCTGGTGGCATAGTGGTGAAGAGATCGGCTCCCTACCAAAAGGTCAGCAGTTCGAATCCTCCAGCCACTCCTTGGAAACCCTATAGGGCAATTCTGCTCTGTTCTACAGGGTCACAATGAGACGGAATCGACTCAATGGCAATGGGTTATATAAATTAATGAGGCATTTTAAAAGAAAATTTCAGAATCATGACGGTTTGCTTCTAAAATACGTACTTTTTTTCTCAAAAAAGAAAATTTTGCAATTTAACCACAATATCATTATTACTGTTAAAATTTACAATAATTTCATAATATCATGTAAACCCTCTATTCAATTGCTCCAAAGGTACCAAGAACGTGTTTTATAGCTGGTTTCTTCAAACTAGAATACAATCAGACCAAGCCAATTGTCTGGCTGACTGTAACATTTTACATTTACCTACATTCTTCCTTGTAGCGTCATTTAACTTCTCTCCCCTGGTTGTCTTTTTAGATTTCAAGCCTTGATTATATTCAAGGTAAAGATTTTAGTAATAACCCTTCACAGGCAATACTGTGTAGTTCATGTTGCATCACGTCAGAGTGCACATGACGTCAGAACCTGCAGCCGTTGTAGTTTTTGTTGTTAGTTACCGTCTAGTAGAACTGCTCAATAGGGTTTTCAAGGCTGTGACCTTTCAAAGGCAGACTGTTAGGCCTGTCTTCTGAGGCACCTCTGGACACATGAAAACCACTAAGCTTTCAGCTGGTAGTCTAGCGCTTAACAGTTTGTGCCAGCTAGGGAGCCATTGTGCTACTATTGTTGTTGTTTGTTGCCATCAGATTGATTCCAACTCATGGCAACCCCACGCATGTAAGCAGAGTAGAATAGCTCCATAGGCCTTTCGGAAGCAGATCACCAGGCCTGCTTTCCAAGGTGCCTCTAGGTGGCTTGGAACCACCAACCTTTTGGCTGGTAGTCAGTTGCTGAAAGCACCACCCAGGGATTCCTTGTGCTACTAAATTTGATGACCTAGTACAGTCAGTTCTGCTATAATGTCAAGTATACATTCCTAAAAATCACTGTGCTATGCAGACTTACACAGTAAAACGCACAATGTTTGTAGGAAGAATGGAGTTTGGGTTTCAAGACTAAAAAATTTGTCGGGGACACATTAAATAAGAAAAAATAGGAAGCTATTAAACGCCATAGGACAGTTTTACACAGGTAAAATGGCTAAGAAATACATAAAAACCAAACCCAAGCTCTTTGCCATCGAGTCAATTCCAAGAGTAGAGCTGCCCCCATAGGGTTTCCAAGGCTGTAATCTTTACGGAAGCAGACTGCCATATCTTTCTCCTGAAGAGCGGCTGGTGGGTTCAAACCGCTGATCTTTTGGCTAACAGCTGAGCACTGATCACTGTGTTACCAGGGCTCATTAAGAAATACATAAATACTACAAAAAATATGGCACTATCTTAAAAAAAGACTTGAAGCTTGTTTGTGGAAATTGACATCAGAAGAGTTGCAACTTGTGAGTTATTGTGAAGGTAGAAGGAGGGTCACCTGAAATCAGATGGAGAGTTCTACCACCAGATGTAGACAGGTGTGGCTCATCACCCACATGGTGATGAGGTCGCTACAGATGTCTGAGGTATGCGCATGTGTGCACTCTGTGTATTCCTATACAGCTCAGTTCCACTGGTGCAGTTTTCTGCATTCGCCTAGTGCTTCCCATGGACAAAATTATGCCAAAGTAAACATGACATTGCATTATGCTCTAATTGTTCCCTAGCATATTAATTGCATTAGAAAAAAAATTGCATTTTCAAAACAAGTGTTATATCAGATCTGACTGCATCAGTAATATACCTCCTCTCTCTTTTTTCTTGGTCTGTCTAGCTTGAGGTTTCTTAATTTTGTTAACCTTTTCAAAGAGCAAGCTGTTGATTTCATTGGATTTCTCTATTCTGTTCTCCAGCTCATTTATTGTGCTCTTATTCTTATTAGGAAACGCTGGTGGCATAGTGGTTAAGTGCTATGGCTGCTAACCAAGAGGTCAGCAGTTCAAATCTGCCAGGCACTCCTTGGAAACTCTATGGGGTAGTTCTCCTCTGTCCTACAGGGTCGCTATGAGTCAGAATCGACTCACCAGCAGTGGGTTTGGTTTGGGGGTTTTATCCTTATTATTTCCTTCTTTTTACTTACTTTGGGCTTAATTTGTTCTTATTTTTTCCAGCTTTCTAAAGTGGAGTTTAGATAACCAGTTATAAATCATTGTTCTTTTCTAACATTAACTCTATGTAATTTTAGAGTTACATATTTGTCTCTAAGAGCTGCATTCCACAAATTCTGATGTGTTGTTTTCTCAGTATCATTGAGTTCAAAACATTTTCTAAGATTTCTGCATCTGTAAGGATAGAGTAGACCTAATTTCTCTATTCTTCCTATTGTTGTTATTGTTGTTAGGTGCTGTCAGGTCCCTTTTGATCATAAAGATCCCATATTACAAAGTAGAACTGCCCCATAGGGTTCCCTAGGCTATAATCTTTATGCAGGTGGTCGCTAGTTCTTTTTCCCATAGAGCTGCTGGGTGGGTTCAAACGGCCAACCTTTTGGTTAGCAGCTGAGCGCTTAACTATTGTGCCACCAGGCAGGGCTCCTTATTCTTCCTGTTAGGTACCATTTTAAAAACCCTGGACATTATATATAAAACAAACTCAAGAAGACCCTAAAAAGTGGACAGAAGAAGACAAATAGACTAGGAATCTTGAGACTGGAGGAGCAGCATGAGTCAAGGGTGATATAAGAAGCCCTCAATTTGGGGAGGCAGCATAGCATGGCACAGCGAGCTCTCAAACCTGGCTCACCATCAGAAGGATCTGGCAGCTTTGAAAAATACAGGTTTCTTCAACCAGATTTCTGGTCAACCAGGAAGCTGTCCAGGTGTTTCCAATGAACAGGTAGGTTTGGATAGCTACAGTCTAATACATGTTTAACACAAGTCCATTGACTACTTCGGTCACTGTGTCTGTTTCCATATAATTATTTGATTCCTACAAACCAGATTTAGTCTAAAGACTGCAAAGTCTGTTAAGAATACAACACTAACTATAGATAGAATTGATTGGGTGATATTACTTCTTTGATTATCATAAAAGTAAGCCCAGGGACAATGCCGTGTTTATAAACATATCTTATATGTAGACACAAATAATTTTGGGGCAAGTGGTTTGTTTCCTGGCGGCAGCTTTTGCTTCCTTGTTATTCTGTTTCCATTAATTCCCACTGCCCTTCAGCCCTGTGAACTTCCAAGATTGCAGACTGATTCAACAAGCTTCTTTAGGTCAAAGAAGGCCTCTTGCTTTTAAAGCTTTCTGTAGCATTCCATTCCTTCCCTTTCTTGAAATACTTATCCTTGGGCTTGCCCTTCCTCTTCCTGAAGGGTAACCTTCAGAGACCTGAAATTTCAATGTGGGCTAGGGAAAGAGGGCCCAAGAATGCTCCCTTTTTCCTGCGGACCTAGGCCTTAGGCAAGCACACTCCAGGCAAGAGAGGTCCACAAGAGGTGGCTGAGCCACACTCCAGGTCAAGTCCCAGCAGGCCCTTCTCCTGTCCTCACCCTCCCTTAGAGCATCAGGGGGCTCAGAGGCTTGGGCAAGGCTGGGTTTGGAGTTTTCTGGATCATCTAACGACCTACAAATCTCTTTCAACCAGATGTGAGTTCCTCACTGTCTTGCAGGAGCTTAAATGTTAGAGACTTGCAAACCTCATAGAAACCTCAAATACCATAATAAAATTATTTAAATTTCATTATTTTAAAGTAATTTAGAATAGTAGGGTAATTGTAAAGTGCTGAAAAACAGCTGCGGACCAAAACAATTCCACCCTAACACATGCTAAAATAACTGCAATATGTTGCAATGTTCTCATCATTTTGGAATCGGAAAAACTTGTCACTAATTGATAATTATCCTAGAGTCAAGAGTGGGTTTTGTTTGCCAACAGAGGTCCCATTCAGGGATTCCCCAAAGCCCATCCGTAGGGGTACCGATGAAATACAAGGATGCTCATCATGACAAGATACTTCTCCAAGCTCCGCTCATTTGGTTTCCATCCACACAGATATTGGGCTTAAGTGTGTAAGCTATCACCACCAACTTTTTTTTTAATATGCTTGCCTGTATTTGGGTTTTGCTTATTTGAAACCAGAGCTTCGAAACCATTAGTTCTGGTTCAAATACCTGCTGGGAATTTACATTTCTAATAAGTTCCCAGGAAGTTATACATAAGAATCACCTGGGGATCTTGTTAAACTATAGATTCTGATTGTGTATACCTGGGATGGAAATGCAAATTCTCAGCAGGGAATTATTAGAAATTCAAATTCACAACCCCAAGACTATGGCCCTTAGACACCCTTCAAACTTGGAACTGAAATTACTCCTGGAGATCACATTATAGCCATACAATAGACAGGCCTATAAAATGAACAATAACATCAGTAAGGAAAGTACACCCCAGAGCAATCAACTATACAAGATCTAAAGGGCAGCATTTGCCCAAAAGCAAAGTGCAGAAGGACAGCAGAGGTAGGAAAAATGGGCGAATAGACTTGGGGAACCCAGGGAGGAAGCGGAGACAGTGCTGACACATTCAGGGGTTTGCAACCACAACCAATGTCATGAAACAAGCTATGTACAAATTGTTGAACGGGCAACTCTGTAAACTTTTACCTAACAACAGTAAAATTTCAACAAAACAAAACACCCCTATGGAGCACAGTTCTACGCTGACACACATGGGGTTGCCATGAATTGGAGTCAACTACCTGGTTGGCGACTAGAGAGATCCAGAATGTGTGAAGCCATCTGACAAAAAAAGAACTGCTCCATAGGGTTTTCTTGGCTGTAATCGTTTCAGAAGCACATTGGCAGGGCTTTCTTCCTCGCTGCTAGATGGGTTAGTGAGAGAAAAAAATGTATATATATATATATTTTTTTTATCCAAGTTTATGAACCTGCTAAGTTAAGAACCCTTCTTCCAAGTATGGAGCCCTAGTGGCACAGTGGTTAAGAGTTACAGCTGCTAACCAAAAGGTTGGCAGTTTGAGTCTACCAGCAACTCCTCGGAAATCCTATGGGACAGTTTTACTCTGTCCTATAGGGTCGCTATGATTTGGAACCACCTTGATGGCAATGGGTTATTCTAAGTACAAGAAATTTATTACGGCTTGAGTTCTCATTACATTAGTTAGGAGTACACAATAGATCAAAACAGGAATATGCTATGTATTTTGGTAAGTAATTAAAACATATTAAAAGTAAATTTCCAGAAAAATAAATAAATGCAAATTCACAGCAAACAAACTATTTCCAAGCCCTGTTTGAAACCGAAATTTCCCTAACAGGTTTTTTTCTTTTTGTATTGTAGATATGGGTTTACAAAAATTAGTTTCATATTAAACAATTAGCACACATATATTGTTTTGTGACATAGGTTGCCACCCCCACGACATGTCAACACTCTTGCCTTCTTGACCTTGGGTTCCCTGTCACCAGCTTTCCTTTCCCCTCCTACCTTCTTGTCCTTGCCCCTGAGTTGGTGTACCCCTTTAGCCTCTTTTGTTTTACAGGCTTTTAATCTTTGGCTGAAGGGTGAGCCTCAGGAGTGATTAGCTAACAGGTGTTTGGATGATTAGGAGGAGGAAGATGATGATAATAGCTTATAGTAAAACAAAGCAAAGCAAAAGATAACATACTTGGGGAGCTTACTTAAATTAAACCGTTCTGAATTTCATGTTGATGCCCACTAACAAGACCCAACACAAGAAGCTCTTATGGGGTCCCCGTGCGCACATTCTTGCACAGGCTCCCTTTTGCCCACCCGTTCTCAGAGCCTGAAAACCATTATGAGCTATTGGATAAAAAGAGTTGAATTGGAATGGTTGATGTTCTGATCCTGTGGGAGGCTGGGTTAAGTCTGCAAAGTGTGTCTGGAGGTACAAGTCTAAGAACAGCCTTTGTCTTGTGCTCTCTGAAAGGGGACTGTCAACTCTGAATCAGCTCCTTCCAGCTCCCTCTGGGTACATAAGCAGTTATTCTCAGTCTTGCACCCTTAATTGCAAAGGACAGTGCTCATGGTAGAAATTCTCAGAGATCACTGAAGGGCTTTTTAGAAAGCAGCATGCAGAGTCAGGCTTCAGCGGCAGACAGAGGGCCAAACCAGGTCCTGATCCATTCATCCATCTATCACTGATTCATTCACCAAAATTTGCTGACTGCTTCACATGATCTTTTTTTTTTTTTTTTTTTTGAGGACTTCACTACTTTCTGGTATAATAAGATACTCCAAGCGCATAGTGTACCTTTCCTGCTTCAGACCTAAAATAAGCTTCTTTTCCCAAAGAGTTATGTTTCCTTATAGTAGGAAATGGTATTAGAAACCCAGATCTAGGTGCTCTGTGTTAGGTTTGAAGGTATAAAAATGAATAATATGTGCTTTTTTCTCCCAAATAATTCAAAATCTGACAATTAAGACAGACCTAGGAACAGCAAATCATAGTACGACAAAGTAAGAGCTATAAAGGAAGTGCTCCTAAACCTCCATTACACCTTCCCCAGCCCATGCGCACACCAGACTAGTTAACGTGAACAAATTCTGGGCAAAATGGCTGGGCCGTACACCTTGTGGATAAGCTTTTCAGGGTTTCGTGCTTTTCTGCATTTGCTATGCTTCCTTACTCCTTAGATGAAACTGGATCTAACTCCAGCTTCCCTTGGACACCCAGGAAGATGAGTGCTGGACCTCCCAGCCCTCTAAAATTCCTCTTATCCCAGGTAGTCACACGTTTCCCTTAGGCACCGTTGATGTTCTCCTGCCTGCATTCATGTTACCCTTTTCTTGCCCACTAGGAGTCTTCCTTTGGTAGCTTCCTTTGGTGCTGATTCTCTCTCACCACCCTTTTCCTATTCTAGCGGCGGTAGAAAAGCCTTCTTTTCACAACACTCTGTGGCTCCTTATCAGGTTTAAGTACAGGAACGTGCCTCCTGGTATTTTAGTCTCCTCTCTTGAAAAGTTTACATCCAGATTTCTTGGGATTTGTTTGGAAGACATTTAAATGGTACTACTTAGTTTTTCGATGGCACTAGAAAAAAAAAAAAAAAAACTTAGTTTTTAGAAGAAAGGCCTGCTGATCTACCTCTGAAAATCAGTGGCTGAAAATCCTATGGCTCACAATGGTCCTGTCTGCAACCCATTATGGGGATGGAGCAAGACCTGGCAGCATTTTGTTTCGTTGTGCACGCGGTCACTATGAGTCAGGGGCAGATTCAATGGCAGCTAACAATAACAACAACCCAGTCTTACACTTATTTTCCCCTCTGACTTTGAACTATATCAAACTGCTTTGATTCTTAGCAGGATGTCTCTGCATATTCAGGGCATTTAGCTCAGGGACAGGTGTTAATTTTGGTACTCCTACATTGTTCAAGAGTTTCAGTCCAAGTATGGGAGAGCCTGGCTGCACATCTATCAATCAATCTATCATCTATCTTTGTACATATATTTTTTACCATCTGTTTTCCTCATAAAAACAGAACCCTTTCACATGCAGAGTTCCCATGGCAAGCATTTCGATTAGTCTCTTTCCCCTGCAGATATGGAACAAGGAGGCGTTTCTAGATGCTTGCATGGTTTTGGGTCCAAAGTAGCATGCAAAGAAAGCTGATTTCCCACAATTTTCCAAAATTCTGACATTCTTAACTCCAACACAGTCTATAGAAACATGTACCAACCCTTAAAAATTTTGAGAGTGAAGGGAAAATTTTTCACTTACTCTCTGTTTTTATACCAGAACTCCTACTGAAATATTTTAAATTGCACAATAGTGAAAAGAAAGGGAAGACAGTAACTAAGTTATTTATTTAGCACATATGTGAATAGAATTTCATGACACATTGGGTAACTTGATTACATTACATTTCATCTTATTATCCCAAACATGTTAAATCTACAGTTACAGCCAGAAAGTCTGAAATGCTGTTGATAGGAGAAAGGACTAACTCGATTTTCCCTCCATGATAAACAGAGGCATAGCCCATGCTTTATAAAGTGAGACATTCCCCAAACCTCATCCCAGTGAAAAGGGACATATTTTAGACTTCTCAGAATTCTTACTGGAATTTGTACAGAACCTTACAGGAACTCCTACAATTATCAGGAGGTACTTGAGAATCAAAAAGATGAAAAACAAAATCTTTTATTAGAGGGCATTTCATAAGCATTTACCATGTACCTGGTCCACTCCCTGTCAGTTTGTCGTACTGTGGTGGCTTGCAGGTTGCTATGATGCTGGAAGCTATGCTACTGGTATTTCAAATACCAGCACAGTTACCCATGGTGGACAGGTTTCGGTGAAGCTTCCAGACCAAAATGGACTAGGAAAAAAGGCCTAGCAATCTACTTCCAAAAATCAGCCAATGAAAACCTTAAGGATTGTAACAGCATATTTTCCAATATGGTGTTAGAAGATGCAAACATACCAATGACCAAGAAGAGACGCAGGACCAGGCAATGTTTTGTTCTGTCATACATAAGGTCACCAGGAGTTGGAGACTTGATGATAACTAACAACAGGCATCTGGTACATTACTAAACCCTGAAGGGTCACAGAATATAAACAAAACTTGATCCTCAAGTGGCCTTAGAGACATATGTTCACATTATTGTAAATGTAAAGGGTCTAAGAGTACCCTTGGCACATAGAAAGCCCTTAGCAAACAGCTTTGATTATTAGCTTCTACACTATAATACAGGCACAATAGGTTTTTAAACATTGCTGTGACAGCACAGAGAAGGGCCTAATGTGGGGAGGCTGTAAGGCTTTTCAGAGGAAGATCAATATGGAACTTCTCCATGAAAACGGAAAGGGCATTCCAGGCAAAAGGAACAGCACAGAGAAAGCAAAGACTCCAATGGTCATCTTTACTAAAGGAACCTTGAGTGTGACCAGCGTCAATAGAACATAGGGTGAAAAGCTGGGGTGGTAGAAGATACAAATGTAAAAGCAAATTGGAGCCAGATGATGAAAGGCTTTGTTATGGATTGAATTGTGGCCCCCCAAAATACATGTCAACTTGCTTAGGCCATGATTTCCAGTATTGCGTGGTTGTCCACCATTTTGTGATCTGACGTGATTATCTTATGTGTTGTAAATTCTAACCTCTCTGATGTTAATGAGGTAAGATTAGAGGCAGTTATGTTAATGAGGCAAGACTCAATCTACAGGATTAGGTTTATTTTGAGTCAATATCTGTAGTGGATTAATTACTTTTGTGTGTGGCCTTTCTAGCCATGGTCTTGCAGCTCCCACACAGGTGACCAGGCAGGACTGTAAAAAAATAGGGTAATTGTGGCCTTCCAAAGGATGGTCAGTTTTGCCTTAAAAGAGAGCCAATTCTGGAGCAGAAAGCAGAATCCCACTACCACCAGGGAAGAACAGCCAGGAGCAGGTGTGTCTTTGAACCTGGAAACCCTGCACTGAGCAGCAACTAGACTCAGGAAACAGAGAACAAGCTGTAACCCGGAAGACGGTAAGAAGCAGTGGCAGGAGAGACCCAACAGCAAGAGACAGCACTGTGGTCTTCGCAGCCCATGGAGAGAGAAAGCTGAGTGCCTTTGGGGAGAGGCCTAGGGCCAGGGAGAGGCATGTCTGTAAGCATAGTTGGGAAGAGGCTGTCCTGATAGGAGAACTCTATCCTGAGTGTTCCTGAGCCTGAATTATAACCTGTTACTTCCCTTATAATAAACCCCATAATCGTGAGTATGGTCTTTGAGTTCTGTGTGGCCACTGCAATGAATTATCGAACCAGCAGAGAAGTAGGGAGTGCTGTGGGAGGGATGGTTTGTGTCAGAATTGGTAAAGATGGTGGAGGGAGGAAGCATGTCTGACCTCTACCTCATAGGAAACAGCCTTGGGCTATTGATCTTGGTTCTTCTTCCCCCTTGTGGGGTTGGAGGAGGTCAGACACTGCCTACACAATGTTTTTACAATTTCTTTTGAGAAAATAGAGCAGAGAGGAGAGAGGCCTCACTATCACCAAGAAAGAAGAGCCAGGAGTAGAGTACATCCTTTGAACCTGGGTCCCGTTCCTGAGAAGCTCCTAGACTAGGGGAAGACTGATGACAAGGTCCTTCCTCCAGAGCTGATAGAAAGCTTTCCCCTGGAGCTGACATCTTGAACTTGGACTTCTAGACTCCTAAACTGTGAATAAATTTGTTTATTAAAGCCATCCACTTACAGTATTTCTGTTATAGCAGCAGTAGATAACTTAAGACAGGCTTATGTAGTTCAGACATTATTCTGTACACAATGGGCAGCAAAATTTTTGAGTGGGAGAATTATGTGATCAAATCTGTAATTTAGAAAGATCACTGTGAGGGTAATGAAAAGGAAAAGCTGAGTGGGAGATGGGAGAGGCAAAGGCTGCAATTAGGAGGCTCTTATTAGGGTGGCAAATGGTTAACACCCTCAGCTAACTAAAATGTTAGAGGTTGAAGCCCACCCAGAGGCACCTAAGAAAAAAAGGCCTGGTGATCTACTTCCAAAAAGCAGCCACGGAAAACCCTGTAGAATACAGTTCTACTCTGACATATACGGGGTCTCACAAGTCAGAAGCCACTCAACGGTAACTGGTGTTACGGGAATGGGCAAGAAATGATGAGGACGAGACCCACAATAGGCAGTGAGGTACAGAAAAGGAAAGAGACTCTGGACACATTTAAAAGTCTGGCTTTTTCATTAGGAATTACCATGTAAATGTTCTTTCCATGTTATTGGGTATAGCTTTTAGTGAGGTTTATTTTTTATTAAAAATTCAAGTTTATTTTAAAAAAAAAAGACTGGATTTTGCACTATATTCATACTTGCCCTTAGTTGCCTATCCTGGGCAGTCTTAGCCTTTTGGACTACGCAGGCAGCACTTGTGGCAGCTCTCTGAATCCTGGGCACAGGACCCAAACGCATTATAATCAGCCCTGACCACGGGTATTGCCAACCGAAGTCTTGGAGTAAGGACTGAGGCTGCTTTGTACTTTCTCAGAGGGGATAGGAAATGTTCTTTCTTGGATTATAAGGATAAACATTTAAAAGGTGGCTAGCTACAGCTAACAAAATGAAATGCTGCCATACCAGAGAAAAGAGAAAAACAGAGGCCACTAAGGGTAAGGGCAGGCCTCTGGTGCTTTGGTTCCAAACCTAACAGCCTGTTGTCAATCACACAACATCAAAGGAAGCCCCCATCCAGTGGTCTGTTATTTGGAATCAGAGATTCTCATTATTGACAACAGCATAAACAACAGCTGTTCAGTGCTAGGCTTGGTGCTAGGAGTGCAAAAGAGATTAAGATGAATGACTCATTTGGCATCCTCAGAAAAGAAGGGCAAAAATGAGACCCTGGACTGGTAACTCTCTTTCTCTCTCTGTTCATATAACCAATCCATCAACAAATCCTAGCAGCTCCATCTTTCAAATACAGCTGGATTTGACCAATATATGTCACCTTCACTGCTGCCACCATGATCCGGCCACCGATGCCTTGTGCCTGGCCTCTGCAATCATCTCCTGACTGGGCTCTCTGACTCCACTGTTGACCTCCCCTCCCACCGTCAGCCAGGAGTAAATCAGATCAGGTCACTCCCCTGCTCAAAGCTCCCTCTCCCTCTGGCTCCCCATCACACCAACAATGAAACTCCAAGTGCTCTCTGATCCTCCCCTGCTACTGCTCTAACCTCATCTCCCACCACCCCTCTCACTCCTAGCTTCCAGCCTCCTTGGGCTCTTTGTAATTCCTCTAACATGCCAGGCATTCTTCTGCATGGTAGTCTTTGCTCTTGCTGAACCTCCTGTCTAAAAAGTTCTTTACTCTATGCACTTACCACAACAGCACCCTCCTCCACGCTAACTCTCTGTCCAGCATCTTAGCAACACACAAGCCTCTGCTGACAGACAGGTGGTGGCTGCGCCTGAGGTGTACTGAGCTGGAATCAAACCCTGGTCTCTGCATGGAAGGAGAGAATTCCACCACCAAACCATTACTCCCTCTTTACCATGTCTTATTTTTTTTCCCATTGAATTTTTCACTGCCTGATATTTCATTATATATTTATTTATTTTACTTGTCTGTCTCCCTTGCTGGGTTGTCAGCTCCTTGAGGTCAAGGATTTCATTTGTTCCATTTACTGCTATATCCCTGTGGCTAGAATAATGGCAGACACATAGTGGGTTCTCAAATATTTATTAAATGCAGGAAAGCCTGAATGAATGATACACTATCCTCAGTTCCTAACCCAGCCTCATTCTCCCTCCAGTCTTGAACTAACACTCACCTTTACTCTCACGACTTATCAAAGCCATGCTAGGGCACGCTGGCCTATGCAATTTCCCACAGATGTGAGGGGATGGAGTGAGGCTTCGGAGCAGGGGAAATGCTGTTAGTTTCAAGACACCAGATTATGCTCTGCAGATCACTTTAGCTACTGTCAAGAACCCAACAGCTGCACCCACTCTGCCTAAGAGAGGAATTTAGAGTGTATATCAGTTTAGCAATAAGCTTTGGAAGTTAAGTGAAGATATGCCCTAACTCCAAATGACCTCAATATATCCCATGGATGCATTATACAAACAGATATAACTTTAAGAGGCTAATGCATGACTTCAGTCTTTAGGAAACCCAAAATCAGAACTTTGGCGGGAGGGGGGTGGGGGGGATAAAAATAAAAGCAAGCTTACCGCTACAAAAATCAAACTACCTCTATCAACACACTAGTCAAGGGCTAGAGTGCCCTCTACTGGTAGTGAACAAAACCAGAGGGAAAAATTGTAGAGAAAGCAGCTTTAAATTGAAATCATCAATGGTATTATTAAAAGATATTTCAGTCTCCTCAAAGAAAATAGGCTGTGGCTACAATAAGGGTACTGACTCAGTCCCTGTTATCAAGGGGCTTGAAGATCAGTACGAGGAACAGAAATCCGGGATTACAATAGAGTAGGATGAAAGGTGCAATCTAGAATACAAGATGGATATTTTATCCAGTATGCAGGGGTAGGGTGTTTCACAGGGAATGCAAAGGAAAGGGATAAGAAGGCTCATAGAAGATGTGATGCCTGAGCTTAGGTTTGAAAAGGGAGTAGGAGTTAGCCAGGTGAAGAGAGTGGTGTATAGACGGGGAGGTACAGTCCAGGTGACGGGTCGATATATGCAAAGGCACAGAGGTGAGAGAGAACGTGTTCAGGGACTCCAAAGGTTGAAAGTTGCCTACTTTTGGCTGCCTACTTAACAGCTGTTGCCTGGCCTGTTTTTCCTTGTTGGTTGCTGGCTGGCCTATTTTTCCTTGCTGGTCTGCTTTCATCTTGGTGGCTGATGGTACCAGATACTGACATTCTTAGCTGCTCTTATGGCTAGAGATGGTAGTGTGACCCAGTGCAGGCCAAAGAAATGTAAGGGGACATTTGCTAGAGGGATGGCTGAGATATAATTTCTTGCATGCTTAAATAGGAGACACCTAGGAAGAGAGCCCACCTCTCTCAATCTGCTTGTGAAAGTTATCATGTGATCCTTGGAACTATTGCAGCTATCTGGTGACTATGAATGGAGATGGCACCAACAGTGAGGATGGCAGTCCTTGATGGCATTATTGAGCACTGAGCTACCTCTGAGACCACTTATCTCTGGACTTTTGCTATAAGAGAAAAACTAACCCTTATGGCTTAAGCCACTCTTGGTTATGTATTCTGCTGTTTATATCTGTAAGCACACTCATTGATACACTGCCTGCTATGACCAGAGGAACCAGTGGAGGGTTTTAAGAAAGGCCGTAACACAGTGAAATTTCTATCTCAGAAATGTCAGGTTGCTGACAGAGAGGGAGAAAAGTGCCGAAAAGAACTCAAATTCATGTAAAAAGACCAGACTTATTGGTCTGACTGAGACTGGAGGAACCCCCGAAGCCATGGCCCCCATCCAGATGCTTTGTTAACCCAGAACTAAAACCATTCCTAAAGCCCACTCTTCAGACAAAGATTAGTCTGGACTATGATAGGAAACATAAAATAATACTCGTGAAGTGTGTGCTTCTTAGTTCAATTAGATACATGAAACCAAATGTGTGGCTCCTGTCCGGAAGCAGGATGAGAAGACAGGAAGGGACAAGAACTGGTTGAATGGATACAAGAAACCCAGGGTGGAAAGGGGGAGTGTGCTGCCACATTATAGGGATTGCAACTAATGCCACATAACAATGTGTGTATAGATTTTTGTATGAGAAATTAACTTGAGCTGTAAATTTTCATCTAAAGCAGAACAACAACAAAAAGAAATATCAAGTTGATGACAAGCAGAGAATTGGAGAAGGACAAGAGGCAAGAAGACAAGTTAGGATATTTACAATGATTTAAAGGGGGATTAGGGTTTTTTTTTTTTTTTTTAGGGAAGGCAGAGCAGAGATTAGGACATGAACTTCCTGAACTGCTGAGAACAGAGAAGGGACAGATATTAAAAATATTTAGAAAATAAAATGGACAGAATTTGGTCATTCACTGGAGGAGCTAGAACACGAGATAAAGGGAGGAGTTGGGGGTGAATCCCAAATTTGGAGGTTGGATGACCTGAGTGGATAGGTCATTCTTCCATATACAGAATTCAGGAGAAGCAGCAGGTTGAGAGTAGACGGGAAATGATGAAGTCTGTTGAGAACACACTGAGTTTGAGGACCCAAGTGGAGACGTTCAGTGGGAAATTGAATTTTTTATCTGAAGACAAGAAAACAAAAAATCTGGATTTAAGATTTTTGATTTATCAATTTGTACATGGTAATCAAAGCTGTGGAAGTAGATATGGACACTTTTATAGAGATTACATAAAGACCCATATGAAGATTATGCTATACTATATCACTTTCCGGCCCTGGTGGCACAGTGGTTAAGAGCTCAGCTGCTAACCAAAAGGTCAGCAATTAGAACCCACCAGCCACTTCTTGGAAACTCTATAGGGCAGTTCTACTATGTCCTAGAGGGTCACTATGAGTCGGAATCGATTAGATAGTAATGGGTTCCGTTTTTTTTTTTTTCAGTATCACTTTATATTATATTTAAAGAACTCTTTAAAGTTTTAAAATGTAAAGCCGTCCCCTTGATGACTAAGGCATGCCTGACCCAAGCTATTGTCCTTTCAATCGCCTTGTATGTACACAAAAGCTAAACGGTGAAAAAGGAAGACAAGAGAATTGGTGCAGTTCCAGAAGGGTCTTGTGATCAACGCTTGCACAAAGTCCACTTGAACACTGACAGGAGGCCCAGGAGGAGGCAGAGCTTCTTGTAGCTGTGAGGAATTCTGGAGGAACTTGGAGAACAATCATCCTGTCTAGTAAGTCCCAAGGTCCCCTCTGTGTTCCATGTGCTTTCCTGTGGGGGACAGGAGCAAGGGAGAGAGCAAATCTGTGCTGCCATTCAGCAAGTCACAGCACCATTTCTACGTTTAAATGAGACAGAGTTCCACACTCTTTAAATAACAACATTTATCAGAGTTATAGGTTTTGTTTTACCTCTATGCACGTGGAACAAGGGAAATATTTATCTTTCCTAAACCAAGATGTTAATTTAAATATTTTTACCAGGGCTTTGAGTTAGCAAGAAAGACAACCAGGCAGAATGACAGTGGGTTGGGACACAGAAGGTTTTCTCCATGGGAGGGAACCACACCTTGAAGTCCAGGTGTCTTACAGGACTCCCTTGCTAGCAATGAATCAACAAGGACAGTTTTGTTGTCAAAGTAGAAACTGCTTCCCTGCAGCTAAGAGGTGGGGAAGGAGGGACAGATGACCCAGTTAGTGAGGTATACATGGGCTTACTTAGCACCTGTGAAATTGTGCACTACACATTAGTAAGTAAACACAAGTGAGCCTGTGCGTACCTTGCTACTGGTTAATCCGCCCCTGGGGGGGATACAGAAAAAGTTCTCCTCTTGCCGGAATTTCTTTCACCTGCTAAGACATGTGCTGGAGTCTGTAAGGTAGGGTAAGCGGCCTGAGGCAGCCAAACCTACAATACGGAAAGGAAAAGGACAGGAAGATTACTAAGAAATGAATCACAGGCACGTGGAAGCTGTGCATCTGTAGCTGCAAATGCCTCTAGTTCCTCTGCACACGCCTCACTGTGTCCCGGGCACCTGACAGGGAGGGCCTGAGGTCTTGGCACAGAGCAGGGCTCACACAGGCAGCTCTTGTCCTCATTGGACACTGAGTCTTAGGGACGTGACATGACTTGCCCAAAGTCTTCTATCTGGTAAGTGAGGGAGAGGGGACTGGACAGTATGGCCCCAGTGTCTGCAGCTGGATCTATTCCGGATGGGGCAGGAACCCCTTGTGTCCACCACCCATGGCCTTGGGCTCAACTCCACACCTCACCAAGTTCTGGCAAGGGTGGTCCTAGAGGAGGTCATAGGGATTGAAGAAGTGGGGAGGGGCCTGAAGAGGAGAAGATGACAGCAGAAGGGCCAGGTTTGTGGAGTGAGGAGGTGGGTGGGCCCAGGAGAAGAGGATGGACAGACCAAGAGAATGCCAATACGTGAGGTGTTGGAGGTGGGAGGGGCCAGGAGAATGCTCAGGTATGGGGATTTCAGAAATGGGCACAACCAAGGAGAAAGTAACGTGTGGGGAATAGGGAAATTAGAGGAGCCAGAAGGATGCCCAGGTATGGGAAATGAGGAGGTGACAGGGCTAGGAAAACAGCGGGCAGGGTCAAAGAGAAGGCCCAGGTGTGGGGAAAAGAACAAGGAAGAACAAGAAGCTCCAAGGGTGGGAAAAGAGGTAGGAGGAGTCAGCAAGGTGCCTAGGTATTGAATGTGAAGATATGGGAGGGCTCAGGAGGCCATCCAGGTGTAGTGAATGAAGAAGTGGTGAGTAAGGAGATGGGAAGGATCAGCAGGAAGACCAGTTGTCTGGCTTTGTAGGTGAACTGAGAAAAGTTCTGGTGAGAAATTCTGGAGTTAAGTGGTGGGAGGAGACTGAAAAAGGCCCAGGCATGGGGCAATGGTTTTTTTTTTTGTTTGTTTTTGTTTTTTGGGGTGAGGGGAGTTAGGAGGTGTGAAGAATCAGGAGACAGCCATGTGTGGAGGTTTAGGAGATGGGAGGGGTGAAGAGAAGGCCCTATGTGGGGAGTGTGGATGTAGGAGAGTCCAGGGAGACACCCAAGACTGGGGACTGAAAAGGTGGGAGGGTTCAGGAGTCAGTCCAGGTGTAGGTAATGAGAGGTGGGAGCAGGAGAATATTCACATGTGAGGAGTGAGAACATTGGAGGAGTCATCCAGGTAAGAAAAAAGAAGGGTTGAAGAAGAAGCAGGTGTGGCAAGTGTCAGGATGGGAAGGTCCAGGAGGCACTGCAGATATGGGTAATGAGGAGGAAGGAGTCCAGGAGGTTGCCGGGATGTGGGTGCTGAGGAGGTGCAAGGAGTCAATAGAGAGCCCAGGTGTGGGTTATGAGGTGGAAGGGGTCAGTGGTCAGCCAAAGCATGGGATGTGACGAGGTGATAGGCTTCAGGACAACACTCAGTTATGGTTATGAGGAGATTGAGAAGGTGCTCAATTGGGTCACGAGGAGGTCAGAGGGTTCAGGATGCAGCCTAGGTGGGTAATAAGGATTTGGGAGGGACCAGGAGAATACCCTGATGTAGGCAAAGCAGAGAGGAAAGCAGTCAGCCAAACACCCAGCTCTAGGGAGTGAGGAGACAGAAGGGGTCTAAAGAAGCCCCGGCTTTGGGGCCAGAAGGTCGGAGGAACTGCTGCGCTGAGGAAACCTGAGCAAAGGTGTGTGCTTTGTGGTGTGGCTTCCCTGTCAGTTGCTGCAGTGCCAGCAACGGCCACAAAGGGGAAGTACCCTCTTTTGCCAGTGGTGCCTATTGAGCTTTGCTGGAGCAACTGGAGCCAGGGAAGAGTCACCCAGAGGTTATTCTGCAAATTCAAGCAAAATGGCAGGATACAAGAGCAACACGCAGAGCAGTAGAACAGATTTAAGAGTTCTGAGATAAACACATAAACATCTATTACATCTATGGTGAGGTGATTTTCAACAAAGGTGCCAAGACCATTCAGTGGGGTGGGGTAGAGGGTTGGGGAGGTCTGTATGACAACTAAACTGAAAAAACCAAGCCCATTGCTGTGGAGTCAATTCCAACTCATAGCAACCCTACAGGACAGAGTAGAACTGCCCCATAGTGTTTCCAAGGAGCTCCTTGTGGATTCAAACTGCTGACCTTTTGGTTAGCAGCCATAGCTCTTAACCACTACACGACCAGTGTTTCTGTACAGCAACTAGTGCTGGTAAAACTGGATCAACAAATGGTGCTGGTAAAACTGGAAATCCACATGCAAGAGAGGGAATTTGAACCCTTATACCATATACAAAAATTATCTCAAAATTATCAAAACCTAAACACAGCCATAAACAGAAATTAGGTACTGATACGTGCTACAGCATGGATGAACCTTGAAAAAGTTAAGTGAAAAATGTCAGAATTGAAAAACCACATATTGTATTATCCCTTTTAGATTAAAAATCCAGAATAGGTAAATTCATAGACACAGAAAGCAGATTACTGTTTGCCAGAGGCCTGGCTACAAGGTCAGTCAGCAGTCGCAGGAAACCAATACCACTTTAGGAACAGTGTTGTGGATCAATTTAGAAAAAAGGAGAATGATGAAGCAATTAAAATCCAGAGCTGGTTCTGAGCATATAAAGTTCAGGCATATATCAGGTATTTACACAAAAGAGCAACAATTATTCAAAAATGGTGAAGTTATTTAGGCAGACATTATCAACTAATGGAGAAGACAGCATATTATACTACAAAGATGAATCTCTACTATACAATAGCTGTCAGGATTCAGGGATGGTGGTGAGGCTGTAGAATTTGGAAATAATGCTTTATTATTATTATTTGAAGGAGTATTTGAGAGCTGTTTCAGAGACCAATGGTGCCATCAGCCTGCAGCTTCCTGGAGGGCATTGTCACCATTTGTCTACCAGTTTGTCGACCTGTGGTGGCTTGTGTGTTGCTGCGATGCTGGAAGTTATACCACCAATATTTCAAATACCAGCAGGGTTACCCATGGTGGACAGGTTTGACCTGAGTTTACAGATTCAGACAGACCAGGAAGAAGGACTTGGCAGTCGACCTCTGAAAAAAATTAGCCAGCAAAAACCTTATGAAAAGCAGTGGAACATTGTCTCATATAGTGACGGAAGATGAGTCCCTCAGGATGGAAGGCACTCAAAAGACGACTGGGGAAGAGCTGTCTCCTCAAAGTAGAGTCAACCGTAATGACATGGATGGAGTCAAGTTTTGTTGTTGTTGTTGTTACGTGCTGTCGAGTCAGTTCCAAATCATAGCGACCCTATGCACAACAGAACGAAACACTGCCCGGTCCCGTGCCATCCTTACAATTGTTGTTATGCTTGAGCTCTTTGTTGCAGCCACTGTGTCAATTACCTCTTTGAGGGTCTTCCTCTTTTCCGCTGACCCTGTACTCTGCCAACCATGATGTCCTTCTCCAGGGACTGATCCCTCCTGATAACATGTCCAAGGTATGTAAGATGCAGTCTTGCCATCCTTGCTTCTAAGGAGCATTCTGGTTGTACTTCTTCTAAGACAGATTTATTCATTCTTTTGGCAGTCCATGGTATATTCAATATTCTTTGCCAACACCACAACTCAAAGGCGTCAATTCTTCTTTGGTCTTCCTTATTCATTGTCCAGCTTTCACATGCATATGATGCAATTGAAAATACCATGGCTTGGGTCAGATGCGCCTTTATCTTCAAGGTGGCATCTTTATTCTTCAACACTTTGAAGAGGTCCTTTGCAGCAGATTTACCCAATGCAGTGCCTGTTTTGATTTCTTGACTGCTGCCTCCATGGCTGTTGATTCTGGATCCAAGTAAAATGAAATCCTTGACAACTTCAATCTTTTCTCCGTTTATCATGATGTTGCTCATTGGTCCAGTTGAGAGGATTTTTGTTTTCTTTATGTTGAGGTGCAATCCATACTGGAGGCTGTGGTCTTTGATCTTCATTAGCAAGTGCTTCAAGTCCTTTTCACTTTCAGCAAGCAAGGTTTTGTCATCTGCATAACACAGGTTGTTAATGATTCTTCCTCCAATCCTGATGTCCCGTTCTTCTTCATATAGTCCAGCTTTTCGGATTATTTGCCCAGCATACAGACTGAATAGCTATGGTGAAAGAATACAATCCTGACGCACATCTTTCCTGACTTTAAACCAATCAGTATCCCCTTGTTCTGTCCAAACAGCTGCCTCTTGAACTATGTGAAGGTTCCTCATGAGCACAATTAAGTGTTCCAGAATTCCCATTCTTCGCAAAGTTATCCATAATATGTTGTGATCCACACAGTCGAATGCCTTTGCATAGTCAAAATAAAACACAGGTAAACATCCTTCTGGTATTCTCTGCTTTCAGCCAGGACCCATCTGACATCAGCAATGATATCCCTGGTTCTACGTGCTCTTCTGAAAATGGCCTGAATTTCTGGCAGTTCCCTGTCAATACATTGCTGCAGCCATTTTTGAATGATCTTCAGCAAAACTTTGCTTGCATGTGATAGTAATGATATTGTTCTATAATCTCCACATTTGGTTGGATCACCTTTCTTGAGAATAGGCATAAATATGGATCTGTTCCAGTCAGTTGGCCAGGAAGCTGTCTTCCATATTTCTTGGCATAGGTGAGTGAGCACCTCCAGTGCTGCATCTGTTTGTTGAAACATCTTAATTGATATTCTATCAATTCCTGGAGCTCTGTTTTTCACCAATGCCTTCAGAGCAGCTTGGACTTCTTCCTTCAGTACCATCAGTTCCTGATCATATGCCACCTCTTGAAATGGTTGAATATCAACTAATTCTTTTTGGTATAATGACTCTGTGTATCCCTTCCATCTTCTTTTGATGCTTCCTGCATCGTTTAATATTTTCCCCATAGAATCCTTCACTATTGCAACTCAAGGCTTGAATTTTTTCTTCAGTTCTTTCAGCTTGAGAAACACCGAGTGTGTTCTTGCCTTTTGGTTGTCCATCTCCAGCTCTTTGCACATGTCATCATAATACTTTATTTTGTCTTCTCGAGCCACCCTTTGAAATCTTCTATTCGGTTCTTTTACTTCATCAATTCTTCCTTTTGCTTTAGCTGCTTGACGTTCGAGAGCAAGTTTCAGAGTCTCCTCTGACATCCATCTTGGTCTTTTCTTTCTTTCCTGTCTTTTCAATGACCTCTTGCTTTCTTCATGTATGATGTCCTTGATGTCATTCCACAACTCATCGCATCTTTGGTCCCCATTGTTCAATGTGTCAAATCTATTCTTGAGATGGTCTCTAAACTCAGGTGGGATATACTCAAGGTCATATTTTGGCTCTTGTGGACTTGCTCTGATTTTCTTCAGTTTCAGCTTGAACTTGCATATGAGCAATTGATAGTGTGTTCCATAGTTGGCCCCTGGCCTTGTTCTGACTGATGATATTGAGCTTTTCCATCATCTCTTTCCACAGATATAGTCAATTTTATTTCTGTGTGTTCCATCTGGTGAGGTCCATGTGTATAAAAAAAAAAATTTTTTTTTTTTTTTAGTTGCCGTTTATGTTGGTGAAAGAAGGTATTTGCAACGAAGAAGTCGTTGGTCTTGCAAAATTCTATCATTCCATGTCCGGCATTGTTTCTATCACCAATGCCATATTTTCCCACTACTGATCCTTCTTCTTTGTTTCCAACTTTCACATTCCAATTGATCTTAATGATGCAGTTGGAGCAAAGCTTTTGGGACCTTCATTTGCTGATGTGGCACGACTCAAAATGTGAAGAAACAGCTGTAAACATCAATTAATAATCGGAACCTGGAATGTACAAAGTATGAATCAAGGAAAATTGGAAATCGTCAAAAATGAAATGGAACACATAAACATCGATATCCTAGGCATGAGTGAGCTAAAATGGACTGGTATTGGCCATTGTGAATCAGACAATCCTCTAGTCCACTATGCTGGGAATGACAACTTGGAGAGGAATGGTGTTGCATTCATTATCATAAAGAACATTTCAAGGTCTATCCTGAAGTACAACGCTGTCAGTGATAGGATAATATCCATACACCTACAAGGAAGACCAGTTAATACGACTATTATTCAAATATATGCACCAACCACTAGGGCCAAAGATGAAGAAATAGAAGATTTTTATAAGCTGGTGCAGTCTGAAATTGATCGAACATGCAATCAAGATGCATTGATAATCACTGGTGATTATAATGCAAAAGTTGGAAACTAAGAAGAAGGATCAGTAGTTGGAGTCAAGCTTTAGGGACCCTCATATGCTGATGTGGCATGATTCAAAATGAGATGAAATAGCTGCAAATATCCATTAATAATCAGAACATGGAATGTGGTAAGTATGAATCTGGGAAAATTAAAAGTCATCAAAAATGAAATGGAATGCTTGAAGATTGATATCCTAGGCATTAGTCAGCTGAAATGAACTGGTATTGGCCATTTTTAATTGGACAATCATATGGTGTACTGTGCCAGAAATGACAAATTGGAGAGCAACAGCACCACTTTCACTGTCAAAAAGAATGTTTCAAGATCTATTGTGAAGTACAACACAATCAGGATAATATCCATGCACCTAGAAGGAAGACTAGTTAATACGACTATTATTCAAATTTATGCACCAACTACTAATGCCAAAGATGATGAAATTGAAGTTTTTACCAATTTCTGCAGTCTGAAATTGAACGAACATGCAATCAGGGTGCATTGATAATTATTGGTGATTGGAATGTGAAAGTTCAAAACGAAGGAGGATCAGCCATTAGAAAATATCGCCTTGATTACAGGAACAACACTGGAGATTGCATGATAGAATTTTGCAAGATCAATGACCTATTCATTGGAAATACCTTTTTTCAACAACATAAACAGCGACTATACATGTGGACTTTGTCAGATGGAATACACAGGAAACAAATTGACTACATCTGTGGAAAGAGATTATGGAGAAGCTCAGTATCATCAGTTAGAACAAGGCCAGGGGCCAACTGTGGAACAAACCATCAATTACTCACATGTTAGCTCAAGTTGAAGCTGAATTAAATTAAAACAAGCTCTAGTGAGCCAAACTGTATCTTGGGTATATCCCACCTGAATTTAGAGACCATCTCAAGAATAGAGTTGACACTTTGAATGCTAATGACCAAAGACCAGATGACTTGTGGAGGATGACTTCAAGGACATCATACATGAAGAAAGCAAAAGGTCATTAAAAAGACGGAAAAGACCAAAATGGATGTCAGAGGAGACTCTGAAACTTGCTGTTGAAAATAGAGCAGCTAAAGCAAATGGAAGAAATGATGTGAAAGAGCTGAACAGAATATTTCAAACGACTCTTTGAGAAGACAGAGTAAAATATTATAATGAAATGTGCAAAGACCTGGAGTTAGAGAACCAAAGGAGAAGAATACACTCAGCATTTCTCAAGCCAAAAGAACTAAAGAAAAAATTCAAGCCTCGAGTTGCAATACTGAAAGATTCTATGTGCAAAATATTGAATGATGCAGGAAGCATCAAAAGCAAATGGAAGGAATACACAGAGTCACCGTACCAAAAAGAACTGGTTGACACTCAACCATTTCAGCAGGTAGCATATTATCAAGAACCGATGGCACTGAAGAAAGAAGTCCAAGGTGTACTGAAGGTGTTAGTGAAAAACAAGACTCCAGGAATTGGCAGAATACCAATTGAAATGTTTGAATAAACAGATGCAACACTGAAAACACTCACTTGTCTATGCCAAGAAATTTGGAAGACAGCTACATGGCCAACTGACTGGAAAAGATCCATATTTGTACCCATTCCAAAGAAAGGTAATCCAACAGAATACAGAAATTATTGAACAACCTTGTCCTAGAATGTGACCCAGCTGGAGCTGGACTCACAAGGACCCACAGGGACTCACAAGGACACATCAACTGAGCCCTGAGGTATGAAAACAATAGCTAGGACAATCTTGGAAAACATCTTTTAGGGAACCTTTCACATAAACAGATCAAACAAAGCACTAAAGATTTCCACTCTTATCTTTCTCTATCAGCATTTAGTGAACAGTAAGATTTGTTGGACCAGTGAAGACCCTTCTGACTGTCCTTACTGAAGCCTGTACCAATGATTACTAAGAAAGATAATTCAAAATGTAAAATCATGGTTATTTGGCAGTTTTTAGCCAATATATAAAAAGGCGAAGCTTTCAATAGTTTTGCCCATTTGTAACAATAGTATATACTGATGAATTGGTAACATTCCTCGGACTTGGGCAGCCATGGCTCTAGCAGCATGCTTGTCCATTTTCCCACTTTCGCTTATTCTGTAATATTCCTTGGACTCAGGCAGACATGGCTCTGACAACATGCTTGTCCATTTCCTACTTTTGCCTTTTTGAACATATGCCAAATAAAACCTTGCTTTTTGCTTTAAAAAAAAAAAAGAAATTATCAAACAATATCATTAATATCACAAGCAAGTAAATTTTGCTGAAGATAATTCAAAAACAGTTGCAGTAGTACATGGGCAGGGAACTGCCAGAAATTCAGGCAGATTCAGAGGAGGACGTGAAACTAGGGATAACATTGCTGATGTTAGATGGATCAGGTTGAAAGCAAAGAATACCAGAAAGTTGTTTACCTGTGTTTTACTGACTATGTGAAAATATTAAACTGTGTGTATCATAACAAATTGTGGATAACATTGTGAAGTATGGAAATTCCAGAACACTTAATTGTGCTCATGAGGGACCTGTGCATAGACCAAGAGGCAGTTGTTCAGACAGAATATGGATATACTGTGTGATTTAAAATCAGGAAAGGGTGCGTCCGGGTTGTATCCTTTCACCATACTTAGTCTTTCTGTATGCTGAGCAAATAACCCAAGAGGCTGTACTATATGAAGAAGAACAGGGCACCAGGATTGGTGGAAGATTCATTAACAACCTGCAATATGGCAGATGGAACCTTGCTTGCTGAAAGTGAAGAGGACTTGAAGCACTTACTGATGAAGATCAAAGACTACAGCCTTCAATATGGATTACCCCTCAACATAAAGAAAACAAAAATCCTCACAACTACACCGATAAGCAATATCACGATAATCGGAGAAATGATTGGAGTTGTCAAAAAGTTTGTTTTACTTAGATCCATAATCAACACCCCTGGACGCAGCAATCAAGAAATAAAACAACTTAGTGCAGTGGGCAAACCTGCCGCAAAAGACCTCTTTCAAGTGTTAAAAGACAAAGATATCACTTTGAGGACTAAGGTATGCCTGACCCAAGCCATGGTATTTTCAATTGCCTCGTATGCATGTGAAAGCTGGACAATAAATAAGGAAGACTGAAGAAGAATTGATGCCTTTAAATTATGGTGTTGGCAAAGAATACTGAATATCCATGGACTGCCAGAAGAATGAACAAATCTGCCTTGGAAGAAGCACAGCCAGAATGCTCCGTAGAAGCGAGAATGATATGACTTCATCTCATGTACTTTGGACATGTTGTCAGGAGAATGACATAATGTTTGGTAAAGTAGAGGGTCAGCAGAAAAGAGGAAGAGCCTTAATGAGATGGACTGACACAGTGGCTGCTCAAACAGAATGGGCTCAAACAGAAACAATTGTGAGAATGGCACAGGACCGGGCAGTGTTTCGTTCTGTTGTACATAGGGTTGCTAAGAGTCAGAACTGACCTGGCTGCACCTAACAACAACAGCAACAACAACAGGGGTTAGAGAGAAGGGATAATGGGAAGTGACAATGCTTACTGGGTATGGTATTTCTGTCTGGAGTGATGAAATGTTCTGAAACTAAATAGTGGTTATGGTTGAACAACATTGTCAATATAAAGCCACTAAATTATATACTTTAAAATGATTGAAATTGGAAATTGTATCTTATATGAATCCTAAAACAAAGAAAAATACTAGGAGAACCCAAAGTAATGCCCTTTCAGGAGGGACAGGAGGCTCTGGTCCTAAAGGTAATGACCCGTGCATTTAATCAGCTCCTTCCCCAACATCTGAGTGAGCCTGAGGTCCCTTTGGCAGGCCTCAGGGACCCCTCCAGAAGCCAGGTTATCACTTTCTATGGCTTATCCCATGTAGTTCTTACAATAACCATAGGAGGTTGGTCCTCTTACCACCCCACTTTTCAGAGGAGGAAACTGAAGCTCAGAGAGGTGAAGGGATATTATCAAGACACGAGCCAGTTGGTGGTACAGTGGTCACTGTGCTGTGGAGGGGCAGAGTGCTCACCTTAGAAACAGGAGATGTAGGACATGTTAGGTCACCAGTTCAGATTGTGCAGATGGATGCTAGTAATAAGAGATGCAAGTTCAAGGCAGGGAGAATGACCAGAATTAGCTGTGGGTGACTCTTTCTGTGTCTCACACGTGGATAGTGAGAATTCTACCACTGCACCACGACTACCTTGGGAATGTCCCCATGGTGGAAATAATTGCATGGGGCTATCAGAACATCATGAAGCTGAACGTTAAGATCAACTAGCTCAACTCTGATTAAGCACAATGAGATTAAAACAGGGCTTTTCAAACCACTTCAAATCAGTTGAGTCATGGCTGATGAAATGAAACTGGAACAGACTTGAACTTTTACAGTTTGGGTGATCTGGAACGATAATCAGAACAGGAAAAATTACGTGTCAAATCCCTGGAATGGGAGACTCAGAAGAGGTGTAGTGAGCGGTTTCAGCAGCCTGATGCATGAGATTGCACTGTTGGCAGGACTGCAGAGAGTGGCACACATTCAAAGAGCTGTGGTTGCCCACCATCTTTGAGTGGGACACTTCTGTTTCTGACTCTGCACAAAATCCAATGGGCAATAGATTTGGTTGCTATGCAGTGCAAAAGCTGCTCTCGTTTTCTAAAAGGGAGATTAAGTTTCTAGCAGGGCTTTGACCCACAGTTTTTCCTGTTCCAGTGATCATTTTGGTTCACCCAAATTTTTAAAATTTGGGTCTGTTTTGGTTTCGTTTCCTCAGCCAAGACTATACCTGGAAGAACTGGCTTGAAATCCAGGATTAAAATGAGCTTTCTGCAGAGCTCACCTTCACAAAGTGAACACACAGATTGGATGATATGCCCTTCTAGCTTGTGTGATATTTATTTTTCCTACCAGCTGGCATCCCACATTGCATGGGTGAATGTTTAACCATCGTTAAACAATAAATCCACGCTGCCAGTCCTCCTGAGGCCTATTACATAGGGTTGCCCATCTGAGAACAGCTTGCTTCCACAAATCAGTGCCTGAAATGTGAGGCACCTGGCCCAGTGACTTCAATTTTAGGCTTATATTTGAAACCACAGTTTGATTTCTCTGTTCATTTAGCACGTCTCGCCCAATCAACAGTCCTAAAGACCTCTTATAACACCTTAGCTTCAGCTGCTCTGGAGAAAAACATACTATGTCTTTGAGAACCCCTGGGGATCTTCCAAAGATAATTTGGGGATGCCTTAGTTATCTAGTGCTGCTATAAAAGAAATACCACAAGTGAATGGCTTTAACAAACAGAAATTTATTCTCTCACAGTTTAGGATGCTGGAAGTCCAATTCAGGGCACCAGCTCTAGGGCAAGGCTTTCTCTCTCTGTCAGCTCTGGGGGAAGGTCCTTGTCTCCTTTCAACACCTGTGGTCCCAGCATTCCTTGGAGATCTCCAAGTGTCTTGTCATCAATCTTCCCCTAGGTCTAGGAGGATCTCAGCACAGGGACCCCACGTCCAAAGGACATGCTACTTTCCCAGCTCTTTTTTCTTGGTCATAGCGAGGTCCCTCTCCTCTCTGCTTGCTTCTCTCTCCCTTTATCTCTTGTAAGATAAAAGCTGTGACTCAAGCAAGGGTGTGACTTGTGTAAGGATCTGACTTAAGTAAGATATACCCCACACTGATCCTGCATCATTAACATATAGAGATTAGGATTTACGACACATCATAAAATCAAAATAATTACATCAAATCACAAAATGGAGGACAGCCACACAATATTGGGAGTCATGGCCTAGCCAAGTTGACATATATTTTGGGGAGACACGATTTAATCTCTGACAGGTAATATTCTGCAAAACTGTTTAATCATACCCATATTATCAAACATACCCTCCAAATTTTCTAAAAAGAGCCTTCTCATGGAATTAATAACAGCCAGAGTTTACACATTACTTACATATATTGTAATTCAATAACTCACCATTCTTATTTATTCAGAAAATAAAATAACCAACTAACACCTAAGCTGTGGTCTTGAGATTCTATCTCCTGCTAAAAGGAACCAGGACTCTTTGAAGGAATGGCTGACTAAAGTTTTGGGGCAAGAAACTTATCAGATGAACTGGTGAATCTCATTTTACCAGAAATGAAGGATGTTATGAGAAAGAAATAATATACACATAAAACTGCATGAATTGATAAATGTTTTGCATATACATCTCACTGCAATAAAAATTTTTTTTAAAAAAGAAGAAATTCTCACTGGCCAAGTTAGAGGAAATTTGAGTAGTAATAAGGGTAATATCAATGGATTGAAACATTAACTAATTAAGATCAATGAGTTCATAATGATACTAAATTAAAAAAAAAATACTGACCACCACTGGAGATGTTAATGAACTAACTTATTAGTTTGAAAATAGGAAAATAAAAGAAAAAAAAATCTAGAATTTACCCTGAATTTCCTATATAGACTGTACCACTGTGAAACCAGTAATAGATAAAAGGAAGTTTCTCTTTATAGAAGTATTTTAGGTAATAAAGAAGGAATGATAGAATTAGAATATCATTACTTTGCAACTCCTAGTGAATTCATGGCTCTGAGCAATGATCATCAGTGGAAGCCAAAGTCACAAAAAAAACACATGATCAAATATTAAAGGCATCATAATGGAAGAACACACCTGCCACCAAGAGATAGTCTTGCCAAAAACCCACACTTGAATTTGATCAAGGCTCTTCTCCAGATGCAATTACCAAATTACAACACAGTGGGGAAGCAATAAGCAAAATCCAGACTGTGGGACATTCTGCAGAATGAATGATCCCATGTCTTCAACAAATTGCAAGAAAGAAAGAAAAAAAAAGATGTGAAGAGAAAACGTATAGATTAAAATAAATTTTATGAAACATATCAACTTCTCTCCCAAATAAAAGAAATAAAAGGAAACTAAATTGATGTTTGATGTTTCTCACTGACCCTGGAGGGATCCTATTCCCCTTCAACTTCAAAGCCCTGTAGTCTTCTCAGGACATGAACTATAGGGTTGCTGAGTTGGAATCGACTCGACGGCAGTGGGTTTGGTTTTTGGTTTTTGGTGAGCCATAGTAACGCTTTTACTCTGATACATTGTTAGTCTTCAGCTCCCTCCTACCCAGTGTTATTGAGATCCCACCCTTCCGTTCCTTTATGTAAACTGAAGTCTTACTACAAACTATTACCCACATGAACTCTAAATTTGCTACAACCCTGATGTCGCATGAAATCTCAGGTTCTGAAAAACTCAAGAGGATTTTAAAGATGAAACTGGTGCCAGAAGCTGGGCTTTAAAGGGTTTGTAGGTAGGGAAGCTGAGTTTATCTAGGAGAAATCTCACGTAAGGTAGTTTTTCAATGCAGAAAGAGTAGTAGAGCTTGTCTGGGCAAAATCCTTGAGGTGCAACCAAGAGTCAAGAGTCAGGGTGATCAGACATAAACATTAATTCCAAGGGCAGGTGAGATTAAAAAGGTAAATAAAACTAAGAGTCAGCAACTAGTTAGGAACCAGACTGGAGGTGAAAAAGGAAGAGAACAAGTGAGAGACTCTGTGATAGGATACAAGGAGCAAAGAGAACATCAACTTATTTTTGTTTGTCTAGCATACCCATTTCAGCTGGGGAACTACTCCTTCTCTAACCCAAAGCCTTGCCCCTCCTACTCCACAGGAAGGGAAATGACCAATTTTGGGGTTATCACGAGACCTTGTCTACCTGACCAGAGTGAAAGTGCACAGGTCCAAGCAGGGCCAATTGTAATTCTTCCATGAGATTTTTCTATCTAGGTATTGGAGAGGAAGGGCCCCTCTTCTTGTAAGGATGGATAATTAGAACAGTCAGCAATCATTTTTGCCTTCATGGGCAAAGAGTTGTCTGTGGCAGTAGAACATATTATGAAGCCAACACATTAAGAAGAGTGAAAACAAACGCAGGTGAAGAAATGTAGAGAAAATGAACTAAGCCCTAATGATGTTTGTGATGGGCAAGAGTGTGTGTCAGCATGGCTGGGCCATGATTCTCAGGGTTTTGGCAGTTGTATAATGTGATCACTTTCGTGTTGAAATTTGATATGTGATTACCCCCATGATGGGATCTGCTGTGAGTAGCCGATCAGTTGACAGGGAGTTTTCTTGCGCATGTGGCCTGCATTGAATATAAGCAGCATTCTGGCAAGGCTTGGGAGCTTTTTGCTCATGCTGGCTCCTGCAGCTGGCTCCTGTTCGTCTGACCTCCAGTTCTTGGGACTTGAGCTAGCAGCTTACCTGTGGTCTTGCCTGCCAATCTTGGGAATCATCAATCTTCACAGCCTGTGAGCAAGAGCCCTGCTCTCTGATCTTCCAATCTTGGGTTCATCAGCCCCAGCTGCTATGTGAATTAGGAGATGCCTCTATCCTGACCCTCAGACTTGATACGTTCCAACCTCTACAACCCTGTGAGCCATTTCCTTGATTCAAATCTCTCCGTCTCTGTCTCTGTCTCTCTCTATATATGTTTATTTGCTTTACTGGTTTTGCTTCTATAGAGAACCGAGCCCAAGACAATGTTGCTTGAGCACCTAGATCTAGTCTTGGCCAAAGTGAGTGCCACCCTTGAAATTACTTCCCAATTACACGTACCAAAGTCATTCCTTTCTTGTTTGTTTTAGCATGTGTTAGATTACTGTCACTCGCAACCAAGATGTGCTTGACTATAATGTGTAGCGTGTGTATGGCTTGCTCTGCCTGCTCAGCCTCCATTTACCTAGTCTCCCCATTTTGCTGCCTCCATTGTTTAAAGACCCATTGGTGCCATACTTATGACCTCTTGTTCTCTCCTTGGCATGAACAATAAATGTTCTCTTAGTGAATGAATTTGAATTATTCCTTACTAGATGCAATCACCGAATAACCAAAGCCACAAATTGTCCCTGTTCAGTGTTATAATTGTTTGCTGAAAAGATTCGTATATAGAGCATTTTGAAAAATACAGCTCATTCTCCCGTTGACTTAAATTATCATTCCTGAAGAGCTTCTTTGAAGAACAAAGACTACAGCCTTCAGTAATGATTACAACTCAACATAAAGAAAACAAAAATCCTCACAACAGGACCAATATGCAAAAGACTGAATTGCCAAGGATTTCATTTTACTTGGATCCACGATCAACACCCATGGCACTAGCAGTCAAGAAATCAAACGACACATTGCATTCGGCAAATCTGCTGCAAAAGACCTCTTTGTAGTGTTAAAAAGCAAAGGTGTCACCTTGAAGACTAAAGTGTGCCTGACCCAAGTCATGGTGCTTTCAATGACCTCATATGCATGTAAAAGCTGGACAATGAATAAAGAAGACTGAAGAAGAATTAACACCTTTGAATTGCAGTGTTGGTGAAGAATATTGAATATACAATGGACTGCCAAAAGAAGGAAAAGTCTGTCTTGGAAGAAGTAGAGTCAGAATATATCTTTAGAAGAAGAATGGCAAGACTTGGTCTCACCTACTTTGGACATGTTATCAGGAGGATTCAATCCCTGGAGAAGAACTTTACGCTTGGTAAGGTAGAGGGTCAGCAAAAGAGAGGAAGACCCTTAACAAGATGGATTGACACAGTGGCTGCAACACTGGGCTCAAGCGTAACAATTGTGAGGACTGCACAGGACCGGGCAATGTTCCATTCTGTTGTACACAGGGTCACTATGAATCAGAACCAACTGGACAGCACCTAACAACAACAATAACAACAAAATGTTTCTTAGAGGGAGAGTGTGGAACAGGGGTCAGATGACTTGATTTTGGGTCTAGAATCTATGAACATTTGCTTTATTTTATTAAACCATATGGCATACCTATTCTGTGTCATGCACTATTCTAAACACTTCACATATATTATCTCATTAAATCCTCAACAACCCACCACAACAATAAGGTTGTTATCCCCATTTTACAAATAAAGGAACAGAGGCACTGAGAGTTTAAGTGATTTACCCACATAACAGAGCTAGTAAATGGGGGGCATTAATGTGTTTTAAATTTCAGGACTTCTGTTCCTCATTCAGAAAATACAACTTATTTGAAGTGCTGTGTGGTATGGTGCAAGGAAAGCATTGGCTTTGGAGTCAGAAAAACTTGGATTCAAACTCTAAGTCTCAGTTTCTTCATATGTACATTTGACTAGTAACATCTTTCTCTTGGGTTTGTTGTTTGGGTTTCACGATATATTTCAAATAGCTATGGAAACCCTGCATGGTTTAAAGTCAGAAAAGGTGTGTGGCAGGGTTATAGTCTTTCACCATACTTGTTTAATCTGTATTTAGAGCAAATAATCTGAGAAGCTGGAGTATATGAAGAAGAACAGCTGTCATGATTGGAGGAATACTTATTAAGAACCTGTGATATGCAGATATCACAAACTTGCTCTCTGAAAGTGAAAGGTACTTGAAGGACTTACTGATGAAGATCAAAGACTACAGCTTTCACTATAGATTACATTTCAACATACAGAAAACAAAAATCCTCACAACTGGACTGATAAGAAACATCATGATAAATGGAGAAAAGATTGAAGTTGTCAGGGATTTCATTTTATTTAGATCCACAATCAGTGCCCATGGAAGCTTGTTGTGGTTAGGTGCTGTTGAGTTGGTTTGACTCATAGTGACCCTAAGTACCACAGAATGAAACACTGCTGGGTCCTGTGCCAGGCTCACAATCATTGTTATACTTGAGCCCATTGTTGCTGGCACTGTACCCTCTACTTTACCAAGCATGATGTGCTTCTCCAAGAACTGATCCCTTCTGACAACATGTCCAAAGTATCTAAGATGCAGTCTCGCCATCCTTTCTTCTAAGGAGCATTCTGGTTGTACTTCTTCTAAGACAGATTTGTTTGTTCTTTTGGCAGTCCATTGTATGTTCAATATTCTTTGCCAACACCACAATTCAAAGGCATCAATTCTTCTTCAGTCTTCCTTATTCATTGTCCAGCTTTCACATGCCTATGATGTGATTGGAAATAACATGGCTTGGGTCAGGCGCACCTTAGTCTTCAAGGTGACATCTTTGCTTTTCAACACTTTAAAGGGGTCCTCTGCAGCAGATTTGCCCAATGCAATGCCTCTTTTGATTTCTTGACTGCTGCCTCCATGGCTGTTGATTGTGGATCCAAGTAACATGAAATCCTTGACAACTTCAATCTTTTCTCCGTTTATCATTATGTGGCTTAATTGGTCTAGTTGTGAGGATTTTTATTTTCTTTTTGTTGGAGTGTAATCCATACTGAAGGCTATAGTCTTTGATTTTCATCAGTAAGTGCTTCAACGCTTCTTCACTTTCAGCAAGCAAGGTTGTGTCATCTGCATAATGCAGGTTGTTAATAAGTCTTCCTCCAATCCTGATGCCTGTTCTTCTTCACTGAGCCCAGCTTCTCGTATTATTTGCTCAGCATACAGATTGAATAGGTATGGTGAAAGAATACAAGCGTGACGCATACCTTTCCTGACTTTAAACCATGCAGTACCCCCTTGTTCTGTCTGAACAACTGCCTCTTGATCTATATACAGGTTCCTCATGAACACAATTAAGTATTCTGGAATTCCCATTCTTCGCAATGTTCTCCAGAATTTGCTACCATCCACAGAGCTGAATGCCTTTGCATAGTCAATAAAACACAGGTAAACAACCCTCTGGTATTCTCTGCTTTCAGCCAGGATCCATCTAACATCAGCAATGATATCCCTCATTCCATGTCCTCTTCTGAATCCGGCCTGAATTTCTGGCAGCTCTCTGTCAATTTACGGCTGCAGCCACTTTTGAATGATCTTCAGCAAAATTTTGCTTGCATGTGATATTAATGCTGTTTTTTGATAATTTCCACATTCGGTTGTCTTGGGTTGTTGTTAGGTGCCATCGAGTTGGTTCCGACTCATAGCGACCCTATGCACAACAGAAAGAAACACTGCCCGGTCCTGAGCCATCCTTACAATCGTTGTCATGCTTGAGCTCCTTGTTGCAGCCACTGTGTCAATCCACCTCATTGAGGGTCTTCCTCTTTTCCGCTGACCCTGTACTCTGCCAAGCATGATGTCCTTCTCCAGGGACTGATCCTTCCTGGGTATAGGCATAAATATGGATCTCTTCCAGTCAGTTGTCCAGGCAGCTGTCTTCCATATTTTTTGGCATAGACAAGTGAGCACTTCCGGCACTGCATCTGTTTGTTGAAACATCTCAATTGATATTCCATCAATTACTGGAGCCTTGTTTTTCACCAGTGCCTTCAGGGTAGCTTGGACTTCTTCCTTTAGTACCTTTGGTTCCTGATCATATGCTACCTCTTAAAATGGTTGAATGTCAACCAATTCTTTTTGGTGTAATGACTTTGTATATTCCTTCCATCCAGGGAAGCAGCAGTCAAGAAATCAAATGACACATTGCATTAAGCATATGTGCTGCTAAAGATCTCTTTAAAGTTTTAAAAAGCAAAGATGTCACTTTAAGGACTAAGGTGCACCTGACCCAAGCCATGGTATTTGCAATCACCTCATATACGCATGTGAAAGCTGGACAATGAATAAGGAAGAGTGAAGAGGAATTGAGGAACCCTGGAGCCTCAGTGGTTAGGAGATCAGCTGCTGACCAAAAGGTCAGCAGTTCAAACCCACCAGATACTCCTTGGAAACCCTACGGCACAGTTCTACTCTGTCCTATAGGGTTGCTATGAGTCTTAACTGACATGATGGCAATGGGTTTGGTCAGAAGAACGAACAATTCTGTCTTGGAAGAAGTACAGTCAGAATGCTCCTTAGAAGTAAGGATGGCAAGACTTCGTCTCACCTACTTTGGACATGTTATCAAGAGGGAGCAGTGCCTGGGGAAGAACATCATGCTTGGTAAAGTAGAGGGTCAGAGATAAAGAGGAAGACCTCAACAAATGGATTGACACAGTGGCTTCAACAGTTGGCTCAAGCATAACAACGATTGAGAGGATGGCGCAGGACCAAGCAGTATTTCATTCTGTTGTACAGGGTCACTATGAGTCAGAACTGACTTGATGGCACCTAACAACAATGGAAACACTTTGGGGAAACCTCTCTTTATGTGAAACAAAGGAGATTAACAGACAACTTCATATAGATTTTTAAACAAGGTTTTTGAAGTTTTGAGTCCTTCCTTAAGAAATAGGCCACTCATGCAGCAATGGAAGAAAAAATGTAAAAAGTCCCTCTTTGGTGAGAAATTATGCTTGCTTGATTTTTGTGTCTCTATAAAAGCTTGCCACAAATGAGGTAAGAGAGTTGCAATTAGATATCACCATGGGCCTATTGGACCCCTAGTCACGCACTCATCAAGAGCTATGGTTGCTAACCAAAAGGTCAGCAGTTCAAATCCACCAGCCGCTCCTTGGACATCCTATGGGGCAGTTCTACTCTGTCTTATAGGTTTGATATGAGTAGGAACTGACTCCATGGCCTATATTCTGCCCTGAGGAAAAATAACACAGTGTGCCAGAACATGTACTCTGCCACTGCCCCAGGGAATACTCACCTGCTGGCCACCACAGAGGCTTGGCCTGGTGTGCAGCCAAAGCCCTTCTGTGTCCAGGAACATCACCAAGGGAGCTGCATGGGATCTTGAGTCAAGACTGTGAAGACAATTGAAAAATCCTGCGTCCAACAGGGCCTAAAGTCAACAAGGTTAGCATCTGAATAGGGTTTGGTCTTGCATGGATGGTAGTGAGAGAGAGAGAGAGCACGCAGCCCTCTGACTTGTCTCTCATTTGGGGACCTGACACTTCCATCTCCCTGTGACTATACTAGAGTAGGAATTCCAGCATCAGCAAGGCAGTGGAAGACAGAAATTTCCCACTTTTCCTCCTAGACATCATACAAGATGAATAGAAACAAAGTGGGGGTCATGCCATTTTAGCAAAATTGGGACAGAGATGAGATCCTCAGGCTCAAAAAAAAAAAAAAAAACAAAAAACCAAAGGCTGTCCAGATTAGCCAAGGCAGGTGCAGAAGCCACATAGGACAGTGTGCAGCAGGTGCACAAGGGAATGCTTAGTGAGCTGGTCCAGCAGCTCAGAAGAGACCCAAAAGTATATACTTCCTCTAGGTAAGGGGCTTATTACCCTGAAGTAATAAGCATTCCTTGAATATAACAAGAGGTGGAAAATCTGGGACGAGAAGGGCAGAAATGGATCAAGCAGAAGCTGCGTGGGAAGGGAGTATATAGTATGCACCACTTCAAAATCCTCCTGGCCTCACTTCTTCCTCCAGCCAAGTGAGAAAGCATCTAGCTGTGGGCAAACTTCGCCTGGCTTTGCACAGACACAGTTGGACAGTGCCTTGTCTTAGGTTAGGGCTGCCTCCCTCTTGTTCCCTGGGAACCCACTGTAGCATTTAGCCCTGTGAAAGGCAGAAATGTAAGGGATAGGAGCCAATGGATAAATTCTTTCCCAAGCAAATATTTCTCCTTGGTAAGTCCTAGTGGGATCTAGCACTAGTTGCCAAAATGGGGTGACAACTTCAATTATCTGGGATGGGGCTATCCAGGTGGACGAGGCTCAGAATCACAAACTCCCAGGTTCTCCTGAGTCTTCCCATCTAATAGAGGCAAATCCCTCCACTTTGCTAGAGGAGAGTAGCTTCCCCAGGCTTGGAAACCCTGCAAAGGCTTCACCTAGCGCTGGTGCTTCACAAGATCTGCCCCTGCTGCTTCTCACTACCAGTAGGCTGATGACCAGGATCATATCTCAGTACACCCAGAGCAGAGAAGTACAGTCCTGCTCTGGGAGAAGCAGTTTGTACAGATGGAAGAATACGCTGGGATTAAGGCAAGAGGTGTAGAGTGGATCTCAAGGGTGTTGACCTGGGGATGGGTGTGAGCACTATAAGTCTGACTGAAGATTTATTGACATGGGTGCACTCTCCTGGGATAGCCTTCAACATCTAGAGCCAGTCCTAAGATGCTGTTGGGATAGCTCCTTGAAGCTTGACTACAATACTGGCCCTACAGCAAATGAGGTGGAGATGCTGGAACTGCCTTGCACAGTGTTAAGGAAGAGGTGAGAAGACTCTTGGGGGTGAGGATGTTCAATGGGATTTTTTCAGATGAGTAGCCAATTATACTAGTACCATTTACCATTTAAACCACTCCCTTTTCCACTGAGCTGAAATGCCTTGATTTTTTTTTTTTTTTTTAACATAAAGTGGCTGTCTGGCTCTGAGAATGGAAGTGGAGACAAGGGATTTTTGGGGGGTGATGGAAACGTTCTAAAACTGGATTTCAGTGATGGTTGCACAACTCTATAAATTGACTAATAATAATTTCAAACTATGTTTTAAAGGGGCACATGTGATGGCATATAAATTTTACCTCAATAAAACTGCTTTAAAAACGGCTTCCTCTAAGAATATTATTTATACTTGGTAACTTTTATTTTTGTCTCAGATGGTATTTTATGAAGGAACCAAGTCAGGCTTCTGTTCAAGGTGAAATTCTGACCTAGAACTTCCTTCCCACATTAGCTTCAGAAAGCTGAGGTGAGCCAGCAGTCCTGGGGCACTCTGAAAGCCTGAGGCGGTGATTCCTGTGCCACAAACACTCAGTCATTGTAAACTGCCAACCACTGGCCTCTGACGGGGTAACTAGGCTTCATGGTCTGGTTTGGAGCGCAGGAGCCCCGTTCTTTCCGCAGCTCACACGTGATTTCACTGGGTATCGGTTTGGCACCGGAAATGCTACATATAACTAAGATAAAGGGAACAACAGCTTAAGCATCAGGCTCTTAGAAAGGAGATCTTAATCTCTGCTTATGCACGATTACAAAAGAATGAAGAGCTGCTTGAAAATAAAACCAGTGTAAACAAATCAGGGACATCTGTGAGATCTGTAAATAATGAATTTTTTTTTTCCATTAGGCCAGTAGAGGGCAATCTAGATCCCATAAAATTACTGTCGGGGAAAAGAATAAAAAAGGTAATACACAATAATCCAAAATTTTGGTAATTGGGTATGTTGTCAGCCAGTTCAGAAGAAAATAACTGATTCGCGTGCCTGTTTTCTCACTGCTTTCAACACTGGAGGTCAGGAAGCTGCTAGCTCTTCCTAACGTTTACCTAGTAGAGTGGTAGGAGTCCGTGTGCAGTTCAGGGATCAGCTTGTTGGATATGCAGATGAGCAGCCGAACCCTAGACCTACTGAACCAGAATCTCTGCGTTTTAACAAGTCGTCCAGGAGATTCTGTGCATGCTAGGGTTTTACGAGCACTGTAGTAGATCGTTTTCTAAAACTTTTGTGGCAAATACAGCTTCCTTGGCCCCTCAGCTGGCAATTCTGATTCCCAGCAGCCTGAATGAGGACCTGGAAATCTGATTTGTACAAGTACCCAGGGAACTCTTACCATCAGGTAAGTTCTGGAAACTCTCGTTCACATGCCTCCCTGATGTCTTCATCTCCGTGAGTCCTGATGCAGAAAGGGGCTCTGATGACGATGCACTTGAGTCGCTGGTGGAGTTTTTTGTTTTTTTTTTAAATACAAATTCTCTGGCCTTTCCCCAAACCTTAGTGACCATCGCATTTTGGAGAGGTGGTAGAATGATTTGTCTTGTTCTCCTGCACTAAATCACTTAAATGAAAGAAAGGCTCATTTTCAATGGGGATGGCCCTGTGCCTAGGGATCCTGGGGGGTGCTGCAGCTAGGGGTCCTCAGCAAAGATCCGAAGCCTTTCAAGTAGACCTCAAGGGCTTGGGGCAGGAACACCTGGCAGCAGCACCACTAGGACTGGGGACCAGAGGCCCTTCTGCACAGGCATAACTGAGATAATGTCATTGTTAGCTGCTGCCAAGTTGGCCCTGACTTGTGGTGACCCCGTGCGCAACAGGATTGGACCATTGTGATACACAGCATTGGCTGATTTTGGAAGCAGATTGCCAAGACTTTCTTCCTGGAAATTGCTGAAATCTGTTCAGCATCATAGCAACACCCAAACCCCGACTAACAGGGGTGCAAATGAGGTTGGGGATTGAACCCAGGTCTCCCACATGGAAAGTGAAAATTCTACCACTGAACCACCACTGCCCTCTGAGATAGTTAAAAAAAAAAAAAAAAGCCAAACCCATTGCTGTCGAGTCCATTCTGACTCATAGCAACTGTATAGGACAGAGTAGAACTGCCCCATGGAGTTTCCAAGGAGTGCCTGGTGGATTCGAACTGCTGACATTTTGGTTAGCAGCCGTAGCACTTTACTAGGCCACCAGGGTTTCCCTCTGAGATAGTACTGCCTGCCAATTCTGATGGGAGGAGGACAGCAGCCATATTTAATTCTGTTTAGAAAAATAACGCAATGTAATGTTTCACACATGGAAAGATTTTAAAAAACTGAAACATAAGCAGAGAAATACACAAAATGTGAAAAATGTTGCTTTAAAAACTTTTCTCACTTTACCCTTTGCTTTATCTCCTACATCTGAAACTCTAAAAAAGTTGTCCTTTTATAAGATCTTATAGTCCTTTTATTTTACCATCAAGTAGTTCATATTTTGTTTTGCTACTATGATCTTTCATAATAAGTTCCCTCTTCCTGTTATTGCTGTTAAGTTGATTTGACTCAGGGTGACCACACGTGTGCAGAGTAGAACCGTTTCATAAGGTTTCAGGGCTGTGATCTTTTGGAATCACCAAGCCTTTTGGCTAGTCGTCAAGTGCTTAACCATTTACACCACACAGAGATTCCTTTTTTTAAGCCCTAACTGCCAATAAATAACAGACTCTACACTTGGACAAGCTATCAACCCATTTACAAGCTCTCTTCTTCCTTTAGTGTATCAACTCCTAGAAGCTGAGTGCTTCAGGTTTAACACTTCAGTCTTCAAAGTAACTTACACAAAGCTTCTAATGTGCTTGACACAGGGCAGATAGTCAATAAATGGTGGTTTCTATTTCTTCCCCCTTCAATTACAAGTATCTTTCTTATAAAGGTGTTGAATGAATTTGATTCCCTGGTGTGAAAACAAAGATATGGAAAATTAAATCACAGCTGTAAATACAAATCTATTTTTATTACTTAAAAACCACCAAAAGCCTAGAATCAGGATAGAGCCTGCCAGTTGAACAAAACTATACTTCACCTGCCTGACATACAAAGAAAAAAATTCCTGAGTTAGGTATGTTGCTAACATTTTTCAGATGATACAAAGAGATTGTGTCTCAATTTGTCTAGTTATTTAATCCAACACTAGGTGATGCTGTGTAGGGGAATCTCTGGGTGGTGCAAACAAGACACTTGGCTGCTAACCGAAAGTTTAGCGGTTCAAGTCCACTCAGAGGCATCTCATAAGAAAGGCATGGTGATCTACTTCTGAAAAATCAGTCATTGAAAACCCCATGGACCACAGTTCTACTCTGACACACAGGGGTTGCCATGAGTTGGAGTCAACTCTAGGGGAACTGGGTTGCTGTGAAGATATTTTGTAGATGTGATTAATATTTATAATCACTTGACTTTAATGAAAGGAAATTACCCTTGATAATGCAGGTGGACCTGGTCCAATCATCTGAAGGCCTTGAAAGTAAAAACTTGGGCTTCCCAGAGAAGCCTCAAGACTGTAACATACAAATCCTGCCTGAGTTTGCAGCCTCCTTGCCTATCCTGTGGATTTGCAGCCTGCTGGCCTGTCCCGTGGATTTTGGACTCAAGAAGGCAATATCAATTCCTGCCTAAGATTCCAGCCTGCCAGCCTAACCTACATACTGTGGACTTGCCAGCCCCCAATAGCACGTGAACCAATTCCTTAAAAATAAGTCACACACATATCCATCTTACTGGTGGCTCTGTTTCTCTGGAGAACTCTGATATAAGACCATATTTGCCATGGAGAAAAAAAAATCCCAGGTGTTTTACACTGGGTTCTCTAGAGAAGCAAAACCAGTGAAGCATACACATATATACATATATATATATGTATACACATACATGTAATTTAAAGCATATGCAGCCTCATTTTTATATCTTTAGAAGGCCATTCCATCATTCTATCAAGCCAGCTGCTTCAGGATGAAGGTGAACATGGTAAGACCAATGAACTCCATGAGCATGGGCCCAATCCCACACTTCATTTGCTGTGAAGTGAGTCTCTTGAACAGAGGCAATGCTGTGTGGGATATTATGATGGTGGATAAAGTGTTCTGTAAGTCCACAGATGGTAGTTTTAGCAGAAGCATTGTGTGCAGGGAAGGCAAATCCATATCCAGTGTGTCTATTCCAGTAAGAACAAAATGCTGCCCTTTCCATGATGGAAGCAGTCCAATGTAATCAACCAGCCACCAGGTTGCTGGCTGATCACCTCAGGGAATGGTGCCATACTGGAGACTCAGTGTTGGTCTCTGCTGCTGGCAGACTGGGCACTCAGCAGTGGCCATAGCCAAGTTGGCCTTGGTGTGAGTGGAAGTTCATGTTGTTGAGCCCACACATAACCTCCATCCCTGCCATCATGGCCACTTTGTACATGAGCCCACTAGGCAATTACAGGAGTGGCTGGGGAAAGAGGATGACCAGTTACCACAGAACGTGTCATCCTATTCACCTGATTGTTAAAATCCTCCTCTGCTGGAGTCACCCTTTTGGTGAGCATTCACACAAGACACAAATATCTTCACTTCCTTGGTCCATTCAGAGAGGCCTATCCACATACCTCTTCCCCATACATCCTTGCCTCCAATTTTTCAATTGTATTCCTTCCAAGTCCCTGACCATCCAGTGAAACCACTGGCCACAGCCCATGAATCAGTATACAATCGTACATCTGGCCATTTCTCCTTCCAAGAAAAGTGAACAATCGGTACACTGCTTAGAGTTCTGCCCATTGGGAGGATTTCCCTTCATCACTGTTCTTTAGGAAGGTCCCAGAAAGGGGCTGTAGTGTGCCGCTGTACACTTTAGGTGATGCCTGTGTATCACACAGAATCATCTGTAAACCAGGCACAAGTTTTCTCTTCCTTAGTCAACTGATCATAAGAAGCTCTCCATGAGGCCACACGTGCAGATTGGGAGAGGGCAAGTGATGTGATGGGAGTGGAGGCCATGGGCATTAGAGCCACTTTCTCATGTCACATACCTGTGCCTTCAGGTCTTGCTCAGGCCTGATCTCGTACATACCACTTGGATTTAATGTGGAGTGCTGCTGTGCACATACAATTTTATGGCTGAGTCAAGCAACACCCAGTTCATGACGAGCAACTCAGGTTGCATGGTGACTTAGTGGCTCATGGTTAAGCATTCAGTTGCTATTAAGGCCCAGTAACAAGCCAAAAGCTTTTTCTCAAAAGGTGAGTAGTTATCTGCTGAGGATGGCATGGCTTTGCTCCTAAATCCTAAGGGTCTGTGCTGTGATTCACCAATAGGGGCCAGCCAAAGACTCCAAACAGCATCTCTATCTGCCACTGACAATTTAAGCACCACTGGATCAGCTGGATCATATGGCCCAAGGGGCAGAAGGGCTTTACATCAGCCTGAATCTGTTGGAGAGCTTCTCTTATTTTGCGCCCAACTCAAAACTAGCAGCTTTTCAAGCCACTTGACAAATAGGCCAAAGCAGCATACCTAAATGAGGAATGTGCTGCCTCCAAAACCTAAAGAGGCTCATCAAGCATTATGCCTATTTTTTAGTTGTGGAAGACGCCAGATTCAATAACTTATCCTTCACTTTAGTATGAATATCTCCACATGTTAAACACCACTGGGCCCCTAGAAATTTCACTGAGGTGAAAGGTACCTAAATTTTTGTTGAATTAATTTATCACTCTCTAGCATGCAAATCCCCCACGTGTCTGTCACTTTGTCATACTGTGGGGGCTTGATGCTGGAAGCTATGCCACTGGTATTCAGATACCAGCAGGGTCACCATGGAGGAGAGGTTTCATCTGAGCTTCCAGACTAAGACAGACTAGGAAGAAGGACCTGGCAGTCTACTTCTGAAAAGCATTAGCCAGTGAAAATCTTATGAATAGCAGCAGAACATTGTCTGATATAGTGCCGGAAGATGAGCCCCCCAGGTTGGAAGGCACTCAAAAGATGACTGCGGAAGAGCTGCCTCCTCAGAGTCGACCTTAATGACGCGGATGGAGTAAAGCTTTCAGGACCTTCATTTGCTGATGTGGAACGACTCAAAATGAGAAGAAACAGCTGCAAACATCCATTAATGATCGGAACCTGGAATGTACAAAGTATGAATCAAGGAAAATTGGAAATCATCAAAGATGAAATGGAATGCATAAACATAGATATCCTAGGCATTAGTGAGCTGAAATGAACTGGTATTGGCCATTCTGAATCAGACAATCACATAGTCTACTACGCTGGGAATGACAACTCGAAGAGGAATGGTGTGGCATTCATCGTCAAAAAGAATGTTTCAAGATCTATCCTGAAGTACAAAGCTGTCAGTGATAGGATAGTATCTATGTGCCTACAAGGAAGACCAGTTAATAGACTATTATTCAAATATATGCACCAACCACTAGGGCCAAAGATGAAGAGATAGAAGATTTTTGTTTTGTTTTGTTTTTTTTAATAACTTTTATTAAGCTTCAAGTGAACGTTTACAAATCCAATCAGTCTGTCACATATAAGTTTACATACATCTCACTCCCTACTCCCACTTACTCTCCCCCTCTTGAGTCAGCCCTTTCAGTCTCTCCTTTCTTGACAATTTTGCCGGCTTCCCTCTCTCTCTATCCTCCCATCCCCCCTCCAGACAAGAGTTGCCAACACAATCTCGAGTGTCCACCTGATATCATTAGCTCACTCTTCATCAGCGTCTCTCTCCCACCCGCTAACCAGTCCCTTTCATTTCTGATGAGTTGTCTTCGGGGATGGTTCCTGTCCTGTGTCAACTGAAGGTCTGGGGAGCATGGCCGCCGGGATTCCTCCAGTCTCAGTCAGACCATTAAGTTTGGTCTTTTTATGAGAATTTGGGGTCTGTATCCCACTGATCTCCTGCTCCCTCAGGGGTCCTCTGCTGTGCTCCCTGTCAGGGCAGTCATCGATTGTGGCCGGGCACCAACTAGTTCTTCTGGTCTCAGAATGATGTAGGTCTCTGGTTCATGTGGCCCTTTCTGTCTCTTGGGCTCTTAGTTGTCGTGTGGCCTTGGTGTTCTTCCTTTTCCTTTGCTCCAGGTGGGTTGAGACCAATTGATGCATCTTAGATGGCCGCTTGTTAGCATTTAAGACCCCAGACGCCACATTTCAAAGTGGGATGCAGAATGATTTCATAATAGAATTATTTTGCCAATTGACTTAGAAGTCCCCGCAAACCATGTTCCCCAGACCCCCGCACTTGCTCCGCTGACCTTTGAAGCATTCATTTTATCCCGGAAACTTCTTTTCTTTTGGTCCAGTCCAATTGAGCTGACCTTCCATGTATTGAGTGTTGTCTTTCCCTTCACCTAAAGCAGTTCTTATCTACTGATTAATCAATAAAAAACCCTCTCCCACCCTCCCTCCCTCCCCTCCTCGTAACCACAAAAGTATGTGTTCTTCTCAGGTTTACTATTTCTCACGATCTTATAATAGTGGTCTTATACAATATTTGTCCTTTTGCCTCTGACTAATTTCGCTCAGCATAATGCCTTCCAGGTTCCTCCATGTTATGAAATGTTTCAGAGATTCGTCACTGTTCTTTATATGCGTAGTATTCCATTGTGTGAATATACCACAATTTATTTACCCATTCATCCGTTGATCGACACCTTGGTTGCTTCCAACTTTTTGCTATTGTAAACAGAGCTGCAATAAACATGGGTGTGCATATATCTGTTTGTATGAAGGCTCTTGTATCTCTAGGGTATATTCCTAGGAGTGGGATTTCTGGGTTGTATGGTAGTTCTATTTCTAACTGTTTAAGATAACGCCAGATGGATTTCCAAAGTGGTTGTACCACTTTACATTCCCACCAGCAGTGTATGAGAGTTCCAATCTCTCCGCAGCCTCTCCAACATTTATTATTTTGTGTTTTTTGGATTAATGCCAGCCTTGCTGGTGTGAGATGGAATCTCATCGTAGTTTTAATTTGCATTTCTCTAATGGCTAATGATCGAGAGCATTTTCTCATGTATCTGTTGGCTGCCTGAATATCTTCTTTAGTGAAATGTGCGTTCATATCCTTTGCCCACTTCTTGATTGGGTTGTTTGTCTTTTTGTGGTTGAGTTTTGACAGAATCATGTAGATTTTGGAGATCAGGCGCTGGTCGGAGATGTCATAGCTGAAAATTCTTTCCCAGTCTGTAGGTGGTCTTTTTACTCTTTTGGAGAAGTCTCTAGATGAGCGTAGGTGTTTGATTTTTAGGAGCTCCCAGTTATCGGGTTTCTCTTCATCATTTTTGGTAATGTTTTGTATTCTGTTTATACCTTGTATTAGGGCTCCTAGGGTTGTCCCAATTTTTTTCTTCCATGATCTTTATCGTTTTAGTCTTTATGTTTAGGTCTTTGATCCACTTGGAGTTAGTTTTTGTGCATGGAGTGAGGTATGGGTCCTGTTTCATTTTTTTGCAAATGGATATCCAGTTACGCCAGCACCATTTGTTAAAAAGGCTATCTTTTCCCCAGTTAATTGACACTGGTCCTTTGTCAAATATCAGCTGCTCATACGTGGATGGATCTATGTCTGGGTTCTCAATTCTGTTCCATTGGTCTATGTGTCTGTTGTTGTACCAATACCAGGCTGTTTTGACTACTGTGGCTGTATAATAGGTTCTGAAGTCAGGTAAGGTGAGGCCTCCCACTTTCTTCTTCTTTTTCAGTAGTGCTTTGCTTATCCGGGGCTTCTTTCCCTTCCATATGAAATTGGTGATCTGTTTCTCTATCCCCTTAAAATATGACATTGGAATTTGGATCGGAAGTGCGTTAAATGTATAGATGGCTTTTGGTAGAATAGACATTTTTACTATGTTAAGTCTTCCTATCCATGAGCAGGGTATGTTTTTCCACTTAAGTATGTCCTTTTGAATTTCTTGTAGTAGAGCTTTGTAGTTTTCTTTGTATAGGTCTTTTACATCCTTGGTAAGATTTATTCCTAAGTATCTTATCTTCTTGGGGACTACTGTGAATGGTATTGATTTGGTTATTTCCTCTTCGGTGTTCTTTTTGTTGATGTAGAGGAATCCAAGTGATTTTTGTATGCTTATTTTATAACCTGAGGCTCTGCCAAACTCTTCTATTAGTTTCAGTAGTTTTCTGGAGGATTCCTTAGGGTTTTCTGTGTATATAATCATGTCATCTGCAAATAGTGATAACTTTACTTCTTCCTTGCCAATCCGGATACCGTTTATTTCTTTGTCTAGCCTAATTGCCCTGGCTAGGACTTCTAGCACAATGTTGAATAAGAGCGGTGATAAAGGGCATCCTTGTCTGGTTCCCGTTCTCAAGGGAAATGCTTTCAGGTTCTCTCCATTTAGAGTGATATTGGCTGTTGGCTTTGCATAGATGCCCTTTATTATGTTGAGGAATTTACCTTCAATTCCTATTTTGGTAAGAGTTTTTATCATGAATGGGTGTTGGACTTTGTCAAATGCCTTTTCTGCATCAATTGATAAGATCATGTGGTTTTTGTCTTTTGTTTTATTTGTGTGATGGATTACATTAATGGTTTTTCTGATATTAAACCAGCCTTGCATACCTGGTATAAATCCCACTTGATCAGGGTGAATTATTTTTTTGATGTGTTGTTGGATTCTATTGGCTAGAATTTTGTTGAGGATTTTTGCATCAATGTTCATGAGGGATATAGGTCTATAATTTTCTTTTTTTGTAATGTCTTTACCTGGTTTTGGTATCAGGGAAATGGTGGCTTCATAGAATGAGTTGGGTAGTATTCCGTCATTTTCTATGCTTTGGAATACCTTTAGTAGTAGTGGTGTTAACTCTTCTCTGAAAGTTTGGTAGAACTCTGCAGTGAAGCCGTCCGGGCCAGGGCTTTTTTTTGTTGGGAGTTTTTTGATTACCGTTTCAATCTCTTTTTTTGTTATGGGTCTATTTAGTTGTTCTACTTCTGAATGTGTTAGTTTAGGTAGGTAGTGTTTTTCCAGGAATTCATCCATTTCTTCTAGGTTTGCAAATTTGTTAGAGTACAATTTTTCATAATAATCTGAAATGATTCTTTTAATTTCATTTGGTTCTGTTGTGATGTGGTCCTTCTCATTTCTTATTCGGGTTATTTGTTTCCTTTCCTGTATTTCTTTAGTCAGTCTAGCCAATGGTTTATCAATTTTCTTAATTTTTTCAAAGAACCAGCTTTGGGCTTTGTTAATTCTTTCAATTGTTTTTCTATTCTCTAATTCATTTAGTTCAGCTCTAATTTTTATTATTTGTTTTCTTCTGGTGCCTGATGGATTCTTTTGTTGCTCACTTTCTATTTGTTCAAGTTGTAGGGACAGTTCTCTGATTTTGGCTCTTTCTTCTTTTTGTATGTGTGCATTTATTGATATAAATTGGCCTCTGAGCACTGCTTTTGCTGTGTCCCAGAGGTTTTGATAGGAAGTATTTTCATTCTCGTTGCTTTCTAAGAATTTCCTTATTCCCTCCTTGATGTCTTCCATAACCCAGTCTTTTTTCAGGAGGGTATTGTTCATTTTCCAAGTATTTGATTTCTTTTCCCTAGTTTTTCTGTTATTGATCTCTAGTTTTATTGCCTTGTGGTCTGAGAAGATGCTTTGTAATATTTCGATGTTTTGGACTCTGCAAAGGTTTGTTTTATGACCTAATATGTGGTCTATTCTAGAGAATGTTCCATGTGCGCTAGAAAAAAAAGTATATTTTGCAGCAGTTGGGTGGAGAGTTCTGTATAAGTCAATGAGGTCAAGTTGGTTGATTGTTGTAATTAGATCTTCCGTGTCTCTGTTGAGCTTCTTACTGGATGTCCTGTCCTTCTCCGAAAGTGGTGTGTTGAAGTCTCCTACTATAATTGTGGAGGTATCTATCTCGCTTTTCAATTCTGTTAAAATTTGATTTATGTATCTTGCAGCCCTGTCATTGGGTGCATAAATATTTAATATGGTTATGTCTTCCTGATCAATTGTCCCTTTTATCATTATATAGTGTCCTTCTTTATCCTTTGTGGTGGATTTAAGTCTAAAGTCTATTTTGTCAGAAATTAATATTGCTACTCCTCTTCTTTTTTGCTTATTGTTTGCTTGATATACTTTTTTCCATCCTTTGAGTTTTAGTTTATTTGTGTCTCTAAGTCTAAGGTGTGTCTCTTGTAGGCAGCATATAGATGGATCGTGTTTCTTTATGCAGTCCGTGACTCTCTGTCTCTTTATTGGCGCATTTAGTCCATTTACATTCAGGGTAATTATAGATAAATAAGTTTTTAGTGCTGTCATTTTGATGCCTTTTTATGTGTGTTGTTGACAATTTCATTTTTCCACATACTTTTTTGTGCTGAGGTGTTTTTCTTAGTAAATTGTGAGATCCTCATTTTCATAGTGCTTGACTTTATGTTAGTTGTCGTTACGTTTTTCTTGGTTTTTATCTTGAGTTATAGAGTTGTTATACCTTTTTGTGGTTACCTTATTATTTACCCCTATTTTTCTAAGTAAAAACCTAACTTGTATTGTTCTATATCGCCTTGTATCACTCTCCATATGGCAGTTCAATGCCTCCTGTATTTAGTCCCTCTTTTTGATTATTGTGATCTTTTACCTATTGACTTCCATGATTCCCTGTTATGTGTATTTATTATTTTTTTTAATTAATCTTAATTTGTTTGTTTTTGTGATTTCCCTATTTGAGTTGATATCAGGACGTTCTGTTTTGTGACCTTGTGTTGTGCTACTATCTGATATTATTGGTTCTCTGACCAAACAATATCCTTTAGTATTTCTTGTAGGTTTGGTTTGGTTTTTGCAAATTCTCTAAACTTGTGTTTGTCTGTAAATATCTTAATTTCGCCTTCATATTTCAGAGAGAGTTTTGCTGGATATATGATCCTTGGCTGGCAGTTTTTCTCCTTCAGTGTTCTGTATATGTCGTCCCATTCCCTTCTTGCCTGCATGGTTTCTGCTGAGTAGTCAGAACATATTCTTATTGATTCTCCCTTGAAGGAAACCTTTCTTTTCTCCCTGGCTGCTTTTAAAATTTTCTGTTTATCTTTGGTTTTGGTGAGTTTGATGATAATATGTCTTGGTGTTTTTCTTTTTGGATCAATCTTAAATGGGGTTCGATGAGCATCTTGGATAGATATCCTTTCGTCTTTCATGATGTCAGGGAAGTTTTGTGTCAGGAGTTCTTCAACTATTTTCTCTGTGTTTTCTGTCCCCCCTCCCTGTTCTGGGACTCCAATCACCCGCAGGTTATCCTTCTTGATAGAGTCCCACATAATTCTTAGGGTTTCTTCATTTTTTTTTAATTCTTTTATCTGATTTTTTTTCAGCTATGTTGGTGTTGATTCCCTGGTCCTCCAGATGTCCCAGTCTACATTCTAATTGCTCGAGTCTGCTCCTCTGACTTCCTAGTGCGGTGTCTAATTCTGTTATTTTATTGTTAATCTTTTGGATTTCTACATGTTGTCTCTCTATGGATTCTTGCAACTTATTAATTTTTCCACTATGTTCTTGAATAATCTTTTTGAGTTCTTCAACAGTTTTATCAGTGTGTTCCTTGGCTTTTTCTGCAGTTATCCTAATTTCATTTGTGATATCATTAAGCATTCTGTAAATTAGTTTTTTATATTCTGTATCTGATAATTCCAAGATTGTATCTTCATTTTGGAAAGATTTTGATTCTTTTGTTTGGGGGGTTGGAGAAGCTGTCATGGTCTGCTTCTTTAAGTGGTTTGATATGGATTGTTGTCTCCGAGCCATCACTGGGAAACTAGTTTTTCCAGAAAATCCGCTAAAAAAAAAATGCAGTCAGATCCCTATCAGAGTTCTCCCTCTGGCTCAGGCTATTCAGATGTTAATGAAGCCGCCTGGGGAGGGTGGGGGAGGGAACAGAGAGATAGGAGAGTAGCACCTCAGAACATAGCCAGAGTTGCTTGTCTTGCTTGGAATGACTATTATATCTGAGATTCCCGCGGGCACCTCGCCTATGTGTGCTGGCTGTGTGGAGATTGCCCCTGGGGGGTCTGGCCCGCTGGAGTCACGGTCAGATCCTCTGCTTCCAGCCCCACGCCCAGCGTCAAGGCTCCCCTACTGGGACGGTGCACTCTCGACTCCAAAATCAGTCGCTGCCTCCCGGGGACTTCTCGTCCCTCCAGCCACGTGGCCGTTCCGCCCCCGAGAACCAGTTGGGCCTCCTCCCGGGGTTAGTTCAGATGGGTGGAGCAGCTCCCCGTGCTTGTGCCGTGACCGAGTGTCCCGGCTGGGACGCTGTTCTCCCCGCTCCAATACCAGTCGCTGCCTCCCGGGGACTTCTCCTACCGGCTGCGTCCCATGCCGCCCGCGCAACCCGGCTGGGCCCCTTCCCGGGGTTAGTTCAGGGGGGTGGAGCAACTCTCCGTGTTTATGCCGTACCTGCGTCCAGTCCAAATCCCTGCAGGACGGTTCCCTGGCTCGGATGCTGCTCTTTCTGCTCCAAGACCAGTCACTGCCTCCCGGGGACTTCTCCTACCGGCTGCGCCCCACGCCGCCCATGGAACCGGCTGGTCCCCCTCCCGGGGTTAGTTCAGGGGGGTGGAGCAGCTCTCTGTGCTTGTGCCGTACCTGACTGGTACGCTGGCTCCAGGCTCTGGAAACAATTGCTGCTTCCCTGTATTAGTTCGTTCTCCGTCTCTAAATCTGTGTTTGTTGTTCAGGGTTCGTAGATTGTTATGTATGTGATCGATTCACTTGTTTCTCCGAGTCTTTGTTGTAAGAGGGATCCGAGGTAGCGTCTGCCTAGTCCGCCATCTTGGCTCCACCTCCAGAAGATTTTTATAAGCTGCTGCAGTCTGAAATTGATCGAACATGCACTCAAGATGCATTCGTAATGACTGGTGATTAGAATGCAAAAGTTGGAAACAAAGAAGAAGGATCAGTAGTGGGAAAATATGGCATTGGTGATAGAAACAATGCCGGACATGGAATGATAGAATTTTGCAAGACCAACGACTTCTTCATTGCAAATACCTTCTTTCACCAACATAAATAGTGACTATACACATAGACCTCACCAGGTGGAACACTCAGAAATAAAATTGACTACATCTGTGGAAAAAGACAATGGAAAAGCTCAATATCATCAGTCAGAACAAGGCCAGGGACCAACTGTGGAATAGACCATCAATTGCTCACATGCAAGTTCAAGCTGAAACTGAAGAAAATCAGAGCAAGTCCACAAGAGCCAAAATATGACCTTGAGTATATCCCACCTGAATTTAGAGACCATCTCAAGAATAGATTTGACGCATTGAGCACTAGTGACCAAAGATCAGACGAGTTGTGGAATGACATCAAGGACATCATCCATAAAGAAAGCAAGAAGTCATTGAAAAGACAGGAAAGAAAGAAAAGACCAAAGTGGATGTCAGAGGAGACTCTGAAACTTGCTCTTGAACGTCGAGCAGCTACAGCAAAAGGAAGAATTGATGAAGTAAAAGAACTGAAGATTTCAAAGGGCCTCTCGAGAAGACAAAATAAAGTAGTATAATGACATGTGCAAAGAGCTGGAGATGGACAACCAAAAGGCAAGAACACGCTTTGCGTTTCTCAAGCTGAAAGAACTGAAGAAAAAATTCAAGCCTCGAGTTGCAGCAGTGAAGGTTTCCATGGAGAAAATATTAAATGATGCAGGAAGCATCAAAAGAAGATGGAAGGAATACACAGAGTCATTATACCAAAAAGAATTAGTCGATATTCAACCATTTTAAGAGGTGACATATGATCAGGAACCGATGGTACTGAAGGAAGAAGTCCAAGCTGCTCTGAAGGCACTGGCAAAAAACAAGACTTCAGGAATTGATGGAATATCAATTGAGATGTTTCAACAAATGGATGTAGCGCTGGAGGTGCTCACTCGTCTATGCCAAGAAATATGGAAGACAGCTTCCTGGCCAACTGACTGGAAGAGATCCATATTTATGCCTATTCCCAAGAAAGGTGATCCAACCGAATGTGGAAATTATAGAACAGTATCATTAATATTACACGCAAGCAAAATCCTGCTGAAGATCATTCGAAAACTGGTGCAGCAGTATATCAACAGGGAACTTCCAGAAATTCAGGCCGGTTTCAGAAGAGGACGTGGAACCAGGGATACGATTGCTGATGTCAGATGGATCCTGGCTGAAAGCAGAGAATACCAGAAGGATGTTTACCTGTGTTTTATTGACTATGCAAAGGCATTTGACTGTGTGGATCATAACAAACTATGGATAACACTGCAAGGAATGGGAATTCCGGAACACTTAATTGTGCTCATGAGGAACCTTTACATAGATCAAGAGGCAGTTGTTCAGACAGAACAAGGGGATACTGATTGGTTTAAAGTCAGGAAAGGTGTGTGTCAGGGTTGTATTCTTTCACCATATCTATTTAATCTGTATGCTGAGCAAATAATACGAGAATCTGGACTATATGAAGAAGAACGGGGCATCAGGATTGGAGGAAGACTCATTAACAACCTGCGTTATGCAGATGACACAACCTTGCTTGCTGAAACTGAAGAGGACTTGAAGCACTTACTAATGAAGATCAAAGACCACAACCTTCAGTATGGATTACACCTCAACATAAAGAAAACAAAAACTCTCACAACTGGACCAATGAGCAACATCATGATAAACGGAGAAAAGATTGAAGTTGTCAAGGATTTCATTTTACTGGGATCCACAGTCAACAGCCATGGAAGCAGCAGTCAAGAAATTAAAAGATGCATTGCCTTGGGCAAATCTGCTGCAAAGGACCTCTTCAAAGCGTTGAATAGCAAAGATGTCACCCTGAAGACTAAGGTGCACCTGACCCAAACCATGTATTTTCAATTGCATCATATGCATGTGAAAGCTGGCCAATGAATAAGGAAGACCGAAGAAGAGCTGATGCCTTTGAATTGTGGTGTTGGCGAAGAATATTGAATATACCATGGACTGCCAAAAGAATGAACAAATCTGTCTTAGAAAAAGTACAACCAGACTGCTCCTTAGAAGCAAGGATGGCAAGACTGTGTCTTACATACTTTGCACATGTTGTCAGGAGGGATCAGTCCCTGGAGAAGGACATCATGGCTGGCAGACTACAGGGTCAGCAGAAAAGAGGAAGACCCTCAACGAGGTGATTGACACAGTGGCTGCAACAATGAGCTCAAGCATGAGAACGATTGTAAGGATGGTGCAGGACCGGGCAGTGTTTCGTTCTGTTGTGCATACGGTGGGTATGAGTCGGAACCAATTCGATGGCACCTAACAACAAGCTTGCAAATAGAGCCTTCATGGTGCAGTGGTTAAGAGCTCAGCTGCTAACCAAAAGGTTGGCAGGTCAAGTCCATCAGCCACTTCTTGGAAACCCTATAGAGCAGTTCCACCCTGTCCTATAGGGTTGCTATGGTCTGAATCAGCTCCGCAGGAAGAGGTTTGGGTTTTTTTTTGTTGTTGTTCGTTTGTTTGTTTAGCACACAAATGTTTCACCAGGAAGTCCAGAGTCATTGACACTTCTCTCTTACTAGACCCAATCAGCATAATGTCATCTATGTAACGGATCAGTTTGATGTCTTGTGGAAGGGAAAGATGATCAAGGTCCCTGTGGACTAAATTATGACATAGGGCTGGAAAGTTGGTATAGCTCTGAGGTAGGACAGTGAAGGTGTATTGCTAGCCTTGCCAGGTGAAGGCAAACTGCTTCTGGTGTTCTTCTAAACTAGAATCAAGAAAAAGGGATTGGCCAGATCAATAGCCGCATATCAGTTAGTGGGAGATGTATTAATTTGCTCAAGCAATGAAATCACATCAGAAGAGCAGCTGCAATTGGAGTCATCACCTGGTTAAGTTTACAATAATCCACTGTCATTCTCCAAGATCCATCTGTTTTTTGCACAGGCCAAATAGGTGAGCTGAATAGGGGATGTGGTGGGAATCAACACCCGTGTGTTGTTCAAGCCCTTGATGGTGGCAGTAATCTCAGCAATCTCTCCAGGAATGCAGTATTGCTTTTGGTTTACTATTTTCCTAGGTAGGGGCAGTTCTAAGGGCTTTCACTACCATAATAGCCCTTATTCCACTTGTCAGGTATCCAATGTGGGTGTTCTACCAGTGGCTGAGTGTATCTATTCCAATTATGCATTCTGGAACTGAGGAAATCACTACAGGCTGGGTTCAGGGACCCTCTTTTGCCCACTGTGAAACAAACTTGAACTAAGACTCCATTAATAAACTGACCTCCATATGCACCCACTCTGACTGCTGGGCCACAGTGACTTTTTGGGTCTCCTGGAATTAGTGTCAGTTCAGAGCCAGTATCCAGTAATCCCCCAAAAGTGTGATTAATCCCCTTTTCCCCAATGAATAGTCACTCTGGTAAAAGGCTGTAGATCTGTTTGGGGAAGCCTGGGAAAAAGATTAACAGTATAACTCTTTGGCAGTGTAGTGGGGTCCTCCCACAAGGGGATCAGGCCTCCCCTTCATTCAAGGGGTTGTGGGTCTGTAAACTGGCTCAAGTCTGGGGATCATTTGAGGGGCCACACTCTCTGTTCTGGCAATTCAAATTAGAGTGCAGTTTGCTTGAACTAGAATTCTTTCGCTTGTATATGTCAAGTAAATATTTAGTAGATTTCTCATTTCCCATCTATTTCACTCCTAGGGACACTGATGACATAAGTCCATATGAGTCAGACTATTCTGATTACCACTTTGACTCCACTATCCATTACAGTAACCATGCCCACCTTGTCTTTGTCAGTTGAGTGCTGCCACTTGGCCCCTACCCACCACAGGGCTCTATCAGCCTCATTCTTGTTAGGTGTCTTACTTCAGTTAGGGCAGTTGCCACTGTCAAATCTAACTTTCATAAAATAGCAGTCACAGGAGTCTTCAAGAATACTGGGGTTTCCTTCACAAATTTGTTCCTCGCTGTTGTGGTAAAAGGTGTGTCCTCTGGGCACTCCATGTGTGGTTCTGTGGGACTAACCTGATAAACCCACTCTAACATGCCCATTTCCCTAAGCCTTTGGATGCCTTCTTCTACAGCATACCAAGGCAGGTCTGGTACTTCAACTTCAGTGACAGCATAATCCATGGTTCAGCAAACCAACCAAATAAACTATTAGATCATTTCCTAACTTCTCAAACTGAAACAGTGAATGAAGAATCTGTGCTTAGTGGGCCCATATCAATAAACTGACTTACCCAACTTTATGTTCCTTGAAAAATTATCCCACATCCTTAATAACCATTCCCATGCTTACTCCTCAGGTTTCTATTTGTACATATTAAAAAAGTCAAGCAGTTCTTTTGGAGTGTGGCATACCTCTTCCTGGTTTACACTTTGTATTTCACCTTCTGGGACTCGCTGGAACTTAAGTCTAGTTATAGGTCTAGAAACAAAAATGGGTGGTGAGGATGTGTTCTGAGAACATTCAGCAATGTCTTGTAAGGCATCTGCCTCAGGTGATGCCCCAGGCAATGACTCAGATGCCTCCTCACGCAATGACTCAGATGCAGACCCGGATGTCAGACAAAGACTCTTCAGTCACAGTTGGGTTAATCTCATCATATGGGGGTAGAAAGGCTAACGGTTTTATTGGGGAGGGTGGCTTAGGAGGCAAAGATGGAGTAATCTCTTCAGATAGAGTGAGAGGGTTGGTTTTGAAGGCAGGAATGATTCAACAGAATCAGGGGCTCAGTGTCTCCAGCTTCCTGATTATCTGCCCATATGTGCCCTTCCCAAGTTTCAGGATCTCATTTCTTCCCAATCAGTGCCCTCAACTTTAACTCCAGACACCATCTGTGGTTTGGAACTCAATTGATGTTGTAAAGCAGCCACTCTTGTAACACTCAGGGTTTCGTTTTCTGCTACTATAAGAAATTAGGCTTTATTTCAGGAAATAAGCAGCAACTTTGAGGTTGTTTATGTGGTGCCTGAGCTATGAGTCTGAAGCCCTGAGCTCATCTTTCTTTCGCCACTTTTTTCTAGTGAAGCAGGACAAACTAACCAGCTTCTTTATACTTCTCATTCTAAAAAAATTGTAGAAAAGTATCACACATGTGATTACGCCAAGCCTTGGCTCTCACCAATACTTGATCTATTGGTGGTAATGTTCTGCATATTTCTATTGCAACCTTATGCTTATATATATATAACCTGTTGCCTTTGAGTTGAATCCAACTCTTAGTGACCCTATAGGACCTGCCCCATACGGCTTCCAAGGAGCATCTGGTGGATTTGAGCTGCCAACCAGGGTTTATATAATATATATATATATATATATACACACACACACATACATATATATACACATACATATATACACACATAAATATATGTACGTATGTGTGTATATACATATATAACATATATATGTATATATATGGAGGGAGGGAGATTTATCTCAAGAAAATGGCTCACGTAGTTGTAGAGGCTGGCAAGTCCCATGTCTGTGGGCCAGGTGTCAGGCTGGAGGCTTCTCCTGACTCTTGTAGCTGCAGGGGCTCATGAACCCAAGATCAGCAGGTCAGATGGCAGGCTGCTGGCTCACAGGCTACAGACTGACAAATTCAAGATCAGTAGGAAATACAGCAGGCCACTGGATCAAGTCCTAAGAACCAGAGGGCAGATGATGACAAGCCAGATGCAGATACAGGATCCAGAGTGAATAAAAGCCCGTGAACTTTGCAAGAACATCCATATATATTGGATGTAGGCCACATCCCTGAGGAAATTCCCCTTACAACGTATTGGCTGATCATATCAGATCACATCATGGAAGTCATCAAACTCTATCACATAATGGAGGAAAGCTACATCATTACATAACTACCAAACCACTGAGAATCATGGCCCAGCCAAGTTGACACACAACCTTAACCATTACACCAGGTTACAGATGAGCCTCCAAATTTCTAATTTTACTGATATTCAAACTGTATCCTCCGTGCCCCTACTGTGTGGGTACTTTAGTTTTTTCTTCTCCAAAGGAACTTCCCAAGGTCTTAGCCTTGGTACGTATGGGTGGATACCAGCACCTAATCACAGGACGGTACAAACAAGTCTGGAGTTCCTTTTTGAGAGAATGGCATTGAGATGCAGCTCTCCATTCTTTTGCATTCAAAGCTGTCCATCCATGCTGCTCAAGAATCACAGCTCTTCCTGCCCCAGGTGGAAGGCCGGCTGCCATATCTTAAGCACACAATAGCTCTGATGGACATTCAATGGTCCAGCCCTTAAGTGGTTAGCATTTATTGGGTCCTCAAAAAAATACCTTTGTTCTTTCCCTTGATGCTCCTTTAATCCAGTGATTCATAATATGTTCCCAATAGCTGGGCCTGGAAATTGGTCCTGTGGTTAATCTTCTGCGCAGCACTCTAAGTCTTCTCTACCAACCATCACCCAGAGTTGTGAAGGGAGGTTCAGGCTGCCTCCTCCTTCAGCATTAAATCTTTCCTACAGAAATATCACCATCCCCATAGAATAAAAGGCAGTTTACATCTTGAGCAGTAGTTCTTAATCTGGTTGATAAGAGGGTCTTGAAACATGGGGTCCACATGGTTACAACATCCAAAACACTAGAAGCAGTCTCGAAGACAGCACCATTCAGGGACAGACTACCCAATAAGCAAATCTGAAGAATTTCACACGGACTTCACAAAATTGTTCACTACAGATTAGTAAGTAAGCACAAATAAACTCGTGCATACATTGCTTACTGGTTAATCCGCCCCTGCTTGGGCTACTTCTGAATTCCTAAGCAATGTAATGCAGAATAGGATTTGGCACATACCTGGATATATGTTCGTACTATACGCAGTCCCAGGGAAATTTCATTTCTTGGTCCTATTATTCCTATTGTTTACCGATTTATGGCAAAGAGAAACTAAGGAAAAAATAATAACTTTCACAAAGTTTTCTCTTTAAGACATATTAGAAAAATAAATGACACAACTGCCACACTGAACTTGTTTTACATTCTAGTTTGGTTTAGTTAGTTCTGTTTCCATTTCTAGTTCAGTTATTTTTCTGTGATTAGATTAAAAGACAAGTGTTTTGGAATAAGTTCAACTTCCCCAGTGGCAGTCCACAGAGTTAACTGCTCTTTTCTACATTTAAAGTTTTGTAAAAACAAATTTATTATAACTCAGTAAAAAATAAGGAACTCTGACAGTGCTGAGTCTGATAAGTTTATTATATACGGTCTTCAAAATACTCCTTTAAATATTCTTAAGTTCTTCCTGGAGTCTGTGGTCATGGCACTTTTGCTCCTTTTGACGTTGAGATACTCTTATCTGGTGCAAGGTAGTGTTATCTTCCCATTGGGGCCATGGCTGAATGTGCAACACGAAAAAAAAATACAGTGCTTTATTGGTCCAAGTATGGCTGAACACATGTATTCTGTTTCTGGGCTCTCTATTCGGTAGAGATCATTGATTTTTCTATCACATCAATACTATTGATGGTACTGATACATTCTATCACATCAATATCACTATCTTAATTACTATAACTTCATAATGTTTTCTGTCTAGGAAGAGTAAGAACTCTAACCTTGTTCTTCAAGAAGAGTATCTCTTTGTATTTCCATATGAAATTTACAATAGGTCCCTCGACTTTCTCATACACACACCCACTTCCTCAGATTTTGGCTGAAATTGAACTGAACCTATAGAGAAATTTGGGAAGAAATGACATTTTTACAACATTGAGTTTTCCAATCCATGAACATAGACTATTCCATTTTCACTTTCTCGCAGACCTGTTTCATAATTTTCTATGTGGAGATCTTAAATAATTATTGTTAGATGTATTTCTACGTGTTGATTTTTTTGATGCCTTTGTAAATGGTATTTGTTAATTACATTTTTCTAATTGACTTATTGGTATACAGAAATAAAATAGAATTTTTGAATATTGAGCTTATATCCAATAATCCCATTAAATTCACTTATTGACTCTAATAGCTTATCTGCAGATTCTTTTGCATTTTCTGTATTCACAATAATGTCATTGGTAATTTCTTTTTTTAAATTGGTTTTAATAATTGATCTGTAATACTCTAAAACTCCTGTAGCCAGCAAAGGGATTATTGTTCCTTTATCAATTCACATATAACTTAGTGTATTAGATTACAACTGTTCATGTTAGATTACAACACAAAGGACACCCAATACATAAAGACCATGTTTATTTTCCAGCTCAGGAAATACCTATTTTACACCCCTTCTCCCCCACCCTCCATATACACAGAGAGAGAAAAGAACACTGGCTTTTGGCCAAACTATATTTCCATGTCTATTTCTCTTTTCAAGCATGAAAGAAAACAAAAGACCAGTTGAACTGATAAGTTTTATTTGCTCCTCTGAATATTATATATATTCTGACGATATCTCATTCAACTTCTCCTAGAAGACTTTCTCTTCCCACTTTCTTACTCTTGCTCTCAAATCCTCCTCCTTCTGGGGGTTACCAAGAAGTTACCAGTGTCCAGGCTAGCTCACTCCTTAATGACAAAACATTCACCGCTTACTGGGAAGTAGATCTGGGGTGGGAACCCAGGACTGGCGTGGCTGCATCAGAAGCAAGAGAGACTGGAACGGGCCCTAATCCACCCATTCTCTAATCCAAAGAGCTGACACAAAATAAAAGAGCAGAGCCTTTGGTTCTGTCTTCAGCAATATTTATTGGAAACAGCAATGCTTCCCATGGTAAGAGTTTATACATTAAGCAGTAAGATTTGCCTTTCACTCCACCTGATCCACTACCGCGGGTGGCACATCCAAAGCGGCACGTTAAACCTCTGAGAGAATCTGTACACAGTCAGATAAATAGAGCTCTGGGTAACTAACAGGACTTGAATGACTGATACGAAAGAAAACACTAATACGTGTACACACAGCACTGTACACACAGAATGAATGCAGATGGGGTAGAAGGGACAGAAGTAAAAGTAATGGCAGAGTTGGGGAAGTTTTGCATCCGCAGCCACACGTCTTAAACTGCTAAGCACAAAATTATCTTTATTTGGTCCTCATTGAGGGCAGAATATGCACAAACAATGTTCAAAGAACACAAGGTAAAAGTGGAAAGGAAAATATTTACTGTTTCTTGGTCTATGAACTACTGTGAAAATGGTTTCTAGTATTTTGTTTTTTTCCTTGCGTCTTTGTGCCAACTGGATTCATGAAACATACAATTAATAAAACTGAGGTGAAGATATTTGTCCCCCCCTCCCTGTAACCTTCAGAAATGTTTCTGTAGAGAAAGAAATTCAAGCTTCGAAACCAGGTCTCTTCCCAAGTCCTCATAAGGAAGAATTTTTTCTTTTTAGCTCCTCCCACAGTACGCTGATTGCTAATACTTTTACTTAGAAATAAAACGGGACTTCCCACCCCATCAACAGAAGGAATGCAAGAAAACTAGCTTCACCTCAGAAACAGGTATATGGCGGGGGGGGGGTGGAGGCACGGGGCGGGGGGGAGCACAGGTGACTGTCTTCCAAGAAGGTTTTGAGCCCACACTCAACACTTTTATACTGATACATCAAGTTATTAACTCACTCGAATCAGAAGACAATTTGCTGGTGAGTGAGGTTTTCTTTGACAATGCTGTGACTCACATGTTTGGGAGGGGGCAATGTGAAAGAAAGCAAGGACTTTCTCCTTTTTAAGTGGAGAACCTGAGACCTCGAGATGGCCCCTGGGTGACAGACAATATCTTTGAGAGAATGGGTTTTCTGTGATGTGGCTCATCGTCATTTTCTAAGAAGCCACTGCCTCCTGAGAACTGGGTAAACAGCAGTTCTGTGACTACTGGCTGGTCTCGGATGGTGTTTAAAAAGCACATGCCATACCCACTGGGCTAAGAAGATACCATCCATCACCATGACCCTTGTGGGACTGCACAAGTCAACCAAAGATACTCAATGGGGCTTGATGACTTGGACCACTGCGGCCTGCACTTGGGATGTGTCATAAGCAGCATTACCAAAGCAGTGGTTCGACTTAGCTATCTGGGCCAACAGGAGGTGAGCCAGCCAGCACAACGGCCTAATGGGGCAGGGCAACCAGAATTTCCACGTAATTGATGGGGAAGAAGCCTGACTGGCCGTGAAGCATTCCCTCATACCAGTTCTCATCAATTTGGTTGGTGAGTGTGATGATATCTCCCTCTTTGAAACCCAACTCCCCTTCATTTTCAGGTTCAAAGTCGTACAGAGCTCGGCAGCAGGGCTGATCCATTGGGACACCTGAGTGTAAGAGGGGGAGAGAAGAACACAAAAGGACAGGGGTATTTAACTCCACAGAAGCTACTACCTGCTACACCACCTGGCTTGGCTGTTCCTCTTCTTCCCTCCCTCACTCCTCTTCCTGTTGCAGCTTCCTCTTGTTCCCATGCCAAAACCTATTGCTGTGGAATCCAACGCTGACTCATAGCGATCCTATAGGACAGAGCAGAACTGCCCCATAGGGTTTCCAAGGCTGTAATCTTTATAGGAGCAGACTGCCACTTCTTTCTCCCACAGAGCGGGTGGTAGGTTTGAACTACTGACCTTTTGCTCAGCAGATGAGCACTTAACCTTGTGCCACCAGGGCTCCTTTCCTCTTGCTACTAGGTCCCAATATCTGTCACATGACCAGCCTACCCTCTATCAGTCTTCAGAAACTTTCTCAGATTGCTGGAAGTTGTTGGGTATTCTTGTTTCCATTTTCAGTATGAAAAATAACCACATCTATCCTTGTGCTATGTACGAGAGTTCAGTAAGTTCTGCCTCCCTGATGATGCCCAGAGGCGGGAGCCCCAGTGGTTTCAGGAGTTTACAATGAGATTTAGGTTAGTGATTCTGCTTGGTCACAATTCTTTCAAGTCACCCCTTTAAAATAATCTGCACATTTGAAATAATACAGCTAATTACATGGACAATGCTTTGCAATCCAAGAATAATATTTCAGTTCTCACTTTTTAAAGAAATGATCATTCCAGGCTCTGGGAAATAGCTATAAAGTGGTGGAAATAAAACAATATAAATATTGGGTTCAAGTTTTTACTGTATGTAACCTTGGACAAGGCACATTTGCAGTCTCAGGTTCTTTGTCTAAAATTGGCAGTAACAATAGAATTTACTTCACAGGACTTGACACTATTAAATGAGATTATGTAAAAATTATGTAATTTACACTTGGTAAAATGATGCATATATAAATATGAGGAGTGTATTGGAGCTATGGTATAAAAAATAATTTATTCTACCTTAAGTAAAACAATGAAGGATGAAAATCATGTCTTAAAAGGGATCTATTTATAATGAGGAGTCCCTGGGTGGTACAAACGGTTAACATGATGAGCTGTTAACCAAAAGATCGGAGAGTGGAGCCTACCACAGGCACCTCAGAAGAAAGTACGGGTGATTTACTTCTAAAAAATCAGCCCCTGAAAACCCTATGAAGCACAGTTCTCCTCTGACACACATGGGGTCACCGTGAGTTGGAAATCAACTTGACGACTACTGGTTGATTATTTAAAATGACCATCCTGTTAACATAGCACTCATGCACACTCATATACAGACTTAGACGAGTGCACACAGCTCCCAGGCTATCTAGGCGGCTTTGAAAAGAAACAGTGTAATTTATTTGTTGGACTTGTAGAAGGCAGAACATTAACAAGACTCCAAGTGAAAAGTAAATACGTGCTGATTTCTGGGCAGGGAGAGGCACAGCTATACATAATTGATATGACTAGTGTTTGTAGCCAGCTGACTTCAAAGAGCCACTGCTATGCACACCACCAGGCTGGGCACTCTGGGCAGCCCAGGTGAGCACTCAGGGCAGAGAGCCCCCACTGCTCACAGACCTCACTTCACCTCTTTCAAGTCTCCTGAGAGCATCTTTAAAACTTGTTTATGGAAAAGAACAGCAAGCACTGGGTTACAGGGAAATAGGAGAAAGCTGCATATCTGTGCAAGCTATAACCAATGTAAACCTGTTTCCACTTCTTCAATCAAGCAAACGCTAAGATTTAAAATGCCTTGAACGCAGGCTTTAGTCTAACTGACATGCAGGTGGTGGAGAGGGATGGTGCCTACCGAAAGAACACAGGATTGTGTATGTATCAATCTTCCTGATGATAGAAAGTAATTTTTAGCTTTTACTGTATCAAACTTAGTCTCATAGGACAGTGAACTGGGGACTGGGGGTGGGGAGAAACCTAGCAGGTGTTGAGAGATTCAAGATACATTCATCTGCAAACGCTTATATTCCTGTGACTCAAAAAATCAGGTTTGACATGTTCCTGGAGTTGGTGTGTGGGTCGTATGTGAGTGTGTGCGGGCACAGAGGTGTCCAGGGCATTCACCTTCCTGCAGGTGGGATTCACAGAAAAAGAGAAGAAAACATAAGATAGCCATCTAGCACCAAACTGACACATTAAGGTGATTCACAACCAAAAAAAGAGGGTCAAAATCAAATGTGTTAGGTTAGTGTGTGCTGATGATTGACACAAATAGAGACTAATAGAGAGAAGAGGGAAAAAGGAGGGAAAGAAAACATTAATGAGAAAAAGAGAAAGGATCTCGTTAAAAGAATTTCTACCTGACAAAATTATCCTCTAAGAAATATATTGCCATATAGTTCTTATGCGGCCAGATGGAATTTATCCTAGAACTGCTGGAAAAGGATCAACAGGGCCTACTCAAGGCTCAAGTCATGGAGCTTGCAGGCTTAAGCACCTTACCTGCAGGTTTGGGAGTGCCTATGTGGGAGAGGCCCCCATTGGGCTGAGCACTGTCCCCAGGTGGGAACTCCAGGCTCATTCGAGGTTTAGGCTGATATTCCCTTCTAGGCTGAGATGAAGCTTGCCTTATTCTGTGTTAAAAAAAAAAAAAAAAAAAAGATTATGTAGCCAATTAAGTTAAAAAAAAGCAATCAAATCCAGGAAATTCTTGAGTTACCCACCAGTCTACCATTACAGAGTTTGAAGAATCTGAAAAGGACCCTTAATTGTCTTATATGTGTGCATGTCTGTGCTTCTGGTGATGTCCCTTTATGATCGCACCCTCATTGTCTTCATTCTTTCTCTCCACCTCTCACTTCATTTATTCAGTGCTCACTACACAAATGTACCGTACTGTGCCAGGTATGCAAAGATGAGTAAGACACAGTTCTTGCCCTTAAGCGGCTTATGGTCTGCAGGGGAGACAGAACATACACTGATTATGGTAAATTGTAGTAAGTGTTGTTACAAAGACATGTACAAAGTGCTACAGGAGCATGGAAATGGAGGGTGAGGGGAGGACCACCCCTGCACGGGGAGCTGAAGAAGGGAACAAAGAAGCGGGTAAAAGCTATGTAAGAGTAGTTTCTGGATGAACATGTGGAAGAAAGCCATTCCTTGGACAGCATGAGGAGAAGGTCGGGAAGGAGAAGGAGCCACTGTGGAAAGTCTGAGATCCTGGAAGGGGGCATGGACTGAGGGAAGGCGGGGGAAGGTGGAAAGGTATAACCAAGAAATGTCTTCTGCACACCTCCTAAGTACATGCCACAGTTGGAGGTATTCATTAAGCCAAGTACGCAACAGATTTGCAAGGACGGGGAGAGCTGAGGGATGGTGACTGTAGAATGATATTGGCTCTGAACAGACTTCAGAGGATAAGAAGGAAAATGGCTCCTTCATGCTCAATAGATGTCACTGAAGTGGGTGGTGGTAAACCTTTCTAGAGGCTTCAGAGAGCTACACATGATTCCACAATGGTGCACTGAATGAAGATTCACAGTCGACGCACTAGTTAGGGACGATGGTGAGGAGAGGGAGAGGACGGCTAGATGAAAGCAGGAGAGGGGGTTCCCAATGGCCCGGCATAACAGGATTGCAGCCTTCACTATGCATGTAGCCATCTCATCAGCTGTGAAGGTCTGATGTGGTCCTGATCTGAGAATAAAGGCTGCTCAGGTGATCTTTGATGGATATATGTTTAGCAACATCATCCTGCTTAATTTGGCTCAATTAAAAAAACAAAAAAACATGAGTTAGAGGGCAAGGCCACCGCATATGTTGCTATGGCTGTGCAGGCTGAGCCCATACAACTCCAGAGAGCCCCATTCACACAGTGAACGACTACAGCCCCATGGAGGGCTGCTTCCGAGGAGGAGGGACAGTAGCCCTGATGGTGGAGGATTCACCACCAGTCAGAGAAACACAGTTGTGAAAAGATTCACGCTTTCAAATCAGGTATGTTTGACTACGAATCCCAGTTCCACCACTGTGTCACGCTGGGCTAGTTACTCAACCTCCCTGAGCCGCGGTTTGCTCGTTTGTTAGGTCAGGCCAAGGATACTTAGCTCACAGGGATGTTAGGAGGGTTGATGATGATATATATTCAGTACCCTTGAAGAATATCTGATCAGCAAATTGTGTCCATCATCATTAGCATTCTGGTGTTCCAACTGTTGCAGGCAAATATAATCCAAATACCAAACTCTTATAAACCCAAGACTCAACAGAACAAAACACAAGAAAAAATAAAAACAAGACTGACAACACACAAGGTGCCTGTCTAGGATCAGCAGAAATTTTGGCAGAAGTTTGTCTCCAAATAGGGTCCATTGTTTCCACTTCTTTACACATCATCATTGTACAGCAAGAAAAGGAAAATTTAAAATGCAGGGAACTGCAAAATACCTTTCTTCCAGCCTGACGGTGACTTGCTGCAGAATCTGGACCGCCTGCTTGTGGTACTCCAGCTGGGCTTGTACGAGCGCAGAGAGCTGGCTCACTTGTTCAATCTGCAGATCAATGGGGGAAACCATGCCTCAGTGACCAGGTCCCTGCCCTTACACAACTACTACTGCCCAGTACATAGGAGAGAGCTGCCCCCGACATATAGTCCACTGCCCGATGACATCAATGACTGTGTGGTGAGCCAGGCTGAGACAGAGTTCCGCAGGTCCCAAACTGAGTAAGCATAAGAGAGCCTGAAGCATCCTTACGTGTGGAAACTCCAGTACCATGAGGAGAAACATCGGTAAGAATCCTCATGACGAGTACAGAACTCCCATTAAACAACTTCATGTCTACCGACCACTTTTTGACTAGGCTTTGGCTTCTTTTATTGATTTTATGTAGGAAGAAGATGCACTGACAAAAAGGCTTGATTCTTTGCTCCCTATTTTTCTCATGTGAAGTTAATGTTGTTGTTAACTGTCAGTGAGTCGGTCCCCAGCTCATGGCAACCTCATGTACAATGGAATAAAATGTTACCCAGTCCTGCACCATCCTCAGGATTGTTGTGATCATTGGGATTTTTTTTTTTTTTTGGTGCAAGTCCAGGTTTTTATTATCTTGCACTGTTACTGGAGCTTTACAGCAGAATAGATGGTGGAAGATAACTAGGTGGATTTGCGGGGGAGGAATCCATAGGGTTTTCACTGGCTAATTTTCAGAAGCAGATCACCAGTTCTTTCTTCCTAGTCTATCTTAGTCTGGAGGCTCAGCTGAAACCTGTTCAGCAACACAGCAACCACCAGCACTGACAAATGGGTGGCAGCTGCACGGGATTGGAATCAAACCCAGGTCTCCTGCATGGAAGGGGAGAATTATACCAATGAACCACCAACTCCTTTTAAGATAATATTAGTGCCGTTAATAAAAAAGTGAATATTGATTTCTCATACCATGGGAGGCAGGGTGATATGATGGAAAATTTTGTCCTCTCTGAGCCTCACCTGCAATGTAAGGGGCCTGGATCAGGTAACATCTTGGGTTCTCTGCAGCTCTAATATGTAAGTATCACTGGTTACTCTTCATTTTGTGTCTCATGTTGTGATCTAGCTGAGTAGTACCTTCAAGGTCAACAGAGGCAATGCTGTCCCGTGAGTTTGGGGGTGGCGAGGCCCTGGATGTAGGGAAGGATGACTGTGATTCAGGTCACTCCTCATGCCTATAGCACTTCTTTTGAGGAGTTAGGTGAAAACAAGTTGTTTCATAAACACACACCTACACTCACACATCCACAACCCCAACCATGTCTCAGGTGGTGGGAAAGTCCTGATGTGTGCAATATTCCTTCCACGCCACTAGTCAGGGTCAAGGTAGTTAAGCAATGAACACATAAAGGCTATATAAACATCTTGGCTGAAGCCGGTCAGCAACTGTTGTGAGGGCAAGGAGGTGGGGATGAGCAAGGATGGAAAAGCTGGTTAGCAGGTCTTCTTATTACTTCAGGGTTTAAAACAAAAAAAGTTGCCGTGCAGTTGACTCCAACTCACGGTGATCCATGGGTGTCAGAGTAGAACTGTGCTCCACGGGGTTTTCAAAGGCTGATTTTTCAGAATTAGATCACCAGGCTTTTCTTCCAAGGCACTTTTGGGTGGACTCGAACCTCCAACCTTTTGGTTAGCAGCCAATCACATTAACCATTTATACCACCCAGGGGCTCCATATGAAGGAGAAATCGTCCTTACGGCTTTAAGCTTAAAGAACTCAATTTAGTACTCTGGCAATGTGATAGCATCTTTTGAACTATCTATGCACAAATGCAGTTTCTATGCTATAATCATTAATCTCAACAGAAATCACCTCTTGAAAGATAATGTCAACTTTACTTCAAACTACAGAACATCTTATGTTGAGCGCTCAATTTTGGAGGTATTTCAGTCAATATTCTCTTACAATCTGAAGTCAATCTGACACAGAGTACTTATTCAGGTTATTAGGCTTTTATCTGAACCATCAGAAACATTCTTTAACTTCCCACTACTGGTAATTCTTTAAGATCCATCAGTGGACAAAAATCTAGTTCAATCAATCTACAGGAATGCAGAAAAGACTTTAGCATTTCTCAGTCTACTTTATAACCTCAAATTATTTAAAAGAAATAACCACCTACTGAAGTTCTCATTGTACAGTGTAATCAGATATTAACATTTTAAATATCACCCCCTTAACACATTAATTTTGCCTCTCAAATGGCAAGATTAAATTAAAGACCATAGGAGAGTCACTCACATCCATTTCCAGGAGATTGAACATGCTTGACTCGGCAATCTCTTTAGACTCATCAAATTTCTCCAGAGCTTGACGGAGCTCTTCATCTGGAATCTTGCCTTGTCGTTTCTTCTTATAATCAAAGTCCAGGCGTCGACCCTCCAACTTCTTCAGATGATGCTGAAAAAGTCAAGGGCAGGAATACACTTTGAAAGGACTTATGGAAAGAAGGCCTTTTTCAGCTGGCTTCCTCATTGTGCCCATTAGTTTCCAAAATAAGATGGCCTATGTTTAAGATATAATGTTACCGGAGAAATAAGGACACATGCATTAGTAGGGTAAACACTTGCAGAGGCTAAAAATACTTAAGGAATGAGAATGAAACTGTGTGAAATACCAGCACCTTTCATTCTCTGGCCCTGCTGGGTCAAACCCAAGCTTGGATAGCTCCCATCCCATGACAGAAGCTGGGAAGTGTACACACACCATACACATGTAGAAAGGACAGGTGCACAGGTCCTATAGGCTCCATTTTCAAAAGAAATGCTATCTCACGAGAAGGAAGTTCGTAAGAAGGCAGGTGAAAAGCACTTTCTGTGAAATACCGTTAAGAAAGAATGGCATTTTTACTTTTAGAATCATAGAATGTGAGTATTGAAAAGGACCTCTCTTTGAGGCAATCTAGTCTGTCAGAATCACCTATGTTATTTATTAAAAATATGGATTCCTGATCACCTGAATCAGAATATCTAGGGCTGGGGCCTACGAATCTACATTTTAAACACATGCCCCAGGTCAATGATGATGTAGCTTTTGGGAACCCTGGGTTTAAGTCTCTTACTTGATAGATAATAAACTCAACCACAAAATCTAAGTTGGAAGGGACCTTTGGAGGGATTTCACCTAAGGAGCTTCAACCCTCATTCAGCCCAGCCTCTGTCTTACATCTCTAGTAACCAGGTGGGAAAGCAGTTTCCCAAAGCTACAGAGTACTGTGTTTTTCCTGAGGGCTGCAGTCTTCTACTATGAATGGGTAGGAGAAAATGCTGGATTTTCCTTTGCTCCTGGGTGTGTATGGAGTGGACGGGAAGGAGACAGAAACATAGTTGAGAGTGGCGAAGAAATAAGAAGGGAGAGTAATATCTAAGACCTCTCCTTCCACCATATCTCCTGCCCCCAATTCATGCCCTGATTCAAACTAAATGTATGTTCCTTTTGAAGGAATATTCTTTTAAGACATTTGAACTAATTGTCACTGCAGGATAGAAGAACACTGGAGTTAGAGTTATACTTTGGATTTAGAGTGAGTCTATGACCTATTAGCTATGTGACACTGAACAAGTAGTAGGACTGAAGGAGACTGTCATGGATTAAATTATGTCCCCCCAAAAATGTGTGTATCAACTTGGTCAGGACGTGATTCCCAGAGCTGTGTGGCCATCCTCCATTTTGTGATTCTAATTTTATGCTGAGAAGATTAGGGTCAGATTGCAAAACCACCATCACTCAGGTCACCTCCCTGATCCAAGGTAAAGGGAGTTTCCCTGGGGCGTGGCCTGCACCACTTTTTATCTCTCAAGAGACACAAGGGAAGAAAGCAGAGAGTTGGGGACCTCATTCCAACAAGAAAGCAGGACCAAGAGCAGAGCGCGTCCTTTGGACACGGGGTTCCTGTGTCTGAGAAGCTCCTCGACCACAGGAAGATTGAGGGCAAGGACCTTCCTCCAGAGCCAACAGAGAGAGAAAGCCTTCCCCTGGAGCCGACACCCTGAATTTGGACTTGTAACCTACTAGACTGTGAGAAAATAAATTTCTCTTTGTTAAAGCCGTTTGCTTGTGGTATTTCTGTCATGGCAACACTAGATAACTAAGACAGAGAACTAAGGCAGGAATAAGGAGATGAAGGAGACCTTATTCCAAGTTATGGAAGTCCATTTTACAGTCAAGAAAATTAAGCTTCAGACAGGTTCAACAAATAAATGATGAATGAATGAATGAGCAAACACTATATACCCAGTTAGACGAAAAGGTAGTTGAACTTTATTAGAAATAGCTCAACTATTCTATGTGTTTTTAGAAAGAGAATAGCTGGGTATTCCTCCTCAAGCCTAACAATTATTATGAAAATATAAAAATATACAGCTGTAGAGTGATAGAATAACTCTTTATTTAGCTAAAAACTGGCACACTCAGCATTTTAGGGGATGGAATCAGCCCAGGAAACTAATAAAAGTGCATATTCTCAGGGAAAGGATAATTAGCTTCCTGGAAGAAAGAAAGTTTGAAAAACCTATTCGCTGTGAACACTGAAGTCAGAGAAGTGAAATGTAATGTGCATGAGTGGCGGGTTGGCAAGAGGTGCTGCCTTTGTGCCTTCCCTCAGGTTGTCTCACTGGACTGTTTTGTAATCAAGTGCCCAGAGCTGACAGCACACACGGGAAGTTACAAACCGGTTTTAAAAAAAGAGCACTTGCACTCATCTCTCAGAGTACTAGTTCCAGATACCTGAATTTCCCTCAGATCTTTGTCATGAAGATTCTGAAGGGGGTCAATGAAGTTCTGTTTCACTTCCATGTCCAAAGAGTCTTTGACCTCTGAGAGTTCCCGCATGGCCTCCCCCACGTCACCCAGCGCTGGGCCTGGAAGGGGAGAATGAAACTCTTTTATGTTAAAGAACAAAGATGAAATGCAATTGCAATGAGAGGACCCTTTACAGCAGTTCATACTGAGCAACAGACTAAATGCTTCCTAAGAAGATTTTATTCCTTATTGTAAAGAAGGTAAAATCTTACTTTTTTTTTTTTCCTAAAACCTCTCTTGTAGGTACCAGTTTCCCCAGTAGGGGAGCTACTTTAGGGCCAAAGCATTTAGCAGAGGTAAATACTGGAACAGAGAGGATGGTGCAATGAGGAAGGACAGCCATTTGCTGAGACCCCATAATACAAAGCAGTGAAAACTGGAAGTACTTAGTATGGTAGCTGAGTGTTGGAGGAAACAGAGGTGAAGAAATAAACCCTGTCTCATGGGACATGGAATTAGGTACCAAGATACAAAAAAGCTGAGATCCAAGAGAAAGCCACGGGGCAGGGAGTGGAATGTAGCCTGCTGATTGTGACTGCGTACTGTTCTCCAATATTCGTTTATTACTAGACACTCCCAAGGCACCTGAACACATTAGCCATAGCTATTACACATTGTAAAGACGAAACCCTGGCGGCGTAGCGGTTAAGTGCTACAGCTGCTAACCAAAAGGTCTGCAGTTCAAATCCACCAGGCGCTCCTTGGAAACTCTATGGGGCAGTTCTACCCTGTCCTATAGGGTCACCATGAGTCGGAATCGACTCAACGGCAACGGGTTTGGTTTTTCTGGTTTATTGTAAAGACTAGCATCTCATCAGGAAAAAAGAAAGAAATAAGCAAAAAATAAAATTCCTACGACAGATCACACTAAAAATGATTTGTGGCCCATTTACTCATAAATTAAGACCGAGAATCAAAATATAAAATGGTTACAGTAACTTCCTACAGAGTTTCTTATTGGCACCAAAACCCAGGTGTGAACAAAGAATTACAATGTAAGAAGGCCCTCCTTACCAAAGTTGCAGTCGTCCCCAAGCTCTCTTCCAAATTTGAGCATGGCCTCCGCGAGCAGGGCTTCCGCCTGAGGGTAGCCTGGTCCTTTCTCCTGGCCACGGATTTTGGACATGGTATTGATCATGCTGAGTTTAGCTCTGGAAGCTGAAGGCAAAGAGATAACAGGCTTTCAAAGAAGGCGATGTGATATAGTAGAAACAGGACCAGATGGGGAATCAGGCCTTAAGCCAGCCTATAAACCAGCTCAGAGTCCCTGGGTGGTGCAAATAATTAGTGTGTTCAGCTGCTAACCAAAAAGTCAGAGGTTCGAGTCGACCCGGAGGCACTCTGGAAGAAAGTCCTGACAATCTACTTGCAAAAAAAAAAAAAAAAAAACAAGCAACTGAAAACCCTGTGGAGCACAGTTCTATTCTGACACACATGGGCTCTCCATGAGTCGGAATTGACTCAACAGCAGCTGGTACTAGTATAAACCAGCTCATCTACTAAACCTTCTGGGTTTCAAATGTCCTCATCTATATATGTATGTTTCACATATATATTTGAGGGTCAACTACAAGTCGGAATCAGTTTGACAGTTTTTTAAAAACTCTCCCTTCTCCCTTAAAACCTCATGAGGAACTGAACAGAAAAGGCAAAGCTGTCCTGGTACAGCATGAAGGGGCCCCGATCCCATCCTCCTGCATCGTCCCCATCTTGTCTGCACTGTGCTGGCCCCAGTGGTGCTTCCGTGGGAGTGAGTGGCTTCACGGGATACACTATGACAATACTGGATTATGCCACCTCTACCTTTTAGAATTCCAGTTTTATACTTCAATTCTTCAAGTCTGTGAATTAAAGTAAGAAATTAATGGCAACTTCTTGCAGTGTGGGCCTTAGGCCATATTTCACTTACACCATGTATAAGACAGAACTTACTTTCAAAATCATTTCTCAACCAAGATTCTGAAGTATACTCTTCATGAAGCACAGAAATATTGTGTTCATTAAAAAAGAATCATTTCTCTAGCACCTAACTGCATCTGAAAATCAGTATTGTGCCACGAGGACAGTTATAATTTCCATTTCTTTTTTGCTTTTATTTTTATAGAGGATGACTACCTAGAAAGCATTTCTAGTTTTACTAGAAGAAACGGTTTTATTAACAAATAGTTAAAGCGAGTGATTTAACTGATGCTAGGATACTTTTGTTTTAGGATACTTTTGTAAGTTTCCCGGGTTCGTTACAGAAGTTTGGCTTGTACTTTAACTTGGAACTGTGCCCAAGATCCCATCGGCATGGAAACGCCTGACAAAATCACAGGAAAGCATTTTGAGTATTCAATGGCCTACATTTAATCTTGAACATTTATTTCAAAGAGACTATTATTTAAACTTTGGCCCTCAAAGGTTAAGACTGGAGATAAGGAGAGGTATCAGGTGGGGACCCTCTCCACCCTCCCACTAGCCCCAGGGATATTACAATGAGCAAGACAGCTATAGTCCCTGTCTTAACGAAGTGTAGAGTGAGCTGAGGGTTATTGTTATTGTCGTTGAGTCTACTTCAACTCATGGTGACCCCATATACAACAGAAGGAAACACTGCTATCTTCATGACACTTGATATGTTTAAGTCCATTGCTGTGGCTGCTGTGTCAATCCATCTCATTGAGCATTTCTCTCATTTTCATCGGCCCTCTGCCTTACCAAATACAATGTCCTTTTCTAGTGACTGGTCTTTCCTGATGATGTGTCCAAAGTAAGTAAGTGGAAGTCTTGCTTCTAAGAAACATTCTGGTTGTATTTCTTCCAAGAGGGTGGTAGTGTTGGGTGTTGTTGAGTTGATCCCAACTTATAGTGACCCATATGACAGAGCAGAACTGCCCCATAGGGTTTTCTTGGCTCTAATCTTTATAGAAGCAAGTCACCAGGTCTTTATCCCTCAGAGTCACTGAATGGGTTTGAACTGCCAACCTTCTGGTTAGCAGCTGAGCTCTTACTTGTGCCACCAGGTCTCCTCAGACTGAGGGTAGAGTCTATTTAAAAAACAATTAGAGTGAAATATATATACTGAATGTCACGCTGGGGAGTTATAGAGAGTCACAGAAATATGGAACCACCCTAAGCTGTGGTACTGGGATGTTGCAAAGAAGGATTCCTGAAGGAAAGGATTTTTAAGCTGAGAATCAAACACTGAGTGATAGTTAGGTCAGCAACATATGCAAACCCTGGTGGCAACTGAACAAAATATAAAATTCACATTTTCCTTACTCTGCTTTTCACAGAAAAGTATATCATATATTTTAAATTCAAAATGCCTCATAATCACACATTTTTGAAGGGACGATATTATTAGAGTGTATCTTCAAAGCCTCTTCTATAGTAAGCCATATCTGAGATCCAGGAAAGACACTGTCTCTGTCCTCGAGGTGCTCGCAGTGTGGTGAATAAGCAGATACACAGTGGCAACAAACATGACAAATGCTTATTGGCTAATATGCACAGAGTACTGCGGAAACATGAAGGAGGAGTGAAAAACGCACAAATAAAAGTGAAATAAGCAAACACAGGACAATCAGAAGTACAGAATGAACTGTGGGAATGGAGATAAAAGGAGATCAAAGAAATGGAGTAAAGAAACCACAAGAGGTAGTTTATCCCTTCAAATCCTGTTCTGACCATTTTCCATTCTAAAGATTTATTCCTTTCTTGAAAGCTGGTTAGTGATATGTGCTTATAGCTTTGTTCTGTTGAGATGTCTCCTGGTGAGTAATTTTAAACTGTTTAATGTACCACAGCTGATTTGCAAATGCATCATTCTGAATGCTGTACAATTACGAAGATCTTTATTCTTTTACCTGTTACATTAAATACATCTTGAACGTGGTCTGCATTTTCATGAGAGAGGAGAGTAAACCATATTTTACCTATTTCTTCAAATCATCTAACACCAGTACCAGTTACTGTCAAGTGGATTCCGACTCATGGTGACCCCGTGTGTGTCAGGGTAAAATTGTGCTCCACCACATTTTCAATGGCTGATTTTTCTGAAGTAGATTTTCGAGTCTTTCTTCCAAGATGCCTTTGGGTGGACTGGAAGCTCCACCCTTTCAGTTAGCAGCTGAGCATATTAATTGTTTGCACCACCCAGGAATTCCATACTAAGCTTACAGGGGCATAAAAGTAAATAAGGAATAGTGATCTAAAAAAAAAAATACATACGTATGCTATAAGCATACTGGGAAAATGAAAGGAGAAGTATGTGGGAGAATGAGAAGATAGGAAATGAGCAAATATTCCTATTTCCCAAAGTGGGACTCAAACAGAAAACATCTAAAATTAAAAAATCAAGCAGAAGCAACATAAGCCATGTCCTTTCAAAATGTGGAAGTAAAAACTAAAGGAACTGCCAAGAGTCTTGAAAAAGTGTTGCTTCTGGGCAGTGGGAATGGGGGAGAGGGGCTGCTGTTGTAAAAAACAAACTTTGTGAAACGATTTGGTTTTGTCTAATATATGTATGTATTATTTCCCATACATAAAAATTCAATTTAAAATATTTCCCACTTCTTCCTTCCTCAGGAAAAGGGGTGTTTAAAATAGTACCCAACTTAGTAGCTGAGCTGGACAAGCAACACTCATAATGCCTTGACAATCTGGGCACTGCTCTAACTTCCGGAGTCTTTCAACCAAAAAGTTCTACTAAAAAAATTCATTCATCAGAGTAAAGAGAATTGGCCGGGAAGGGAACAAAAGGATTGTCAGGTGAAATGCATCATGAGAAAATGTCACCAAAAGAAAATATCATCAAAAGGAAAGGGCTTGATGAGTCCACATCAAGGTGATTTCTGGAAGGAAATTTGTCAGGTGAGCTGAAACAGCAGGAAGTGAAATTAGGATGGCCATAAAAGGCTGACTGACGTAGCCTCAAAATGGCTCCTCCATTGTTTTGTCCTTGCTAAAAATTGCAGTTTCTTTTTTTGGCCTCTAAATCCATGCCATCTTTTAAGCAAGACAAACAGGGGCTGCCAACGCTCAATTCGAACTAAACTCTAAAGTATAATGTGTAGCGTCCCCAACGAGCTTTCTAAGAACAGCCGAAGGAAGCTGAAGAGTGAAACAGAAGCTCTGCTCACCTTCTTGCCCAAGCAATTTTCCTCTGACCTCAAAATGATATCCCTGTGAGTCTCTGCCCAGTCCCTCCTACCACTGCTAATCTAGTAGGGCAACTAGCTAGGAATGTTGAAGTCTTCTGTGTTTCTGTTAAGTCTTAGCTTTTGCTATAATTTCTTAATCCACCTGAGTAAGCAGGAAAACAAATCATTAAAGCGGTCGTTCATGGAAACCAGCATAATGCGTTAAAATAGACATTAGCTTTTAGCTCATACAGTCATAGTTAAAAATCCAGGCAGCAAATCCCGCTATCTGTGTATCTGTTCCTTAACCTTTCCAAACATTAGTTCTCCCATGCTTAAAATAAGAAAATATCTAATTCATAAGGTTGTCATCAGCATTCAATGATAAATAGCAAATGACAGGCAGTGGACACAAAGGAAAGCATTCTCTTCTTCCTTGTCCATGTTCTCTTTTCTATGAGTATGTGTGCTAGAATGTTCTGTCAACTTAGTTGTACCAGGAACTATATTTCCCAGAATGCCTTCCCTGCATGTTTCTGCATTACAGTTGATTCAAAATGAGACTGTGCAAGGTTTGGGAGGTAAAGATGAAGCAGCAACCGTAACACTCTGTAGGCTGTCAGTGACTGAAGAGGAGAGACAGATGCGGAGGTGTTCAGGGGTTCCAGCTTGTCGTTGCTCTTCCCTACTGTGTCCAGCTCTCCTGCAATGTCAGCTCTGCTGACCAGTCATGACCCCAGGCCCACCACAGAAAGTTTGCTGCAGATTTACAGGGGTAGTATCCTTGAAGAGCCAACAGCCTTCCATGGCCTTCCACGCCAGCTCCCCCTTTTGCAGTCCTGCTCCAGCAGCTGGACTTGCCTACATTCTAGATTCCCCTGCAAGGGCTAAGCTGGTTCACTTGTGCCAGCACTGGTCTGTCATCTTTCTCTGATCCTTCAACTTTACTTTTGGGTTTGTACTTCCCCAGTTCCAACCACAAACATCGATGCTGTTAGTTGCCACTGAATTGGCTCTGACTCATGGTGACCTTCTGTATAACACAATGAAACACTGCCCAGACCTGTGCCATCTTCATGACCTTTGATACGTTTGAGCCCATTATTGTGACTATTGTCTCATCTCATTGAGGGTTTCCCTCATTTTTTGCTGATCCTCTACCAAATATGATATCCTTTTCTAGGGATTGGTCTTTCCTGATAAGCTTATATATTGCAATTATATAAGCTTAATTCCTGTAATAAATCCTTTATTCCATAATATTCAGTGGCTTTGTTTCCCTGATATATTGTGTGATGGTCTACAATCTCAACTGACTAAAAATGATCTATCCTTGATGTACTCCTGAGAGTCAATAAAACTGACTATAAATATTTTAATTCTACAAATATGTGCTTCCGGGATAGACAAAAGAAAAGTACTTATAGGTAGAAGGTTGGCTGCTAATTGTGGAAAAAACACTAGAATGGATTAAGTATAACAAAGTGGGATTAAGACACTAACACTGGAGTGAGGCTGAGTTAAAATCTGGACTGTATTTCTTGCTGGGTGATTATGGGCCTCAGTTACCTCATCTGTAAAATGGTACCTCCACCTCATTGGGTTGGATTGATGTAAGGATTAAATGAGATAATGTATATCATAACGTAGGCACATGATAAACACTGACTAAATGTTGGCTATTTCTATGAGTGCCAGACATATAAGCAAGTTTACTGTGTGATACTATACACCTCTGAGTCTCAGGTATCTTCATCCATAAAAGGAGAAAGTTGGATGATTCCTAAAACTCTTCCAAGTTTTCTTAAGGTCATTCTTCTTGGATATAAGACTTCTCAAAGAAATATGCCCTGAGGCTTCTAGCCATAGGAAATTTCTGGTAGTTCGAGAAGTTCACAGAGTTGTCCTTCTTGGAATGGCCTTCCCCCTCTCTATCTACCTGCCCAGTGTCTTTCAGGCACACCTTTTCTAAATTTCCCAATTCTTCTCTCCCTTCTCTGCCTTCAAGGATAAATGACCCATACATACATTGATCATAGCTCACACAATGCTTTTTCTTTCCTGCATGCTTGTTTTCTGCTATAAATGGAGAAGTATTGTAATGGTTAAGACTGTGTGTCAACTTGGCTGGGCCATGATTCTCAGTGTTTACATGTGATCACTCCATGATTAAATCTGCTGTGAGTAGCCAATCAGGTGAAAGGGAGTTTCCTTGGGGGTGTGGCCTGCATTTAAATATAAACAGATGTTCTGGCTTTTTTGCTCACTCTGGATTCTGCAGCTGTCTCCTATTTTTCTCATCTCCAGTTCTTGGGACTTGAGCTATCAGCTTATCTGCTGAATTTGGGATTTGTTGATCTTCATAGACTGTGAGCAAGAGCCCTGCCCTCCGACCTGCAGATCTTGGGTTTGCCCGCCCCTGAGACTACGTGAATCAAGAGAAACCTCTATCCTGATCTATGGACTTGGGACATTCCAGCCTCTACAGCTGCATGAGCTGTTTCCTGGATATAAATCTCTCTCTGCATGTAACGCTTTACTGGTTTTGCTTCTCTAAATAACCCAGCCTAAGACAAGTAATGTCCTACTGAATACTAGCACAGGGCCTAGCATACAGTACGTGCTTATTAAATGTGGGCTAAATGATTTCATTAAAAAGTTTAATTTTTTAAATAAAATTCTTCCACATATACCATTTTTTCTAATTCTTAGAAAAGACTTCTGTGACCTGCTATTATGTTCTGAAATGGAGCTAGTGGCTGCTGTCACCTGGGAGCTCTGCCCATAAGTGATCATGAGCTCCTATTTAGGAAACAGGGTTTCCAAGTTTAGGTGACTATCTCGCCTTGCAACCTGTTGTGTTCTCATTCTCTAGAGCTGAGCTGTTTTGGAGGTGGCGGGGGAGGGCAATAACCCTTGACTGCTTCATGGACTGCTGAAAGACCCCCACTGAAAAGAATGCATGGCATTGCCCTGCTGGCATGCTGCACTGTCTTGATGTCCTTCTAAGTGATGGCAGTGCCAGGTAAGGCCTAGTCAAGCTCTTCGGAACACTGGTTGAGACTACGAAGACCCCCAAAGTGAGTGCTATGAGGACTTAGGAGCAATTTGAAATAAATATTTTATAACTGTCTTTTTGTATCTGATTTTCACATACTTTCTATCAAACCAACTTTTAAGAACTACCTGAATTTCTACACTTAAGAGCAAAACATTTTTTAAATAATTCTCATTTCACTTGAGTTTCTAGAGCTTCCTATCTTTATATAGACTCCATGTGGGTTTATTCTTCTTGACTAAGGTCACCTGAGAAAAAAATTCACTTTGAAAGAAGGTGAGACAGATGGAGGTAAAAAAGCATGTCCATTGTTGGAGGGAGCAAGAAGCAGTGAGCTGCCCTTCCCACCCAGTTCCCTCCCTCCACCCCCGCAAAGGACCATGATTGGAAGGTTTGTGGAGAGACCAATGTCCCTCTGGCAAATAACCGTTATTACAAGCCTGCTTAAAACTGCTGTATTATGCTTGCAAGAGTGGCTTCCTCCCCTCTCCACCTGTGAAATTTCAAATAAGAAAACATTGACCTGGCATCTGTCTGTGACAACAGGAAAACAGAAAACCTGATCCCCACCCTAGGCTTGTGCTGATGAACACAGTCAACACACTTAAGGTGGCCACATTATTCCAAATCACGTCTTCATGTTCTGACTGCTGCGTGAAAAGTCAGTGGAGCCCTAGTGAACTAGTATCCGTGTACAAGGAAGGCTGAAGACATGGAGCAAGTTTTTCAGAAGACTTGCACTACTCTTAGAGGCTTAATTCCTTTGTCATCTCTACCTACCTTATGAAAACCAAACCTAGTTGCCCAAAAGAGCAGAGATCTTTAGCAGGACAAATGCTTAATGATTTATACAAGCATTCACAAATGCTACCATCTGGTCTGAAAAAGCCCTAAAATATCATTGAAGAACTGAAGATCAGGACCAGCTTTGATTTCAGAAATATCTACTCCGTAATTCACATACGTTATCTCTTTAACCCTCCCAGTCACACAAAGGACAGGTTTTGTTTCTTGATTATAAAGGTAAGGAAACAGAAACACAGAGTAGTTAGGGTAATTTTCCCAAGGATACACAGCAGCAAGGGGCTGAGCCAGAATTTGAATTCTAGTTGTGTTTCAAAAGCCTATTCTCTTCCCAGAATGCTACACCAGCTCTCATTATTTTATTACACCTTTGTTAAAATGGGGGAGCCCTGGTGGCACAGTGGTTAAAGTGCTTGGCTGCTAATCTAAATGTTGGCGGGTCAAACCCACCAGCTGCTCCTTGAGAGACAGATGCACCAATCTGCTTCCATAAAGATTTACAGCGTTGGAAACCCTATGGGCAACTCTGTCCTATAGGGGTGCTATGAGTCAGAACAGACTTGACAGCAGTGGGTTTGGCTTTTTTGTTTTGTTTTGTTTTATTAAAATAGGTCAAATTAGGATTTATCAGTAGCAAAATTTAGAGTTTTAGCTATATTTACACTCATGAGGTGTTTCAAAATGCAAAGATAAGGCAGCGTGATAGATGCTGTGACTCAGGACGCAGAATGAGCGCTGCACCATGAGTTAGGAGATTTAAGATTTTTTTTATCTGGGTGACCTTGGGCCAGCTGCCTAACCTCTCTGGACTTCCTCCTCTTCTTCACCTCCAACTTAAGATGACTGACTTACCTGGTTTCTATAATGCCTTTCAAAGCTACATGTTTCTGATACATGCATTAGAATCCACAAGGATAAATCAACTAGGTCACCTGCAAATAAGTAGATGGTATCTCTCCCAATATACACAGAACCTTCATGTAAATTCTCAAAACCAAAGAAAAGTTATTCTTTTGCAAAACCGCTACTGAGATTAAAAAAAAAAAAGGCCAAACTTTAAAACACCAATGAAAAAAAATTTAACTTTATTATTATTTAAAAAATCCCTCCTCTTTTTATTTCTACAAGAAGATATACTTCCTAATGATATGGTTTCTACTTGTTGGTCTTTAGAAAAATAGGTTTTCTTTTTTAAAAGATCAAATAGATCTTTCAAGGAAAATAGAAAAGCAACTGATTTCCCCTTCTTGTAAAAAATCATCCAATTTCATACATAAAAAACCCAGTGCCGTCGAGTCGATTCTGACTCATAGCGACCCTATAGGACAGAGTAGAACTGCCCCATAGAGTTTCCAAGGAGCGCCCGGCGGATATGAACGGCCAACCCTTTGGTTAGCAGCCGTAGCACTTAACCACTACGCCACCAGGGTTTCCCCAAATTTATAAGGGCTAATTAATTAATTACTAAATAGAATAAACATTGTGAACAAGCATTGTTAAAATTTAGAGGACCAAAGCAACATTTAAATTTGGAAATACAGCCTTTTGAAGATTAAAAAAAATTCAGAACTGCATTCTCCTGCTGAGAAAACATATTATCATTCCCTACTTACTCATACAAGGACACACAGTATCAAAAGAATAAGACAAGTCAGGGTTCCAAGTGCAGCCCTGCCACTCACTAGCTGTGTAAGGATGTGCTTACCACCTCAGCCTCAGTTTGCCTGGTCATAACTCAGAAATAATAATACTCAGTGACAGAGTTGTTGTGAGGGTGAAATAAGATGATAAATGTAATCAATACAGGCATTAAACGAACATTAGTTCTTTTCTCCTCTTTCCTCTACTTTAGTCAGAGAAAACTGTGGTTGAAAACTGTGTGTGTTTCCTTGGGCTGCTGTAAGAAATTAAACTCAGTGGCTCAGAACTACGGAAATTTATTCTTTCACAGCTCTGGAGGCTAGAAGTCTGAAATGAAGGTGCCAGCAAGGCCATGTTCCCCCTGAAGGCTCTAGAGAAGAAGTCTTCCTTGCCTCTTTCAGCTTCTGGTGTCCCAGGTGTTACTTGGCTTGTGACAGTACAACTCTAATCTCTGCCTCAGTCTTCACATGGTATTCTTCTCTGTGCCCTTGTGTCCTCTACTCATCTTAGAAGGACACCAGTCATTGGATTTAGGGTTCATCGTAAACCCAGGAACACTTCATCTTGTGATCCTTAACTAATTATATCTGCAAAAGATCCTATCTTCAAAGGTCACATTACGAGGCTCTAGGTGGACATGAATTTTTGGAGGAAGGATACTGTCCAACCCACTACAATAGTCATTTCACTGAAATAGCTACCAACAGCTAAACACCTCTTTATTGGAAGTACAAGTTATAGAAATAAGGCTCAATGATGTCTTCAGCTGGAGGTTAAAAATTCTGAATTATTGTAGTTAAAGGTATAAAGCACAGTACAGCAATTACGACTGGAGTGAGTATAAATCCTCAAATCACAGTAAATTAGATTCAAAGCATAATTTTAAACAAAATTGTATGCAATAAATAATCTTTGAGCATATATTTCGTGTTGGCAACCTGTGATGATGGCATATGATGGCCTGATTTTCCCAGGTGAAGCCTCAGGACATTTACAGGCCTGAAATGGGCTCTTCTTTTTTATTTATTTACTTATTGTGCTTTAGGTGAAAGTTTACAAATCAAGCCAGTCTCTCATATAAGAAGCCACACACACCCCGCCGTGCACTCTCTCCTAAATGAGACTGCACATTCCTCCTCTCCACCCTGTATTCCCCTGTGTCCATTCAGCCAGCTCCTGTCTCCCTCTTCCTTCTCATCTCACCACCAGACAGGGGTCGCCTGCATAGTCTCATGTGTCTACTTGAGCCACAAAATTCACTCTTCGCCAGCATTATTGTCTATCTTATAGTCCAGGCCAATCCCTGTCTGTAGAGTTGTGAAATGGGCTCTTCTAATGCTCAGTGCACAGTAAGCAATGGGTTCCCTTGCCTTGCACACTAAACCAAAAAACCAAACCCACTGCCATTGAGTTGATTCCAAAAGCAGTTATTAGATGACAAAAGATTTACAAGTTAGTGAGGACTTGGTACATTTCCTCAAACCTCTGCAGTTTCTTTTGAAGCTGAATATTAGAAGGGATTGAGGAAAAGGAAGAAGATGTGCCTGCTAAGTTACATAAACACGTAACTCTAGCACTGGATCACGCTACTCTCAACCCAAATAATGCTATTTACATAACACAGCTCTCCAAGGTGACAGAGCTTTCTCATGCCTCTGGGTTGGAAGCAGTGGGGGGATGTTTTAGGACACTGTGCTGTGCACACAGTCAGCAGCCCTAAGAGCCTGTGAGGTGGGACACCAAATACTCACCATCTCAGGATGGAAGTGCTAAGATGCCTGCACAGGTCTCATAGCAGGCCCTGGGAAAGCAGGCAATGACACCCCAGGGACGTCACCTTTGCCATATAACCTAACCCAACCAAGAGGGTGGCATCCTATCCCCTTTGCCATACTGTATTGTTAGAAGCACGTCATGGGTCCTATCCACACCCGAGGGGAGAGGGTTATACAAACGCGTGATTCACTGGAGGGTTACCCCAGAGTGCATTCGCCACACACACCAGAAATAAAGGAATAGTAATATTCTGAAGCATAAGATAGTGAAAACAAAATGGACTTTGGAGGTAGTCTTATCTGAATATGAACTCTGGTTCTTCTGCTGCATGACCCTGGAAAATTATCTGGAGCCCTGGTGGCGCAGTAGTTAAGGCTTTGGCTGCTAACCAGAAGGTTGGCAGTTTGAATTCACCAGACGCTTCATGGAGACACTATGAGGAAGTTCTACTCTGTACTATAGGGTCACTTAAAGCTTCAGTTTTCTTACTGGAAAATAGGGAAAATTCTTATCTAGGTCTATAAATATGAATCGTCTGTCAATAGCTCTAGCCTCATGATCTTATACATGAGAGCAGACACATGCACACTTTTCAAAAGCAACTGTGAAACGTATTCATTGTGCATGACACTAAGTAGATATTATATATAGAGAAAGAGCTCTGATCCTGGCCTCCACATATCTTTAGACCAAGACTCTACCTAAAAAGGTTAGCTGCTTGTATAAGGAACTTAAACATGCTTAACATGGTTTGATGGACTCATTCAGAAAACAAAGCGCGTACTAAGAAACAAACACTGAGCTAGGCACTAGGTGTATATATAAATTAGAAAAATAGATATAGCCCTTGTCTCAATGAATTTAAGGTACACAGTGGGAAAGATAAGCAATATTCACCCAACAGGTATTTATTGAGGGCCTGGTACTGTTCTAGATATTAGGGATAGTAAGTAAAACAGACTGTCTTGGTCATCTAGTGCTGCTATAACAGAAATACAAGTGGATGGCTTTAACAAAGAGAAGTTTATTCTCTCACAGCCCAGTAGGCTAGAAGTCTGAATTCAGGGCGCTGGCTCCAGGGGAAGGCTTTTTCTCTCTCTGTTGGCTTTGGAGGAAGGTCCTTGTCATCAGTCTTTCCCTGGCCTGGGAACATCTCAGCACCTCCTGGTGCTGCTTTCTTGGTGATATGAGGTCCCCATGACTTTCTGCTTGCTTCTCTCTTTTATATCTCAAAAGAGATTGGCTTAAGACACTACCCAATCTTGTAGACCTCATCAGTATAATTGCCGCAAATCCATCTTATTACATCATAGCGATAAGATTTACAACATACAGGGAAATCATATCAGAAGATAAAATGGTGGACAATCATACAAGGGAATCATGACCTAGCCCAGTTGATTGATATTTCTGGGGGACACAATTCAATCCATGACATAGACAAAGTCCCTACCATGGTGGAGATTGTATTCTAAATGGGAAAGGGGGTGATGGGCAGACAATGAGCAAAAAGATAAAGTGGAAGATAATTTCAAATGGTGATAGAAGATAATAGCAGAGTGTCTTAGTTATATATTGCTGCTGGAACAGAAATATCACAAGTAGATGACTTTAACAAAGAGAAATTTATTCTCTCAAAGTCTAGGAGGCTAGAAGTCCAAGTTCAAGGCTGCCAGCTCCAGGGGAAGGCTTTCTCTGTCTGATGGCTCTGAGGGAAGGTCCTTGTCATCAATCTTTCCTAGTCTAGGAGCTTCTCAGTGCGGGAACCTTGGGCCCAAAGTATGTGCTCTGTTCCCAGCATTGCTTTCTTGGTGATATGAGGTCCCTGCTTGCTTCTTTATATCTGAAAAGAGATTGACTCAAGATACAACCTAATCGTGTAGATTGAGTCCTGCCTCAACATAACTGCCTCTAACCCTGCCTCATTAACATCACAGAGGTAGGATTTACAACACATAGGAAAATCACATCAGATGACAAAATGGTAGACAATCACACAATACTGGGAATCATGGCCTACCCGAGTTGACAGATACTTTGGGGGGACACAATTCAGTCCGTAACAGAGGCTATATGAGAGGTATGGAGAGAAGTTATTTTAAATAGAGTGGCCAGGAAAGGCCCTCCCAAGGAGATGACATCTGATTGGAGGTGGAATGATGAGAAGCAGCATGAATGATGGAGGCCAAGAGAACAGCATTCCAGGCACGGGAGGTTCCTGTGCAAAGACCCTAGGGTAGGAACAAGCTTAACATGGCTGAGGATAAAAAAATTAAAAAAGACAGTGACAAGGGCGGGGGTTTGGGAACCATGGTTTAAGGGGACTTCTAAGTCAATTGTCAAAATAATTCTATTATGAAAACATTCTGCATCCCACTGTGAAATGTGGCGTCTGAGGTCTTATGCTAACAAGCGGCCATCTAAGATGCATCAATTGGTCTCAACCCACCTGGAGCAAAGGAGAATGAAGAACGCCAAGGTCACATGACAACTAAGAGCCCAAGAGACAGAAAGGGCCACATGAACCAGAGACCTACATCATCCTGAGACCAGAAGAACTAGTTGGTGCCCGGCCACAATCGATGACTGCCCTCACAGGCAGCACAATAGAGAACCCCTGAGGGAGCAGGAGATCAGTGGGATACAGACCCCAAATTCTCATAAAAAGACCACACTTAATGGTCTGACTGAGACTAGAGGAATCCCGGCGGTCATGGTCCCCAAACCTTCTGTTGGCACAGGACAGGAACCATCCCTGAAGACAACTCATCAGACATGAAAGGGACTGGACAGTGGGTAGGAGAGAGATGCTGATGAAGAGTGAGCTAATTATATCAGGTGGACACTTGAGACTGTGTTGGCATCTCCTGTCTGGAGGGGGGATGGGAGGATAGAGAGAGTTGGAAGCTGGCAAAATTGTCACGAAAGGAGAGACTGGAAGGGCTGACTCATTAGGCGGAGAGCAAGTGGGAGTACGGAGTAAGATGTATATAAACTTATATGTGACGGACTGACTTGATTTGTAAACGTTCACTTGAAGCTCAATAAAAGTTAAAAAAAAATAAAAAAGCCAGTGAGACTGGACAGAAGACAAGATGGGGTCAGAAAAGAGCCATGGCCAAATCACACAAGGCCCCGTAGCCAGGAAGTGAATACTTAGCTCAATGGGAAGCCACTGGTGAGTTGTAAACAAAGGAGTGATGACAAGATATGATTTATATTTTTAATAAATCAAGCTGACCGCTACAGGGAGAGTGTAAAATCCAGGAAAAAGAATAAGGAAGGCAGTATATCAAACAAATAAGCACAATGTACAAAAGTAAATATTGAGACGAATACAATAAAAGAACAGGGTTCTTTGAACGAAGTATACAAACAGTGATCCTACACTCAGGCCATGTGCATTATGGTAGCCAAGAGAAGCGATACTTCTAACAAGGACATACATAATAAAAAGTTAAGAAGGTGACAAGTGTTACAGATACAACTACTGGTCTCTATTCATCCAGAGCAAAAGAGAAAGAGGAAACCAAAGACTCAAAGAAGAAGCTAGTCTATAGGGTTAATAGTCTACATGAACCATGGCCTCATCTACCTGAGATGAGAAGTGGATGGTGCCTGACTACCAGTACCTACTCTTCTGATTAGAGTCACAAGAGACGGACCTTGATAGAATGGGAGAAAATGTAGAACAGAACTTCACATTCATTAAAAAAAAAAAAGCAGCAGACTTACCAGACCCATTGAGACTGGAGGACTCCCTGAGCCTATTACCCTGAGATAGTCTTTAAGTCTGGAAGCAAAACTAGCCCCTGACACACACCAGCCCTGGGGCAGGGACTCGAAGGCAGGAGGGGACAGGAAAGCTGGTAACAGGGAACCCAGAGTTGAGAAGGGAGAGTGTTGACATGTCGTAGGGTTGTTAACCAATGTCATACAGCAATGTGTGTACTAACTGTTTGATGAGAAACTACTTTGTTCTGTAAACCTTCATCTAAAGTTCAATAAAACAAACAAAAAAGCTAGCCCCTGAGGTCACCTTTTAGTGAAATAACAGATTGTATCACAAAATAAAGAATTATCACCCATGAGTACTGTGATCCTTTAAAAACTCAGCTATGTAAGATCAAACAGTCAACAATTACTTTAAAACAAAGATGGAGAATGTAAGGGGATAGGGAAACTAGATTAATGGAAACAGAACAACCACAACAGAAACATTGAGACTGCACATCGTGAAGAAAATAACTGAGGTCACTGAACAACTTGTCTAGAAATTGTTGAATGAGAACCTAAACTGCTGTGTAAACCTTTACTGAAAACACATTAAAAAAAAAAAAGAAGTGAAACATGCTATGAAGAACAACAAAACGGGGAAAAAGCTTAGAGAGTGATGTTTTAAAAACAAGGTGGTTAGCAAATGAGGTGACATTTGAGCAGAGAGCCAAGTGAGGACTTTGAGATTTGGAGACAGGGACTCAGCAGTGCGACTGGCAAGGGCCAGACCAGTAAGTGCGATTGCTGTGCTGAGGAATAGCAGGAAGGCGGGTGAGGCTGGTGCAGAAGGTGCAAGATGGAGACTGCCAGGGTTGTAGGAAATGAAGTCAGAGAGAGAGCTGGATGCTGGATCATACGCGGGACCTTGTAAACGTTATAAGGACTTTCAATTTTATTCTAAGCAGGGACCCACTGGAGAGATTTGGGGAGGGGACTCATGTGAAGGTGCCGTGAGAGAATAAAACAGGAGTGGGCCTGATGTGATGGCGTGCTTAGGGAATGGCTCTTAGGAGGCGACGTTTATGCTGAAACGGGAAGGATGAGTAAGACAGGTGTCCAATAAGGGTCATCTAGGGTGCTGCAGAAGAGGAATCAGCCAGGACAAAGTCCTGGTGCAGGAAAGAGCTTGATGCTCTGGAGAAACGAAAGGCCAGTGAGGCAAAAAAAAGAGTGAGAAGGAATGACACAGAGAGAGAGCAGGGACACTGCAAGCACCTCAAGGCCACGCTAAGGATTTATACCCTGGATTATCTAGGATGTTTCAAGCGTATTAGGAACCTACTAATTTTCAACAGAAAAGCCTAGTAGCATAATGGTTAAGAGCTACGGCTACTAAACAAAAGGTCAGCAGTTCGAATTCACCAGGTGCTCCTTGTAAACCCTATGGAGCAGTTCTACTCTGTTCTATAGGGTTTCCATGAGTTGGAATCAACCCGATGGCAATGGATTTTATTTTTCAACAGGGAGCCCTGATGGTGCAGTGGTTAAAGCACTTGGCTGCTAATTGAAAGGTTGGTGGTTTAAACTTGCTAGCAGCTCCATGGTAGGAAGATGTGGCAGTCTACTTCTGTAAAGATTACAGTCTTGAAACTCTATGGGGCAGTTCTACTCTGTCCTATAAGGTGGCTATGAGTCTGAATTGACTTGATGGCAACGGGTTTATTTATTTATTTTTGGTCTGTTTTGTTTTTAATTTTCAATACCTTCCCTAAAGATGTAGTAGAAATAGGAACCTCCCCAGCCTTTTCGATACACACAGTATATGAATTGTACCATTACTATCACTATTGCATTTTCCTCTTTAATGTTTACCTGGAAAGACCCTTTTCCTTTGAAACTGAGCCAACATTTTCCTCAAATTACTTTTCCAATCCATCCTTTATTAAATTTGTATATTTTTCAGTGTCAGAGTTTGGAAAAGTAAAACTCTGGCTACTAGACTCAGTACATGTCCCTTATTCCTTAGCCGAAGGATGGATATATTCATCCATGCCTCTGTATTCAGCAGACTTGTTAAGTGCAAGCAATGTGCCAGGCCAAGTGGTCGTAGTCCTGAACGAAACAAAGATAAATATGACCTAATCCCTGCCCTCCTGGAAATACAGCAAATTCACTGTGTTGTGAGGCTAAGATTTGAACACATGAATGTCAAATAATGCATTATTAATTTTCAGCCCCACCATCACCAAGCATTTTATAATCACTGTATTTAATCATCTTGGGAAGGGCATGATTAAGAGGGCTGCTTGTGGGAAAGAAGTATAATAACTTTGATGTAAGATATTTGCAGGACTAATGGGATATTTTAAAACTAATACAGCTATCATTTACTTCCACAGGCAATGTTCCACAAATGAGATTTGAAGTTATTATTATAAAAATTTAAACAGAGATCTAATGACTCCAATTTAATACCCCCATCTTAGGCAGGCTGGAGAAAGCTATGCCATGTAGACATTCAAAGGAAAAAACATTTCTGCAGAGAACCAAACCCCTACTGTGCACCGCATTTTTCATATTAACACTGCTTTTTAGCTAAGCAGCTTGGAAATTCGTATTGCATCATGAAGTCAGGGTCAGAATAATGTAATAACATCTCAGTGCAAACTGAAAACAGTTTGCAGCGCTCTGTTATAATCAGGGCACTGAAGGTAAAAAGCAAATGAAGCCCAACCCAGCCACATCTATTATTCCATTCAAGGGCAAAATTTCTACTAGAGTGCCATGACACAGATTTTAGGACTGTTAAAAAAAAAAGACATTCTGGCCCTAAGTAAACTGTCCATTTCGCTGCCGAAAAAACAATCGCTAATACACATAAACCAAGGAGCTAAACACCTAGCTTCTATCCAACTATAATAAATAGGTTGGATGACAAATTGTCCACTATTGGAAATGTGGCTATGTGGGGCTGCCCTGGTGGCACAGTGGTTAAAGTGCTCGGCTGTTAACTGAAAGGTGGGCAGTTCAAACCCACCAGCCACTGTGAGGGAGAAAGATGTGGCAGTCTGCATTCGCAAAGATTGTAGCCTTGGAAATCCTATAGGGTCGCTATGAGTCAGAATCGACTCGATTGCAGTGGGTTTGGTTTTTCCTGGTTTGCTGAGCACGTGAAATGTGGATAGTCTATATTGAAATGTGCTATAAAGATAGAATACACACCAAATTTCAACGACTTAGTATGAGAAAAAAGGAAATGTAAAATATCTCTGTACGCTCTGTCTGCATTACACATGCAGACAGGCTGTGCCTCAGACTTCCAGGCAGCCATAAGACTGCTAGGAATGAGACACATATATCCACTGGCATTACCCATTCTATGGGTGCTACATTCATCTGTGACTGAGCTGGAAACATGAGACACACAGTATTGGCAAAGTGAAAGCCATTATTATTATTTATAGAAAGCAAATGGTAAACAATAACATTCTCAAAGAGGAAATGCTTACCCTTCCCCAAATCATCCACGTCCATTCTTACGTTGCCGGTCAGACACACCATGGTTCAGGTCAGATGCTATGCTCACGTCACCTCTGCTTCTAGCTACCACCACCCTGCTTTGGGGACCTGCACGCTACCCAGGCCCACAATGTTCACCTGGCGGGGTAGGGAGGAGGAGTGCGGCCCCAGCACAGGGCACACTCAGACCTCTGCTCTGCACAAGCAAGTGTTACAGCTCTTTTCGTTCCCCTGGCAAGTCTCCTGCCCAAAAGTGCTCAGCTCTCTCTCCTCGGACCGGCAAGCCCACCATAGCCACCTTGCTCTGAGGGCTGGCAAGCCACTGTCTCTTGCCCTCTCGCACCACCTTTAGTGTTACAACTCTCTCTTCTGGGTCTAGGAGGTTCTCAGCAGGTCTAGGAGGTTCTCAGCACAGAGACCCTTGGGTCCAAAGGACACATTCTGATCCAGACTGTTTTTGATGGTAGTGAGATCCCCCTGAAACTCTGTGGGATTGGCCCTTATATAAGCAAACCCCATGCTAGTTTCAACGCATGGCCCACCAGGACCACGAACTGACCATTCCCTCATCGGTCTGCAAGTCACTCAATTTGCATAGTAAACTGACCATTCCCTCATCGGTCTGCAAGTCACTCAATTTGCATAGTAAACTGAGCAATCTCCTGCAAGACTGTGGCCCAGCCAATCATTTTGAAAGAGTTAGAAGACCATGACTAGAAAGGCCATATAAAAGCAATTCCCTATATGACATCACATTACAGTTTTTAATACTGATTGCTAATTTGGTTATATTAGGTTAAAATATATTATTAGAATCAACTTTTCACAATAAAAATAATTAAAAGAAAAAATCAATTTTACTTTTCTTTTTCCTTTTTTAATGTAAAAAAACAGCTACTAGAAAATTCAAAGTCACTCATGTGGCTTACATCTCTTATCACTACTGGACAACCCTGATTTAGTGTCATTTTCTTCCCCACAGGCATCAGAATACTCAAACAGGAAGGCTGATTTATTATATTCTCGAATCTTCACTCTCAGGTGCCATGAGAATGGAGGCTCACAACCAGTACAATGGAATTTGAGAGCCGCTTCTTTCATGTTTTTTTTTTCTTTCATGTTTGAATTATTTTTAATGTAAGCCACTTAAAAATTTGTACTGGTTAATGCCGTTCCTGTTAGAATCATTTCATAGTCAAAACTGAAACACTTTACAGCTCTCTGGTCTATGTTCTCAAAATCCCTGCTTCCCAGGGCAGACCTTTAGGCCTGTGACTGAATTTGGCCTTCCCCACCTCATCAGCTAGCTGAAGTTCCCTGAAGGAATTGGCTGGAAAACCCTCTGGGCCACTCTCCTCAGAGTGTACATAATATGCTGCTAGGTTGTGAGGTCTCAGAGGGCAGGGGCCCAATCTTGGTCCTATTGCTATCCCCCACAGCATCTAGAATTGGTGTTTACGTAATGGTACAATAGTCATGTTTAACAACTATCGGTTACATGGGTGGATCTGATGGTTTAGGGGTAAAAGAAGAGCTGTTCCTCCTCTCCTTTGTATGACAGCAGTTTTATCACATTAGTCACTGACTGTCAACTGAGCTTAATAATTCATTTATTCAAATATCCAAGTGTCACCAACTGCCTGGCACTGAGCTGGGTGCCAGAGATGCGGCAGTAAATAAGACAGGCGCAGTCCAGTCTTCACAGTGGAGGGAAAACAAACAAAACCCAAACATTTATGTACTTACAACGAGTGTGATATGTGCCAACATTGAAAAGCACCTGGAATTATGAGACGGAAGTTTACAGGGAAACCAAACGCAGTCAGGGGCCCAGGAAGGCTTGAATGACCTTTACACTGAACCTGAGGGAGATGTGGGTATTAGCCTAGCAAGGTGGAGGGAAAAGGGCAGAGAGGGCCCTTTAGGCCATGCTGAGATTTTTAGACTTAATCCTAAAAGCAATGAAAAGCCCCGGAAGGGTTTTATGCACAAGAATGGTATGCTCAGGTCTGCCTTCTTAAAACATGGCTCTGCAGGTGGGCCAGAGAGGATGTGGGGCATTCCACAGCATTTCCCATAATTCCTGAAAATAAATCAGAATCTCTTTGGTCATCATTTCAATAGGAACTGAGATTTGAGAATATAAAAGATCTATACACTCCACAACAACACGATCTGAAAGCCAGCAAACACCCTAAAATATTGCTCTCATAAAAGATACTCTCAAAGTATCCTCAAATTTCCATTTCCATCAATTCTACTGATCTGTGCATGTAAATTTGTTGCTTGGCGCCAGTCCCTGCTCTGACCCAAGCCAGAGCTTGCTTATTCAAAACCAGTATCCAGCTGTCCACATTGGTCAGCTCAGCTCCTGGGGTCACTGAGGGGCCAACGGGTCACAGTATCTCACAAAGTGCATCAGTTTGGGAATACTCCCTTCTGCTCTTTTATGCCTGTGGACTGAGTCTGTGGGTGTTTGTCAGCTCCTGCATCCCCTTCTCAAGGACCGCCAGGTTTTAAACAATAAGTGTGCTCGACCAGCCACATTTCAACAGCTCCATAGCCAGTGTCTGCTCTCGGGGTAAGGAATTCATGGAGGAAAAAAAAAATCATATCTATCAGAGACCACTTAAATGGTGATTGTCTAAATTCTGGGGAGTGATTATGTGAACTTTAATTTTTTTCTGGTCTCTTTTGGGTGACACTTATTTGTATATGTGTGTGCCTGCCCATATGTAACTGCTGGGGATTGGTCGGTCAAGGCCTTAGTGTTGTCCTTGGTGGCAGATATCCACTCAGTTCTTAAATAGCCATAAAACTATTACACTGGCAGACAATTAACACATTCAGTATTCAATTAAAAATGTGTCATTTCTAAAAATTAAAACCTCCCCCAATTACTTTCTGTCAGAAATCTTTTTTATTAAAGCAAAAATAAGTCTCAATCCCACAATTTGTTTCCTTTCAGAATTTCTGTTGTATACACTGAAAATGGGGCTCCTATACTTTTTTATACTTACAATAGGAGCCCTGGTGGCTCAGTGGTTAAGAGTTCAGCTGCTAATCAAAAGGTCGGAAGTTCGAATCTATCAGCTGCCCCTTGGAAACCCCATGAGGCAGTTCTACTCTGTCCTATAGGATCGCTATGAGTTGGAATCAACTCGGTGGCAACAAGTTGGGTTTTTTTTTTTTTTTGGTTTATACTTACAACAGAAACCCTGGTAGCCCCATGGTTAAGCGCTCAGCTGCTCATCTAAAGGTTGGTGGTTCAGACCCATCCAGTGGCTCCAAGGAAGAAGACCTGTTGATCTGCTCCCATAAAGACTATAGGCTAGAAAACCCTATGGGGCAGTCCTACTTTCTCAAACGGGACCACTATGAGTCAGAATCAACTCATTGGGACCTAACAACATGCTTACAACAACCCTGCAAGTTAAGCACTATTCACCTTTTTATAGATAAGGAAGAGTCCCTGGGTGGTACAAATGGTTAACACACTTGGCTACTAACTGAAAGACTGGAGGTTTGAGTCCACCCAGCGGCACCTGGGAAGAAAGGCCTGGTGATCTGCTTCTGAAAAATCAGCCACTGAGCACAATGGAGCACAGTTCTACTCGGTGGGGTTGCCATGAGTCAGAATTGACTCGACTGCAGCTAGTGGTTGTCATAAGTTGGAAATGACTTGACTGCAACTGGTTTTATTATAACTAAAGCTGAACCCGTTGCCAGTGAGCTGATTCCAACTCATAGCGACCCTATAGGACACAGTAGAACTACCCCATAGGATTTCCAAGGAGTGGCTCGTAGATTCGAACTGCTGACCTTTTGGTCAGCAACCAAGTTCTTAACCACTGTACCACCAGGGCTCCTGGCTTTATTATACACCTAAATAAAATTGAACCCACTCTTCTCCAAGTCAGGACGGTTCAATGAAAAGTGCACGGACTTTGGGTTCAAATCTGACTTTGTCCTCTCCGAGGTATATAACTTTGAGAAAATTTCTTGTGTTCTTTGGCCTGTGTCTTTCCCCGCTAACATGAGGACTTCAAGGTGCATTAGTTTCTTGGGGCTGCCTTACCAAATTAGCACAAACTGGGTGCTTTAGAACAACAGAAATCTATTTTCTCACAGTTCAGGAAGCCAGAAGTCTAAAATCAAGGTGTCGGTGGTGTTGAGGAGGCTCTGAGGGAAAATTCTTCCTTGCCTCTCCCTGGTGTTCCTCGGCTTGTAGTAGTCTAACTCCCATCTCTGCCTCTATCTTCACATGGCCTTCTCTGTGCATCTGTATGTCCTCTTTTCCCATCTCTGCCTCTGTCTTCACGTGGCCTTCTCTGCATGTCTGTATGTCCTCTTTTCCCATCTCTGCCTCTATTTTCACGTGGCCTTCTCTGTGCATCCGTATGTCCTCTTTTCCCATCTCTGCCTCTATCTTCACGTGGCCTTCTTCTCTGCACATATGTCCTCTTTTATAACGGCACTGGTCATTTGATTTAGGGCCCATGCTAAATCCAGGATGATTTCATCTTGAGATCCTTAACTAGTTATAGCTACAAAGACCCTATTTCCAATTAAGGTCACATTCTGAGGTTCCTGTTGGACATGATTTTTTTTGTGTGGGGGCACTATTCAACTCACTACACTATACTACGGAGCACAATTCCATTACACAGGGACACTGAGAGACTTCCACAGAGGATTGGTGTTACATTAGATTTTTAGTCCTTTTCTATACTATGAATTGTTTGATTGTTTTATGTTTTAAAAAAGGTTACTTTTAAAAAACATATACAGTGTGTGTAACTAGCACTGTATTTAAAATGCATTAAACCCATTGCCATCGAGTTGATTCTGACTCAAAGCAACCCTATAGGGCAGATGAAAACTGCCCCCGTAGTTTTCATCTGTCCTATAGGGTTGCTTCCAGGTTAGCAGTCAGATAATCACTTCACCACCAGGGCTCCAATGAGGAGGGGACTGGTTATCTCAGGGAGGACGGGGAGCATAAAGGGGCTTTTAATAGCATTTGTAACATTTCATTTATTTTAAAAATCTTTCTGTCTTTATCTTAGTCTTACAGCAATGAGTTACTAGCACAATTCACTTGTAAATCCCAGGAGATAACAAGAGTATTTCAAGGTTCTATGCGACGGTACTGGGTTTGGGTACGCAAAGGTAAAGACAAAAATTTCTCACACATCCAAAAACCGAAACCTGCTGGGGTCAGTCGAGTCAATTCCAACTCATAGTGACCCTACAGGACAGAGCAGAACTGCGCCTGGTGGATTCGAACTGCTGACCTTTTGGTTCGCAGCCATAGCTCTTAACCACTATGCCACCAGGGTTTCCTTCCCGCACACAATGATTTTTTTCTGGTAAGGGAGGGCACTATCTTGCCAGAACTTGACCTATTACATTTGTTTAAATACCAAGGGAAAGATGTGCATCTAAGGGATCCTTGGATCTCTGTGGAATATAAAGATCATGAAAACAGCTCTACATGAAAATCAGAAGTCTGATTTTTTGCTATTCTTTGCCTAATTAGCTAACCATTTGAAAAACTTACCTGGTACACTGCAGGTAAATTCCTGGTTCCTGTAGCTTACCATCCACCTGTCAGTATGTCATATTGTGGTGGCTTGCATGTTGTTGTGATGCTGGAAGCTATCCCACTAGTATATTTCAAATACCAGTAGGGTCACCCATGGTGGACAGGTTTCAGTGGAGCTTCCAGATTAAGATAGACTAGGCAATTTACTTCCAAAAATTAGCCAATAAAAACCTTATGGATCACAACAGAACACTGCCCCACTCACTCGCTTTGGACATGTCATCAAGAGGGATCAATGGTTAGAGAAGGACGTCACGATTGGTGAAGTAGAGGGCCAGCAGTGGCAAGGGAAACCGTCAGTGAGATACCCTGCCACAGTAGCCACCACAACGGACACGAACATGTTGACAACTGTGGAACGATGAACTGGGCAGTGTTTCATCCTGTTGTAGTTAAGGTCACCACGAGTTGGGAGTAGACTTGCTGGCAGCTAACAACAAAAAGATAGCTTACCATATTTACTTCTGTATTTTATTCCCTCTCATAATCCCATCTCTAATGCATTTTAAGAAGGAGGAAAAAAAAAAAAAGAGTGCTATTCCACATAGTCTGTTCATCTTCAAAACAACAGCTATGCTAGCCTGGGTGAATAAAGGTTGAATGGAAGCCACAGCCAGCTGCAGAAAGCAGCAGAGAGTTAGTCAGCACTAACTATTGCACTCGTCCAATTTCCTCTTATTTCACACACTTCCACTTTCTTAGTTCTTCCCCACAAATGCCCACAGTGCTCAAGCATACTTCAAACACATTTGGGATGATGCAGTTGCCTGGGCCATCTTCTCTAAGACCACCAAAGTGTCCCAACCTAAAACTCCCAACAAAACTAGTCTCAAAGGTAAGCAGTTTACCAAATTCCCATATATTTCACTTAAGTACATTCAGCCTTGCTTCAAGTTTCTGCACTACGCAGTTAGGAACTGATATAAAGGTAGAACAGTGAAGAGACCTATGATGTATCTGCTTTTCTCTGCTACAAACTGGCGCCTACAGAGTTCACCCCAGTTCTGCCTGGCTCTCTCTTCAAGGCAGAACTCTACTGCCTTTATTACAACACTTTTCTCTTAGAGTGCAACAGGTTAGCTGGAGCAAATGCTGACCCTGATGTGGTTAGAGAAGAAGGAGACTAAAGCCAAGGCTCCAAAGACTTCAATGATGCTCTTTGAACACAAATCTTCTATTTCTCAAAAACTATTCAACTTCCCATTTTTTTCACACCTTCTTGGAATCATTACATCTTAAAGCTATCCAATTTTTTCTTTTCTTACCATTGTCTTGAAAATAAAAATTCAGGTGTCAGCTACCTTGATACTATGTACCTAAGCTGCCCACGAAATGCTTTTAAACACTACTACAGTGAGGTAAAACCACAGAATCCTCCAGTAACTTCAGTGTGAGCCTTAAAATCCTCCCACTCCCGCCAACAGTCAACACACTATACATGAAGTCACTGAACCTCCAGGAAAGTGGAACAATGAAGGGGAAGCACACTCAGTCTAAAATTTCTACCAGAGAGAAACTCAACGTTACCTTGGAAGGGCACCCCAAACGTATAAGATGAACCCTTACCTGGATTGGGTTGAAGGTATTCAATTGTTTTAGTCATGATTTCCATCACAGCTCTGCTGGTAACATCTACTTTCTGAAATGAGAAAATAAATATTCTTGACAAAAATGACTAGCTTTAGAACCTCAATTTTCACTTGGGTGTATCTACAGCTGCTGGTAGTGCAACTGAGCAGTGTTAGGTCCTGAGGTTGAAGTGAGGAGGCTGAGGCGCTGACAGGAGTAATAATGGCTTTACAGTCAGCCATGTTCAATCAAATCTGGAAAGTCTATTTGTCTGAAGAAAGCTGTCTTAGTCATCTATTGCTGCTATAACAGAAATACCACAAGTGAATGGCTTTAACAAACAGAAATTTATTCTCTCACAGTCTAGTAGGTTACAAGTCCAAATTCTGGGTGTCAGCTCCACGGGAAGGCTTTCTCTCTCTGTTGGCTCTGGAGGAAGGTCCCTGTCCTTAATCTTCCCCTGGACTAGGAACTTCTCCATGTAGGAACCCTGGGTTCAAAGGACACGCTCTGCTCCTGGCACAGCTTTCTTGGTGGTATGAGGTCCCTATTCTCTGCTTGCTTCCTTTTCCTTTATCTCTTGTAAGATAAAAGGTGGTACAGGTCATGCCCTAGGGAAACTCTCCTTACACTGGATCAGGGATGTGGCCTGAGTAAGGGTGTTACATCCCCCACCCTAATCTCTTTAACCACAGAGATTACAGTTTATAACACATAGGAAAATCACAAAATGGAGGGCAACCACACAATACTGGGAATCATGGCCTACCATGTTGACATGTACTTTGGGGGGAGACAATTCAATCCATGACAGAAGCCCTGGTGGTGCAACGGTTAAGCGCTTGGCTGCTAACCAAACGGTTGGTGGTTTGAAGCCACCCAGTGGCTCCACAGGAGAAAGGCCTGACAATCTGCTCCAGGAAAGATTACAGCCTAGAAAACCCTATGTGGCAGTACTACTCTGTCATATAAGGTAGCTATGTGTCAGAACCGACTCAGTGGCACACAACAACAAACAAAATTTTCCCAAAGAGGAACATAGTAACTTCCCAAAATTTGTTTCCAAACATATTTTATTATCTCTGATGAGAACTAGGTGGAGGTAGTGAATTGTATTTTGCCCCAAAGGCACTTATCAGATGTCTACAGCGGGCCAGGCAGGTTTTTCTGCTAAAAGGAAAAAAAAAAAAAAAAAAGCAATATCAACTTTGTTTATTCAAATCAGGGAGGGAAAGTTTTTATTTAACTTCTGAGGATAGTTAAACTAAGGAAATAAAAATCTCAAACAAACACTTCTTGCCAGTCCTTGAATCCTTGGCTAATCTAAAGAAATATCTTGGGGCTAGAGTCTACCCCCGGCTAAACTCTGAATGGTCGGTGGTGCTCTCGGCAGCTAACCAAAACCTCACCGTCGGATCCTTCTCCCCACATAGTACCAGCACTGGCTGCAGTCGAGTTGATGCCTACACATGGGAACCTCATGTGTATCAGAGCACAATTGTACTCCACGGGGGTTTTTAATGGCTGATTTCTCACAAGTAGATTGCCAGGCCTTTCTTCCAAGGTGCTTCTGAGTAAACACGAACCTTCAACCTTTTGGTTAGCAGCTGAGCATATTAACTGTTTGCACCACCCAAGGAGTCCACTCCTTTTTAAGCTGTTCAGTATGGTTAGTTCCTCTCTACTTTCCCCTTAGGAAATCCTTTTCTTATCAACATGTGTGGTTCACTCATTCATTCTACAGAGCAAATGACTAATGAGTACACACATATCCCCCATCTAAGGTATACAAATGTATTACATGATGTAGATATGAGCGAAAGCAATTTTTAAGTCCATGAGGAAGTTTTGTTTTTTTTTTTTTCCCCAATTGGGGTTCAAGGGCTCCTCCTTCCACTCCAAGAAACTTTTCTGTAATCTGCTGCACCTACATATACAATCAGCCTAACATGGAGTTTAAGTCTTCTTCTCTTCAGTAATCAGGGAATTTTATCTTTCAGCTCAAGTTTTTAATACCTAAATAATGTTCCATTCCATGGTGTCATATTACTGTGTGTGTGTAAGAAGTCTGCTATCACTGGAATCAATAGGGAAAAGCACGTTTTTTTCTGGTGAGGTTATTATGGTATAAAATTACCTTAAAAAGCACTGTATTTCAGGTGTGCCTGCCTCCATCTGAACCTTGTATCATGCCGTTTTGAATATTCTCAGTTTTTAAAACGTCGTAGATTTTAGTACATACTAAGTAATGTCTAGTTCTGAAGCAAATGAGGGCCCCTGGAGTTGTACAGTGCACAATTTGTGCAGCCATACACAGAGACCCTGGCATTATTGACAAAATGTCAACCAGCCACTATGCATTCAATATTCTGGAATGTCTTATGCCAGGGCAACAAATTCAAAGGTTATTCAACACAATAAAGGTGTTGAAAGTCTAGGTGCATACATAATAGAAGGACGAAACCCAGATGTCCTGCTGAGCATAGGAGAGCAATTAAGGAATTCTGTGTCAACTGTTTGGTTATGATGAGAAAAAAAGAAATTCCAAAGGTCAGAGATCAGAGGCTTTCTCAAAAAGAGTGCAAGAGGAACTGAAATGCCTAACAACTATTTACTATCCTGAAGTCACCTGCTGCTAGGCTGACCATTTTCCAACTTTTCTCCATCTCTGTCGTCAATAATAACAACCATCATTATAAGTGCTTTCTATTTACCAGAAACTGTTCTAAGGGCTTTAAATACATTGATAAATTCAATCCTCATAAGCTCTATGATGCAGATGAGAAAATAAACACAGAGAGGTTAAGAAGCTTGCCCAATTCTTGCTCCAGGATCTTTGTTCTTAACCAGTACACTATGGGGTCACCATGAGTCAGAATTAGACTTGACAGCAACTGGTTTGTTTGTTTTTAATACTTTTTGAGAACATAAGCTCCCCATAAAAAGACAGGCAACAGGGACATAAACATAAAGGCAAACACCAAGTCAGAGCTGGGAGGCTGTTTGTGCCATGCGTCAGATGGGGCAGGGTACCACACAGTGGCCCACCAGCAGGATCTTGAGGAAAGCACCTCCCATCCCATCCACTGTATTTGTTCTAAAAGTCATGAAAGGCTGCGGATGTTTCATTCACAAGAACTATCCTACCCTGGGACTCTGCAAAAGGGAAAGTCTCCCATGGTGAGCTGATTGGCCACAACACCCTCAAGTCCACAGACATCTATACAGAATCTCGGTGTCAGGAGTATGTATCTTGAAAGTCAGCAAGTAATTTGTTCCCATTTGGAGTAAGGAATTCCCTCCTCCCACTGAGCTCCATAACTAGGGAGCCCAACTACTTGGGCTCTTCAATAGAAGCCACGGAACTTGGATAAAGCTAATGTCTCAGGGGAGGCAACAGTGACCTTGGAGAAACCAATATTCGAGCATTATGTTTGGTGCCAAGAGTAGGATTCGATCTTAGAAGGGAAGTAGGCATAAAGACTATCCAGTGTCTCTTGTGGCTTGACCAAAGTCTCCCAGGAAGGAGCACAAAGAACCCCAGACCTTTATAGAAATTTGTGCCTTGCTTTCAACACTTGTAGTTACCTAACACAGACATCATTATAGAACAAGCTATATATAAACTCTTATCACCACAGAATAAAATAGGCTTCACTTGAAATCCACCTCTGAAAACAACTTTATCCAAGATAATTATTTGTGTATTGCATTATCAGGACATACACCAAACAGGAAACAAAAACCTAAAACCATACCTGTTGCCTTCGAGTTGACTCTGACTCATAGCGACCCTATAGGACAGAGTGGAACTGCCCCATAGAGTTTCCAAGAAGCACCTGGATTCGAACTGCCAATCATTTGGCTAGCAGCCATAGGACTTGACTATGCCACCAGGGTTTCCAAACATGGAACAGCTACCAGCAAATTTATTCACAAGGACCTTGACCTTGATTGTACTCTGAATGAAATCCTTTAATAAACCCCACTGCTGTCCAGTCGATTCTGACTCATAGCGACCCTGTAGGACAGAGTAGAACTGCCCCATAGAGTTTCCAAGTAGCATCTGGTGGATTCGAACTGCTGACCTCTTGGTTAGCAGCCATAGTACTTAACCACTATGCCACCAGGGTTTCCATCCTTTAATAGAATCAACAAATACCTGAAAGAAACCAGTAGGGCACCTAGCCCAAAGCCTTCATTTTTTAAATATGCAAATCTGAGGCTTGGAGAAAGGAAGTGAATGGATGAGATCGCACATCCAGTGTTCCACCAGACATGTTTCCCAGTCCTAATCCAGGGCTCTCTTCACTAAACTGTAATGTGTCCTCCGTGAATAAACTAAACGTCATAACCCTGTGAGAACCCTGAATGTGCCTTACTAGGCACCTGCTGGAAGAGTATTTATACACCTTAACTGGCAACGTCTAAGCACATATTCTCATCCTAAGAGGCCTGATATAATCAACACAAACCAAGATTTCCAGTTAAACAAACGACGTATTATGACAGACAAGAGCTCATTCCCACTTGAGAATAGCACAAGTTTACCTTTGAATTTAAAATATGGGATTGATGCTTTTGAACCCGCTGCCCTGCTCTGCCACAGCTCCCCCGTGCCACCTCCCCAACATGCCAAGCTTCAGTTTGTAACTGGGGTTTGGCCCAACCACGCCAGGGGCCCTAACCGCAGTTTGAATTTGGCGCCAAAATCCTGCACATGGGCAAACCAAGATCTCAGCGTATGTGCAAGACCTGAAGAGCTGTTGCCCTGAACTTAACCATGGACCTGAACTTTGCTGGAGAGGATGATGTTCATTGGCACAGCTGCGTCTGAGCCAATTTACAAAGCAAAAGTTCCCTTCCTTTGCAAATGACTCTGCATGTGGCTCTCCAAATATGGACATGGGAGCTTCAAGCTCCCCTGCGGCTGGGAGCATGTGGTCTTTAGGGCTTCTAGGCCCCACACTGCTCTTTTTTTGTGCAAACAATAAATTTCCACTTTCTATTCCCCCTGCAACTGGTGGTGTGGCATCCTGTCTTATCTCGACCCACTAATAAGACAGGACAAGAACCCGTGCTTGGTCACAATTTCTTCAATGTCCAATTTCTCCCGTTACTTGAAAATAAGTTTTGGTAAGTCGTAAACACGGCCGCAGCTTCTGTTCTTGTGAGCTCATAAGCCCACCATTTCTTTAACTTACCTTGCTTGGGGTGGGGATAGTGAGCCATTAGGAAGGCTATTTAGAGGAAGAGAAATGGTAAATACAAACAAATATGGGCATGTTTTTAGGATATAAAAACTTCCCTGGGTGAATTAAGTGCTTTTCAAAAGGTTAAATTGTAGGCATATACCCTTCTGGTCATTTTCCTATCATTTTTCCAATACCAAGATTTTAACAACTCTCAACACTTTAGAGTCAAGAGTTTCTTTCTCCACCATTTAATCTTGCGATCTACAGCTCTGGGTTCCACTAATAAATCCACTGCCGTACAACTCTGGGTAGGGAGAAAAAATAGCTCTCTCAACCTTCCTTACTCATTGTAACATTTTTCTTCTTCACGCTAAGGCCAAAAATACAGTTGTCATTGAGTCACTTCTGACTCATGGTGATCCTACATGTGTCAGAGTAGAATCGTGCTCCATAGCGTTTTCGGTGGTTGGTTTTTCAGAAGTAGATCAGCAGGCCTTTCTTGCAAAGTGCCTCTGGAGGGCTCAAACCTCCAACTTTCAGTTGGCAGCTAAGGATGCTAACCATTTGCACCATGCTAAGGTATGGGGTAGCAAATTACAGCTAGGAGCCAAATCTGGCCCACTGCCTATATTTATATTTTTAAATGTTTGAAAAAATTCAAAAGAAGAGTAATGTTTTACATAATAATTACACAAAATTCAAATTTCAGATCCTTCTATAACATTTTATTGGAACATAGCTACGTTCATTTGTCTTACTGTCCACGATTGCTTTTACATTTCAACAGCAGAGTTAGTCACAGCAGAAACCCCAGAGACCATTTGGCCCACAAAGCCCACAACACTTGAGACAAAGTTTGCCAATCCCTGCGCAACGCTGCTAGCTTTACTGAGGTCTGTCATTCTCAATCTACGATAATGCTAATCATTTCACCAGCCCATCTCAGTCTTTAGAGAAAATATAAAAGAGACCTGGAAGGAACTGAATTGACTAGAATGGGGCTATTGTTCCCATATCTGAATGTTACCTTTCTCCCCTGGAGTAAATATAACTCAGCGTCTCCTTAACTTCCATGGAGGCACACCTGAACAGCGTGGCATTCTTCGTGGGACAAGGAAAGTACTGAAGATAATGATTATACACTGCCTGACACTGCACTATACCAGCTACTACCACAGGGAAGCAATAGCAGTGTTTAAGAAAAACTCTTGTTGGTAGCTGCTATCACGTCAGTTCCAATTCATGGCAACCTTATGTACAACAGAATAAAACGTTGCCCAGTCTTGGGCCATCCTCTTGATATGTTGGAATCCATTGTTGCGGCCACTGTGTCAATCCATCTCATTGAGGGTTTTTCTTGTTTTCGCTGACCCTTAGACACCAACCATGATTTTTTTTTATAGCGGCTGGTCTTTCCTGATGATGTATTCAAAGTAAGAGAGCCAAAGTCTTGCCATCCTTGCTTCTAATAAGCATTATGGTTATATTTCTTCTAGATTGATTTGTTTGTTCTTCTGGTAGTCTAGTTTAGGAGTTTAGCCATCAATAAGAAATAAACAAACTAAGTGCTTACCTGGACATAGTGTAACTCATAGCGGTTATGTGAAAGAAATACTATCGTATGAAATACTAAAATGGCTTTAAATTCTTGATTTTTCTACCACCAAACTTAAGTAAATGGAACTATTAAGAATGAGCAGACACCCACTTAAAGTACTGAGAACCCTGAACCAGAACAGCTAAATTAACAAGTCATATAGACAAGAGGAAAGCAGCGTCCTGGGACAATTTGCCTGGCAGTGAGATACAGGCTGTCCCCAAAAGAATGTTTTTTAATACTTCTCTACCGACTTAAAACAGTTATTGTACCTGCCCCTAATCTATCTTGCTTTAAAGCAGTTACCTTGTATACTCAGAAACCAAACCAAAAACCAAACCCAGTGCCATCAAGTTGGTTCCGACTCATCGCAACCCTATAGGACAGAGTAGAACTGCCCCATGGAGCACCTGGTGGATTCAAACTGCCGGCCCTTTGGTTAGCAGCCATAGCACTGAACTACCATGCCACCAGGGTTTCCCTGTATACTCAGAAAGCCTGCTTAATTAACAGTGTGTTTAAAAACAAAAATAAACAAGGCAATAGGTGAGACTCTCCCAGTGTATTTTCTGGCTAATCTTCTTGGGCATTAACTTTAATGAATATTAACCCATTGCCATTGAGTCAATTCCGACTCATAGCGACCCTATAGGACAGAGTAGAACTACCCCATACGGTTTCCAAGGAGCACCTGGTGGATTCGAACTGCCAACCTTTTGGTTAGCAGCTGTAGCTCTTAACCACTATGCTACCAGGGTTTCCTAATGAATATTAGCCAGGAAATATTTTGTAAACAAGTAATTGAAAGGAAACTTGTTTTCACTGAATTTCAGAGTAGGCAGAAAGATGTGTTTAATGCTAATCTTTTTTGGGGCTCTCACCCTTCTTACAATTCTACAGTATCGTAGTATAGTAATTCACATCTTCTCTTTCACCACCATGTCTTCAAGACATACATGATCCTGGCAGACATATATGGGTACACCTGGGGATATGTAACTCTGTGCATGCTAACTCAAACTTTACTCCTTTCTCTCCCACTTGAGATCTTAACTGGGATCCAAGTAAGAGTGAATTTACTAAAAAGTGATTTTGTTAGTAACAAATTACTTGCCACAAAACTCACAAGGGGTGAAGATTAGTGTGCTTCACATGGCATTTGGGAGCTGTGGGTTTAGCCTGTTTGAACAGGGCAGTGATGGGAAAATTGGTAATTCTCAGCTGAAGTTGGGTTGGGTTGGTTTGTTTTTTTTAACAGATCTAATGGCCAGTTTTTTCTTGTATAGAGCCAGAATCCATTTCCCCACAGTTTCTACTCATTGACTCTACTTCTACCACTTGAGGTTGCACTGAAGGGTCTACACAATGGCTAATTAAGTGTATGAAGATAATGATAATTCTCCTACCAGCCCTTCTCCACACCCCACTCTGAACCATTCTCTTCCTCAAGGCTAATTATACTGACAGTCCTTTTTACCTACTCTCATTTTTTTTTCATATGGAGTGGTACATCTTAGTCTTCTTAAAACTTAAGGTCACCCCCTAAAAAGGATGCCATTTTCACCAAAGGGGCCTATAGTCAAGTTTCCTGCCCTTCTGGTTTCTACAGGAGAGATTTCACCAGGCCACTTTTTAGGCTGCAAAAAGCAACACTGGACCCCTTGGCTTGGACTTCTGCATTTTCCATATATGCAGGGACAACAGAAAAACTCTGGATTTAGCTCAGCCTCCCCCTGCCCAGGAAACCTCCACTGACCTACCCAGCCTGAGTCAGGCATCTCTCCAACGTCTTCCATGGGAATGCTCACAGGGGCTCCAAGTTCCACATGCTGTAAGCCACTGATTCACATGCCTATGTCTTCCATCAGAACTGGAAACCCCTTGAAGGCAGGGGCTGAATCTCAATCATCTTTGTATTTCTAGTATTGAGCACAATGCCTGGCACACAGAGGCATTTGCTGATTTCCCAAGTGAATTAATGAAAAATACAGAATCACTGCAGCAACTGATAGAAACAGAAAAAAAAAAAATCAAATTCTAAAGCTTCCTCTAGACAAAAAGTCTGCAGGTTTTCAACAAATCTACCCAGTGTTTCTGGCATAGTGAGACATTCAGCCTGTGATTAATGATGTTTATAAGCAGCATAGAACATTTAAAACAAAAGAGTAACAATTCTACTCAAAGCACTTAGGAGAAGAGAAACTGGTATGGTACAGAGACAACACAGCCATGGGATTCCATGCCATGAGCTCCAAGAGGGGAAGGCAGTGAGGGCTAAGAGGCACATGGTGACTTTACCGCATCTCGGCAGGAGAGCATCCCGGGCGGCTCATTTAGAAAGCAGCCTCTAGGAGAATCTACTTCTCTCCCAGCAGTGCTGCTTGATGCAAACCTCTAATTTACTTCATTCTGTTGTCTAACTGCACCTCTGAAACACAGCTGAGCAAAAGTCACTCTTCCCTAAATGCCTGAGGATCAGAAAACTGACTGTGGAAAGGTGATTCTACTGTAGGCTTAGGAACACTGAGCAAACACATTTTGGAGAGTAATAAACAAATTAAAAGGAGAGAAAACACGTGAGAATCTACCACAGAAATTTATACATTTAATGCAAATTCAGCATGAGTAAAAAATTCAAAATATGCAATAGAGCCACCAATAAAACAAAAGATGTGTGGAATAAAATTGAAGAAGACAATTTCCATACTGCGCAGAAATCTGAATTTCTCAATTCACTTAGGTAAAAACCCAGATGTGGAATCAGGTATGTTCTTTAAACAACAGCAGAAGTTTACTTTATTGTGGGAATATCTAAATTTTGAAATACAATCTTCAAAAACTCATTATTTAGTAGGCAATAGGAAAAAATAAACTTCACCTTCAGACTCCAAGGCAGAATGGGACATAAGGACTAAAAGAAGACTAACTAACAACCTAATTAACTACCTTCGATAGGCAGATGATACAACCTTGCTTGCTGAAAGTGAGGGCTTAAAGCACTTACTGATGAAAATCAAAGACTACAGCCTTCAGTATGAATTGTACCTCAACACAAAGAAACAAAAATCCTCACAACTGGACCAATAAGCAACATCATGGTAAAAGGAAAAAAGACTAAAGTTGTCAAGGATTTCATTTTACTGGACCCACAATCAATGCCCATGGAAGCAGAAGTTAAGAAATCAAACGACATAGTGCATTGGGCAAATCTGCTGCCAAAGACCTCTTTAAAGTATTAAAAAGCAAAGATGTGACTTTGAAGACTAAAATACACCTGACCCAAGCCATGGTATTTTCAATCACCTCTTATGCATGTGAAAGCTGGACAACAAATAAGGAAGACTGAAGAAGAACTGATGTCTCTGAATTATGATGATGGAGAAGAGTATTGTATATACTATGGACTTCCAGAAAAATTAACAAGTTCGTCTCAGAAGAAGTGCAGTCAGAATGCTCCTTAAAAGTGAGGATGGCAAGACTTCATCTCACATACTTTGGACATGTTCTCAGGAGGCACCAGTCCCTGGAGAAGGGCATAAGGCTTGGTAAAGTACAGGATCAGAGAAAAAAAGGAAGATCTGCAATGAGATGGATTGACATAGTGGCTGCAACAATGGGCTCAAACATAGCAACGATTGTTAGGATGGTGCAAGACCAGGCAGCAGTTTGTTCTATTCTACACAGGATCGCTGTGAGTAGGAACTAACTCGATAGCACCTAACAACAGCAACAATTAGCCTAATGGTTGGTGCTGTGAACCCACCCAGTGGTACTGTGGAAAAAAGGCCTTGCAATCTGCTTCCATTAAGACTGCAGCCAAGAAAAACCTATGGAGCATTTCTACTCTGTAACACAGGTCACTGTGAGTTGAAATTAACTTAATGGCAATTGATCTGGGTCTGGAGATGAGAAATACGGACCAACGCAGAATTCAGTCCAGTAGGGTAAGAGAGGGTCCAAGGCTGGCTGCTCAGGACTCTAGTATTAAATCTCCTCACCAGTGGGTACCTATCAGTGAGACCAATCTCAAGAACCCAGTGAGAAAGCCAGCTAGGTAAACACTATGTGGTCTTACTTCACAAGACTCCTGCCTCTTGGCAACTCATCTTTTTTTCAGGAACTCAAATGTCTTCTATTCTCTCTTGCCTGCTTGCATGCTCTTTCCTTCACCAGAAACACACTTGGCTCTGCTAACTCTTACTCATTCTCCCCATCTCTATTTGAATGTCAGTAAGCCCTTTCATGATCACCTTACCTGGGTGAGTTACCTTGGTTCCAGGCTTCTTTAGCACCATTTTTTCATCCTTGCCATGCTGTTAATTATTTGCCCAAAGTTGCCTTCTCCACTCAGGAATCTTGTCTGCACTGCTCACTGCTGTATCTTACATACCTGGCCCAAATATTTGTTGAATTCATCACTGAATTCATCGATTCATATATCAGCAGAAGAAGTGAATACAAGGCAAAAAACATCTAGGAATTTTCTTTCTTTGACTCTACTGAAACATAGCAAAAACAGCAAAGCTGAGGCAGCCTGCTGGAACTGATATGGACTATGGACAAATCAGCCCCCAGCCCTTGTAAAGATTACAGCCTAGAGAACCTTATACAGCAGTTCTACTCTGTCACATGTGTTGATATGAGTCAAAAATTGACTCAATGACACCTAACAAAAGCAATAGCAAGCTTCTAATAAAGCCAAAGTCAAAATATAAAGAAAAAAAATTATTTTTAAAAAATAAGTGCTCATAATTCTCAGATAAGTGCAAGTGCAGAATTTGTACCCTTGATCCTCTACCCATCAAGCAATTCAGCACCTGAAAGATTTCTACACAAAATGCAATCCATACTCTTCATTGTAAGCCTAAATATCACTCGCTATGAAAATTCTCAATGTGAAAGAAAAATGAAAAAGAAATATGGCTTATGTCACAAGAGAAATGAAAAGAATTTTGTTCACCACCTCCACCCTCACTTGCTGAGAACCTGCTGTCTTTTGGGCAGACTGCTAAATGATTTACATTATTTTTAATCTTGAATAAAAATTCATGAAGTAGGAGTTATTATTCCCACTTTACATTTATAAAAGATGGCAGCCCAGAGAAATAAACTGTGTAGCAATTGTGGAAGTGGAATTTGGGCCAAGGCTGGTAGGCTTCAATCTGTGTTCTCTCCACTGTACTCTAGTGCCTCTGGGGCCACGTCCAGTCAGACAAGTCCTCTAAAGCCAGGGAGTCACACAAACTCTCCTGAAAACACATGGGACATCATTCCCCAACTTTTCCTCTTTTCTCCCCACCCAACCCTAATTCAAACACCAGATCCACATTGCTTCCCTTTGGAAAAGCAAAGATAAAATCCACCAGGGAAAAGCGCATTGTGACATTTCACCCCACTGAGGGTTTATTCTCAGGATAGCTCAAAGGGAAGTCAGGATTTGTCTTACCTCTTCTGTGTACATAATCCACTAGAAGGAGAGTACTTCTAAGAATAATGAAGTGTATTTTTACGAACCAAGGGAGAACAGTTTTCCCTGCCCTTTATCCCTGCTACTCTTTTACTCTTAGCATGGTGGACAATTTCACGTCAAAGGGAACTCTTAAGTGGTGAAGACTTACTCTTTCCATTTCTTTGAAGTCATCATCTAGCTTGGTTCCTTCAGCTCCTCCAACCTTCTCACTCACTTTCTGTAGAAAATAACAAAAAATAGGAAAATTATTATAAATAAAATTTGGTTTTAAAAAGGTGTGTTAAAAGTTCCAAGCACTTTCACAAGCATCTTCTGAAGTAATCTCACGGCCACTCTATGACACTAGTGGACAGTCCCACTTTCATAGGGGGAAACTGCGACTGAGTTTAAACAACTTACCAAAGGCGGTACAGGTGAGAGGTGATGAAGCAAGGATTCAGACTTGTATCTTCTGACTTCCACTCAAGTGCTGTTTTCTATTATACAAATCACTATATAATTATCTAATAACTAATATTTTCCTTTGAAAGCTCTGAGGGACAGTAGCATCATATAATACTAATTTTGCCTTGATAATGGGCCTAAAATGCTACCTAGGTAGAAAACTGCTACTTCTTTAACCTACTCCTCAATGGGCTATTGAACAGATAGATAATCACAGCCATCTACCAAACTGGTAAAAATAAACATCAGCCCAGCTGATCTGCATATAAAAGGACTCAAACGGGAGTCTTATAAAGCTCCTTTAGCTGTCTACATCCTTATACACATAAAACAAACCATAAGGAAAGGTGATGAAGGCATTTCTTTGCTATAAAATCATCTCCAATTATCATATGTTTTATATTTATCAGCTAAAATGGGCAAATGATTGTTTTCCATATGTAAAATTCATGTTCATCAAAAAATCAGATATATTATTCTATTCTGAAATAAAGATTCCAATTTTGTTTAATAAAAATGTATGAAGGGATCACAAGACAGATACTTTGGTTTCATTAAAGATAGGAATATGAACTGCTAATGCATACAAGGCTTCATATATCTTAAAACACCTAATTTTAAAGATAGATGCTTTTCACTAAGATGTCACTATATTACATAAACTTATCACGCACAGATATTAACATATCATTTTTTATTTCCTTCCCTAGCCACTGGGTTAAGGGTATTTACAGGGGATCCCCACCATGGTCAGACCTGTAGCAATCTACATAACAACCTGGGTCATTCCACTGAGAGGGGCTGCGTCTCTATGACGGGGCCACTGGATACCTGGCTCTATTTCCTGGCCATGGAAACTCTGATATTCCTTTGTTGAGGGTAGTTGAGGTATTTTCCTTTCATTCTCTCTCTCTGTCCACCACTCCTGCTTTCTGGTATTGAGAAAACCTGCAGAAGAGACCACTCTTGGAAAAGCCCAGAGTCCGTGTTGTGTCACCACTTTGGCCCTGCATACAAGATGCCACCCATCGCATCCCATCAGTAGTAACAGAAGGAATATGGTGTGATGAAAGAGCATGGCATGAACTGACCCCTCTACTGTTTGCTGGGTTTCTAACACTGAGTTGTTAGATATTAAATGATATAATAAATGTAAGAACCTGTTTCTGAACCTACAAGGTATGCCATAAATCCTAGTTCTCTCTCTCACCAATAAACTGTGTATTTGCTTATAGTATCCTGGTTTCTCCCATTAGTTTATTTAACTGCTGTTTCATACCTTCAGAAGAATCTGGTAATTTTCATTAACGTAATACAGTCTTAGGTAGATAAAGGTCAATAATTAAAAGTGAAAGGTTAATAAAAACAATATTAATATTTTTAATTTATACAGACACACATTTTTACTTGTAATTCATCATTTGATATGTGTACCCCGAGAACTATGTGTAGCAGCAGCAGACATTATTGCTATGATGCAGATAAGAAAACGGAGCACTATATAAATTATCTGTCCATGGTAGGGGCCTGAATGCAGTTCCACATGCCAAGCACTAGGCTTCTTTCCATTTGCACCAGGGCTCTGGAGAGCTGTCCTTGGTGCTGACATTGTGTGCCTGGAGCTCTATTAGATTCGGATGGCTGGAGCTGGATCCACTGCTCTTGATCATTGACATGAGCCCTCTCACTTAACCAGTGCCCAGGGTGATGCTAACATCACTTACGTCAGCAGTTTGTACAGGTCCAGGCATTACCTGGCATCAGTGCTACCTAATTTAAAGTCTGTAACAATTGCAATCTGGTTCAGCAATTGGCTTCCCTGCCTGTGTTCCTAACAAAAAATTTACCATTCCAGAAAGGGAGGAAGGAGTTAGAAATCTGATTAGAACCTCCTAATGGATTTCCAAGTATCAGTGACTTGCCCTGCAAGTCCAGGTTTAAGTTACAGAAAATCAGGGATGAAGGGGCCTTAAAAGTTTTTAATACCAGCTTCTCCCTATGACCAAGCTGAGCACCAGTGAAACAAATTCTTATGATGTAACACTGATTCTCTCTAACTTTGCTCAGTAACAGAAAATTTAGCTTGTACTGTAGCCCCAATTTTTATTCCTTATCCTTGAAATAGATGGTTTACAGTAAAATCTGGGCTAGGGAACTAGTCAAATTTCCACACAATAAAGAAAAATTTGCTACACAACCTCAAATCAACTATTGTCTTAGTTTTCTGTGAATTCACTATACCCCCAAGGCCTTACTGTCAAAAAAGGATCATTACAAATAAAGCCCTCTGATTATCTGGAATGAGACATTTTTCTTGCCAAACTGACATGGAAAACACATAGCGGAGTAATGTATCCATTTATCCTTAGAGCGACACTAGTAAATTTTGGTAATACTGGGTTACTCACATTTTGACCACGTTTAGGGAATAAAACATGGCTCTCATCAAAAGGACAAAGGCCACTATCATATTTTCAATCCTGTATTATTCAACTAACTGGGAGTGATTTCCATTTTCCACCTTTTTGCATCCTCCAACAACTTAGCACCCCAGTAGCTGGCTCACTATATCAAATGGGTTATCAAATGAGATCACTCTAGGTGTTAAAAATTTAGAACGAGTTCTGGTAATCCACACCGAGGCTAACTCATCAGTCCATTGGCTTTAACTATTTGGTTTACAAGTACTGTGTATGTGTGTATGTGAGAAAGAGATGATTTCTCTACAAAAGCTGATACTTAAGCTGCTCTGAGGGCAACAGCTCTACAAACATAATGAGTGATGCTAGCAATCAGATACTGGTAATGGTCTGGCTGGTTGATATAAAATTTTCTTATCTAATTAGATTCCTGGAAACAAATAATGTTCAAAATGACATCTCTATTGTTCTCTGGGCTATTTTTCCAAGTCAAAATAGATCTAAATATATCAAGGCACTGCATTAAACAGTGGGCTAAGTGACAACTGACTCATTCCTTAGAAGTGTGGCAAATATTTTCTCCTCTTTTTCTTTACATAATGTTGCTAAAACTTCCTATAGTTTGCTGTATAGGAACCAAGGTGAGTAATACAGACTCTCTGAGTCCATCAGCCAACAAGGAGTTTTGTTTTCTTTACCTGGGACCGGTTATTTAAGAACTGTTTGCCCTACTATTTTCCAGTGAGATGGCTCCTAAAACTAAGGTTTCACAGTACTGAATATTTTCTGATGCAGTTTAATATGCGTTCACAAATACACTTGCCATCTGAAAAATTTAGGATCTATTTAAGCCTAGATTTGCAAAAAAAAAAAATTGAATCAAACAGAACACTACACGTGAGCCAATACACCCCACTATGACCCACTGTACGTTCTAAAAACCTAAACATAATACTCTTCTGTTCAAAACCTTCAATGGCAGCCACTTAGCACAACATTGAACACTTATTCATCTAATCTTATCTGCCATTATACTCTCCAAGCAGTTGCTGCTGACTCCAACTCATGGTGACCCCACGTGTGTCAGAGAAGAGCTGTGCTCCTTAGCATTTTCAATGACTGATTTTTTGGAAGTAAGGTCACCAGGGCCTTTCTTCAAGGTGCTTCTGAATAGACTCCAACTTCCAGCCTTTTGGTTAGTAGTTGAGTGTGTTAACCATTTGCACAACCCAGGGACTCCTCCATATACTCTGCATTCCAATCAAACCAAAGACATTATCTTCACCTATATTATTCTTATTTGTATTCCTCACAGCAACTACTTAGTAAACTGAACCATGTATTGCTGTGAATATTAAGATGAAGTGTGAATAATTAATGTTAAGACGGCATACACCAAGGGAATTAAGACTGATCGGCCCACTCTGGAATGGTCTTTAAAATGGCACAACTTTTCAAATATTAAACAATATGATTGACTCACACTTAAAATAGTCTTAATTTTGAGTCTGTAGTGGTGTTGTCTCATGCTTACTATTTTTCTCCACAGACAAAATAAGAAATACGTCACACGGAACCAGCGGCAAGTGACAGCTGAAATAAATGTCCACTGCTTCCAGCCCAAAGGATGCTGCACTGCTTTCCAACAATGGCGCATCCTTCCCCCGTTTTAACTGTCACCTCCAGGCAGAAGGTGCTCCATGCTCTAGCTGCAACTCTAATTCTTCCCAGCATTACATTTCATTTACTAACCAATTAACAGAAGACTGAAGAAGAACTGATGCATTTGAATTATGGTGTTGGCGAAGAATCTTAAATATACCATGGACCACCAGAAGAATGAACAAAGCTGCCTTGGAGGAAGTGCAGCCAGAATGCTTCTTAGAACGGAAGATGGCGAGACTTTGTCTCACATACTTTGGACATGTTCTCAGGAAGGACCAGTCCCTGGAGAAGGACATCATGCTTGGTAAATGAGGGGGTCAGTGAAAAAGAGGAAGACCCTCTATGAGATGGATTGACACAGTGACTGCAACAACGGACTCAAACATACCGATGATTGTTGAGGATGGCACAAGACCAGGTAGTGTTTCACTCTGTTGTACACAGGGTCGCTGTGAGTCGGAACTGACCTGATGGCACCTAACAACAACAACCAGATCTCCAGATGCCTTTTTATAAAAGTCTCCTTGAAAATCACCTCATCAGTGAAATTCAATAGACTTTAAACCAAATACACTCCTGCCTCCCACACCTGAGAAGTTCTTTGCCTCCTAATTTCTCTGTTTTTGCGCAGTTTTATCTCCTACTCTTCGTCATCAAAATTCTCCTTGTTTGCTCTGTACTGAAAGTTCATTCCAAATCACGGTGACCTCGTGTGACAGACTAGAACTGCCCCATAGGACTTCCCAGAAGCAAACAGGCAGGTCTTTTCTTCTGTGGAGCTGCTAGTGGGTTCCAATCACCAATCTTTTGGTTAGCAGTCGAGTGCCTAACCATTGTGCCACCAGAACTCCTCAGGTTTCCTTATCATCCATCAAATGTGCTGTTCATTCCCTCTGCTTTTACCTAGACTGATTACTCTTTTACACTCTCCAAATCCTACCCGTTATCTCAGAGCTTGCCCAGGTTTCATGTTCTCCATCATCTTAGCAGTCCATCCCAGACGGAAGTTAGCAGACTTCCTTTGTACTCTTAGTGACATGCAATATACCTTGGACCACTCGGAACAAACCACGTGCTGAGGAGAACCGCTGAGGATCTTTGCTCACCTGAACTGTAAGATGCTAAAAGCAAGACATACTGTATGTTTGTTTCAAAACATCTGAGACTACAGTACATACAACTATGCTTACAGTGCAGACACTATTCAGCTGAAGAAATTTTATCTCAATGGTCATTCTAAAACCCCCAAAATGCACATAAATGTAAGGAAGATCCTTAGCTGTGAGTTAACACTGGCTCAATCTCGCCTTTTTGAGAGTTTACTCTCTCCTCTGAAATATAGTATCTTTTTCTCTACCAGCAACAGGCAAAAGATTTTGAAAATTCAACAAACTATATATAACATTTTACGTATGATAGCCAAAGTTAAAGAAATTTTAACTTTTTAATTGTAACCATTCTACACTCATCTGACATTTTACTTTTAGTATAATTTCAATTAGCATTAATGGTATATGTCCTTCCATTAATCCTGGTTTATACACACACACAGGTATATATGTGTGCATATATATATATATGCACACATATATACGCCCACGCACATATTAGTTTACTTATATACACACAAAACCAAAAACCAAACCCATTGCTGTCAAGCCTGTAACACTTCAGGAGTTTTTATAACTATCACCTACAATGTTGCATGAGTGAGAATATGCTCAATGGCAACTAACAAACTAGTAAGAAACTTTGGTCTTTATATATTTGCCTATTCTTATTTCATGTAAGTGATATTATATAATGTTTGTCCTTTTGTGATTGACTTAAATGCATTATTAAAGCACAACATTACTTAATGTACAAGTTCCTTAGAAAGCAGTCATAATCACTACCCCTCTCAGTCACTGTACTTTCTCCCCAATCTTTTAGAAAGGCATCAACCTATGATGATAAATAAAAGAAGCTCATACTCTGACTCATCATGAAAGTTCTTTAATCATTATTCATTAGTTAAGGTACTACAAATAAAATTATAATGGCAATACTTGAAGACATGTCAGACGCTCCCAAGGAAAAAGGAGAGTCGAAGTTACAGCCGTATTTTCTTAGTACTTGGATAAACAAAAGTAGATCCTGTATTTCCAGATGGTGGTATTCCCATCTCGGAAAGGCAGTGTAGATTCAGTTATGGGATGTAAGTCTCACACTAGTTTTTCTCAGCTGTCATTAAATTGGAAGGCTTAAATGCCAGGATGTTCTGAAATGGATTTCAAACAAAACATACTTTCCCCCTCCCAGAAATTTAAGATTTTCTTAGAAAACTTGCTTCAATCTAAACTGAGCTAATTCTGCTGTTTCTTACTATCAAGTGGAATTCATACATTGACAAAAAGTGAGAAAGTTCCTCTCATATAATATAAAAACTCAAAATTTTCCCCCAAGAATTCAACAGAACGAAGACCAATTTTCCTTGACAAACTGGAGCTAAGCACTTGGCCATTCCCCCAGTCTCCAGTCTATCCTGCTATTTGTCAAATACTATATTAAAAAAAATGTAGAAATATATTTGCATAATGTTCTAATTGTTTCTGGCATGTTTCCCTGGGGTTAAAAGTAATAACTTTCTGAAGCTTCATTTCTCCAAAGTGAAAATTTCCCACAGAATATGTGACTAACTTCTTACATCTATTCCTCAAAGGGAGTTGGCAGGATTTATTATACAAGCATTGTGTGGAGCTCCCAGGCCCTCGATGGAAGAGTTTATAACTATGTATCACCAAAAAACACTGCCATAAGTCAGAACTGACTAGATGACAACTAACAACGTACCTTCATTTGCGAGTGATCCTATTTTTGTCTTTCGGAACATAAAAAAGTGAGTACAATGCACATACTGAAAAACCACCACTAATATTCCTCTATTTTTGACTCTCTCAAATAATCTAATTCCTCATCAGATAAAGAGTAATTCGGGGGGGAGGGGAGTGCAGCAGAGAGGGATAACATTTCCATAAAGTTTCCCATCCCTGGCAGTGGAACAAATTTTGTACATTTTCATAATCCACTGCAATAAGCCACTGAACAAAATCTATAAAGACCGTGTTTACTAAAAATAAACTCTCAGACTAGGGGCTAGAATAATTTAAAATTCTATTTAAAGCTCAGTCATAAATTTCCTTGAGGGGAAAACAAAACAGAACTCACAAAGGATGGTGAAAAAACAAAACAACAAAAAAACAAACCCATTGCTGTCAAGTTGATTCCAACTCATAACGACCCTATAGGACAGAGCAGAACTGCCCCATAGGGTTTCCAATGAGTAGCTGGTAGATTCAAACTGCCAAACTTTTGGTTAGCAGCCAAGCTCTTAACCACTGCACCACAAAGGGGAGTAGATGTCAGTAATTGATGAGAAATTTCATATCTGTTTAATAAATAGTGACCTAGAACCTAATACCAGATCACTCATTTGATAAGCTGAGGAGGAGCCACCCTGTGGTTTCATTTGTTAAGACAGACTTTCCTGGGAAGCTCTTCTCTTCTTGTCAACTAGTTTTATGACCTGAAGTAAACTATAAACCTCTCCAAGCCTTGGTTTCCTCATTCACATGCTGGGGTAGGGTAGGAGGCTGGATAGCCAAGAGAGTTCTAAGATCCCTTGCAACTCAAACCTGATGTCTATTTCCAACTGCTGCAGTGTTATATACAGTACCATAGGTAGACTATAAATTAGGAAAAGTGAAAATGTCATGAAAAGTGCTTGAAGAGTAAATGGTATGGTACTATTTGTTTTCCAGATTACAGTTATTTTGATACAAATCCCATTCTTAAAAAAAATAAATAAATAACAGATCATGTTTAGGATTAAAGTCACTAAACAGAATACCACAAAGCTGAAACTGAGTGTCTACTGTGTACCATGGACTTTAGCATCGGAGGTTTCAAATGCAAAGACATGGTCCATTTCTTCTGGGAATTTACAGTGTGGTGGTTGTTATGGATTGAAGTGTATCCCCCAAAACTGTATGTCAGCTTGGCTAAGCCATGATTCCCAGGATTGTGTGACTGTCCTCCATTTTGTGATCTGATATAATTTTCCTATGTGTCATAAATCCTAACCTCTATGATGTTAATGAGGCAGGATTAGAGGCATTATGAGGCAGGACAATCTACAGGATTAGGTTGTATCTTGAGTCAATCTCTTTAGAGATATAAAAGAGAAAGCTAGCAGAGAGGAGAGGGACCTCTTACCACCACAAAAGAAGTATCAGGAGCCAAGCACATCCTTTGGACCCAGGGTCTCTGTGCTGAGAAGCTCTTAGGCCAGGGGAAGATCGATTACAAGGACATTCCCCTAGAGCTGACAGAGAGAAAGCCTTCCCTTGGGGCTGGTGACCTGAATTCAGACTTCTAGCCTGGTAGACTGTGAGAGAATACATTTCTGTTTGTTAAAGGCACCCACTCAGGCACACCTTTCTGTTGTAACATCACTAGATAACTAAAAAAAAAGATAACTAAGACAGTGGGATATAGAAACAAGCTATTTCAATACTTGGATCCACAACCAATAAGTATGGAAGCAGCCATCAAGAAATCAAACAACGCATTGCATCGGGCAAATCTGTTGCAAAAAGAACTCTTTAAAGTGTTAAAAAGCAAAGATGTCACTTTAAAGACTGAGGCATGCCTGATCCAAGCTGTCGTATTTTCAATCGCCTCACATGCATGCAAAAGCTGGACAATGAATAGGAAAGACTGAAGAACTGATGTCTTTCAGTTATGGTGTTGGCAAAGACTATTGAATATACCATGAACTGTCAGAAGAAAGAATAAATCTGTCTTGGAAGAAGTACGACCAGAATGTTCCTTAGAAGTGAGGATGGCGAGACTTCATCTTACATATTCTGGACATGTTATCAGGAGGGACCAGTTCCTGGAGAAGTACATCATGCTTGGTAAAGTAGAGGGTCAGCGAAAAAGAGGAAGACTCTCAACAAGATGGACTGACATAGTAGCTGCCACAGTGGGCTCAAGCATGAAAACGACTGTGAGGATGGCACAGTACCAGGCTGTGTTTTGTTCTGTTGTACACAGGGTTGCTGTGGATTGGAACCAACTCGATTGCATCTAACAACATTTCAATATAATGGGGCAAATTAAAAAAACAACAACAACAACAAGGGTACAGAGTACCACCACAGCCCAGGATGGACCATGTGGCCCTAGCTGGGTGAGAAGACAAGGCTTCCTGGGGCCTGGGCTAATTCCAAATGAGTATAAGTAAGCCTGAAAGCCTCTACATGATGAAAAGCAAACATGCCACGAACATCTTACATGCAGGAAAGTATATATATTTCCGTGTTGCTAGAGCTCAGAACATAGGCAGGGAATGATGAGAAGTGAGGCTGCAGAAGCAAGGAGAGATCAAATGGTGGTAGCCTTATATGACATGCTAAAGACTTTCAATTTATTTTGAATTTTAGTGAGTTAATACAGCTATGCAACCATCACCGCAACCCAGTTTTAGAACACCCCATCATCCCAAAATGTTTCCTTGTTTCCATCCCTTGTCAATTCCAATTTCCACCTCTAGGTAACCACTTATCTGCTTTCTGTTTCTGCAGTATTACCAACCCTAGAAATGTCATATAAATGATATACAATATCCAGTTTTCAGGATCTGGCTTCTTTCACTTAGCATAATGCATTTGAGAGTTATCTATGCTTTTATGAGTATCAGTAGTTTAGTTCTTTTTATAGCTGATTAGTTTTTCATTGCATGTTTTATCACATTTTGTTCATTCACCAGTTGATGGACATTTGGAATGCTTCCAGTTCGTGGCAATTATGAACAATGCTGCTATGAATTGTTGCATACAAGTGCATATAAGTCTGTGTGGGCACATGCATTCGTTTCTTTTGGGTAGAAACCTAGAAAGTGAAATTGCTGGGTATTATGGAAACCCTGGTGGCATAGTGGCTAAGTGCTATCTATGGCTGCTAACCAAAGGGTTGGCAGTTCGAATCTGCCAGGCGCTCCTTGAAAACTCTATGGGGGCAGTTCCACTCTGTCCTGTAGGGTCACTATGAGTCAGAATCTGCTCAATGGCAATGGGTTTGGTTTGGTTTATGGCAAACATAGAGTCCCTGGGTGATGGAAAATGGTTAACACACTCAGCAGCTAACCAAAAGGTTGGAGGTTTGAGTCCACCCAGAGGTGCATTGGAAGAAAGGCCTGCCAATCTACTTCCGGAAAATCAGCCACTGAAAACCCTATGGAGCACATTCTACTCTGACACACATGGGATCACCATGAGTCAGAGTTAACTTGATGGCAACTGATTTATACTAATACCACCAGCCCTTAGATTTTATCCTAGAGTTGATGTGGAGCCATTAATAGGTTTTAAGTTGGAGAATGGCATGGTTAAATTAATTTTTAAGTCATTTGATTACAGAGTGAAGACTGACTTGGAGAAAGCAAGAGAGGAGACAGAGACACCTGTTAGAATGCTACTTCAATCACCCAGGTGAAAGATGAGGAGGGCTTGACCCAAGAACTCTAAGAGTAAAGATGGACTTAGTAAATATCTAGGACATAAAATAAGCAGAACTTTCACCTGATTTGATATCAGAGTGAAGCAGGGGAATTTTAGGGTGATTCCTAGGTTTCAGGCTTTGGCAAATGGATAAACCAAAACAAATAAACAGAGTTTAAGTACGGACCCACTAGATTTGAAGTTCAAGCAACTATGTCCTGCAGGAAATTGAATATAAGAGCCCAAAGCTCTATGGAGGTCAGGGCAAGTACTAGACATGTGAGGTCACCGCCATATATCTGATTTGTAAAGCTATAAAAGCTGATGAGATTGCTCATGGAGAAGATGTGTCATGAAGGCAGTAGTGCGTCATCAACAATTAAGGGCTTGGCAGGAAAAGAACAAACCAAAAAAGGCTAAGAAAAAGCAGTCAGACACAGTAGACGGTCCCAGATAGAATGGGAGAAAAATGAAGAAAACTCAAATTCCTAAAAAAAGGCCAGATCTACTGGACTGACAAGAGATTAAAGGAACTCCTGAGACTATCACCCTAAGATGACCTTTGAACTTGGAATTGAAGCAGGTCATCTTTCAGCCAAGTAAAATATTGTCTTATAAATAAAACAATATCACCCATGAGTAATTTGCTCCCTTGAACAATTAACTATATAAGACCAAACAGTCAACACTGACCCTGAAGCAAAGATGAGGCGTCATGGAGGGGAAAGGAAGCTCTATCAATGGAAACAACAAAGAGAACGGAAATCAAATGAGAATGTGGACACATTATAAAAACTGTAACCAATGGCACAGAACAATCTGCATAAAAATTGTTAAAGGGGACCCTCATTTGCTCTGTAAACTTCCACCTAAAACATGAAATACTATTAAAAAAATTATTATAGATATAATACAGTATATGGAAACAAAATTCAAACATAGAAAGGGAAACAGAAGTCAGAAAGTAAATGGAGATCTAGAAAGAGAAGGGTTACAGAAGTGAAAGGAGTAGTTTTCTCCAATGAGTATAAGTAAACTCAGAGGATAGACAAGGGGTGGGGTAGGGTGATGGTTAGGACAATCATCCTAAAACCATTAGAATTCCAGGATCTGATAGCCTAGTGTTTACGCAAACTTCTGTATATATGGTGTGGGTTAGTTCAATGGGCTCAAAGGCAATTTTTTTTTTTTAAAGGATACCGGGAATCAGACGACAGGAACTACAATCCTCATACTTTTATATGTAGTATTTCTCTCGTCCATCTCTCTTTTTTTCTATAGAACTATCATCAGAATTGTAGAAAATGCTCATGAATCATAGGATAACTGACAGTTGTTGGGCTCCAGCTGCAGGGCAGGAGCTTAAGACATACTCCACCTCCATCACTGGGGCTTGAGCAGCCTTCCTCCATTCATTCAGAGTAGGTATTTTAGCTTTGCTGAAAGCAAACATAGGGGACAAATTACAAGCCAACAGGTATTTCAAGACATCTGAGAAGCTTTCTACAAGTGTTTCACACATTACATACTCAGCTCTCTAGATAGCATTTTATGTCACCAAATGTGGCAGCCGAGCTCTACTCTAAGGTCAATGCTCTTCCCAAAACAAGCTAGCACCATGCTTATAGCTCCAATAACACGACATAAGCTTTATATTAAATAACAACAAGAAAGAGAGATGAAGAGATTTGGAGATGCCCATGCAAGTGGATGGACAACAAGTTGACATGCATAGGAGAGACCCCTAACCCAGTATGTTATACAGAAAACCATTCTCCTTGCTGTGCATAAGGAAAGAGTATCACTTACTGACAAAAGAATGAAATGAGATCCAAAGTAATAACTACTCAAAACTCAGGAAGATGAGTCCCCGTCTGAGATAGCCAATTTGGTAACTATCATATCTATAGAAATTATATCATCCAGGCCTTAAGCGACAGACAGGGCAGAGCTGTAGATACACACATATATGTGTATTTTTCAATTTATACTCTTGGGCAGAACTCTTGCCTGCTAAGCAGCCATCACTGCCTGTGAAGGCTGGCTGACAGACACACTGCTCTGCTTCCCCCTAAGCTGCCAGGGCTGTTGCCTGCACTGCAGCACTCTATCTGGGGACTCACACCTCACCAGCTCATGCTGAAGTCAGAGAAGGAGGAGTTGGGGAGGCTCCCCCATCATACAAATTCCTGGTTTGCTTCTTTATTCCCGATCTCTGTGATTAGAATTTTATGTGTCTTCTGCCTCACACACACACACAAAAGCCCATTGCCATCCAGGCAATTCTGACTCATAGTGACCCTGTAGGACAGAGTAGAACTGCCCATAGCATTTCCATGGGGGGGCTGGAGGATTTGAACTGCCAGACTTTTAGTTAGCAGCCAAACACTTAACCACTGCACTACCAGGGCCCCATGTTCCATCTACTGCAGCAGCGTTTTCTGTTTTACGTGTGCATTCAGAGTAACATCACTACATCCTGCACCACCTAAGCGCTCACTTGATTTCTTCTTTCTCAATACCCTTTTAAGTGTGTGGAAAGAAGCTACTGATTTTGTTTTTCCATCTTTTACTACCTTAGACAACTATATACCAACAGTTCTATTTTACTCATATAATTATACATAGCATTGTATAAGCAACAAAGAGGTTTTTGGCTTTCCTACCAACTTAAAGTTGCTAGAAGTCAGGCAATAAATTGGAGATAGGACCCAAATATCTTTCTGGTATTCTAAACATGTACTTCCTTTTCTTTCAACCTTTAGCCCTGTGCTTTATAAGCCATGTGGGAAACTTGCTCTTGAATGAGTAGAGTCCTTGTAGATCTCTGATGAAAACACGCAAGGAACAAAAGATGGAAAAGATACAGCACAAAATATCCTTTTAATTCTCGAATCAAGGAGATTGCATTTTAAAGGTAAGAAGACAGACAGCAGAAACTTTGAAAAAGATAAAACAGAGGTAATTTTGGACTGGGAAAATCCCATGAAGAAAATAAACAACACTGATATAAAACCCAATGTTTTGTTTAATGATGTTGAAACTGCTGTTAAAACACCGTCATTTAATACTCTCAGACTTTTTATCTACTCAGCATTAAGTCAACCACAACAATTTAGGACATTAGAAGAATCAAATAATTTCCAGCTTAGAGTTTAAATAAATCAACTGTGGACATGTAAAAAGATATTTTAAAAATTGCTTTCATAGGCTATCTAAATGTCTCCTTTTTTCTCATTCTTTATATTTGAATTTTGTTGAATATCTACTCCATAACCCACCTTGTCCCAGAGAGATTATAGGTGACATAATTTCAGTCAGGCCCACCCAGTGGTTAAGCACATAGCTGTGGTGGAAGACTGTTTCGCTTTGCCAAGATTCACCTCAGGCTGCCATGAGAGAGCTCTCCAGCAGCAGGCAAGTCCAGGCCTCTCAAGTGAGTGAAAAGCCAAAGTCAAACTCTGAAAGCAAGGAATGTGAACACTCCTGAACAAAGGTACCAAGATACTCAATAAAATATTATATTCAGTAAAATCCAGGACTTTATATTGATTAAGAAAGCTGAAAGGAAAGCATATTCTATTAAACCAGCAAGATAAAAGTTTCCTACAAGTTAATGCAAGCAAGTACAATTAGGAAAGACTTGCTCGTCAAACCAGTTTTTAAAAGTAACTGGTTATAAAGAAAATTCAACAGGGTATATTTCTAAGTTGACTTTATGGAATTCATTCGGAAAAGATATTTTTAAAGTTTTGTTCTACCACAGCAGTTCTCAGTGTGGTCCCCAGCCCACATCATCAGCATCACCTGGTAACCTTTGGGAAATGCAAATTCTCTGGTCCCATCCCAGATGCACTGAATCAGAAACTTCAGGCATGGGGCCTTCACTTAGGCTGTTCTCGGTTTCTCCAACATTGTTGTTTTGTACTTTACCAGGTTACTTTTTTCCTTCCTTTAGATCTCAGCTTAAATGTCTCCATCTCAGAGGGGATGTCCTTTTTCCTCTCACTGTCCTCTTTTTCAGCCCCCGTTTCTACACAGCACTTACTAAAATTTGCAATTATTTCCTTTGCTTGAACTTTCTTGAGAAGAGAAATTGTCTGACTTATCCATCGTTCCATCTGAAGTCCCCCCACAATGTAGGAGCTACATCAATATTTGTGGAGTGTTGTATGAACAAACGAGAGTCAGAAGGCGAGGGTGGAGGTGAGTAGGGATAGGAGTGGTGTGGAAGTACAGCTCTGAGATTTATACACCAAGTAACCTTAAAGAAGGCTACTTAAACTACGTGCATCCAATTTCTGTTTAAAAAGGGAGTGGGGAAGTAATACCTTCCCTATTTCATAAGAGTCATTAAAAAATCAAACCCTAGTTCACTGCACTACTATAAAGATCAAACTCCAAAATGTATGGGAAATCATCTTATAAACTCCCACATGGTGTACAAGCTTGGTGGTGGCGGCAGTGGTGTGAGCAGCTATCGTAGCAATGGTGCTATGGTAATCCATATTATGGTATACAATAGTCTACTGAACCATTTTCCTATAGGTGGACATTCTCTTGAATACTAACTTTACAAAACAAAGAATGCTCAATTATATATTTCTATACAAATGTAGTATATGTTGTTGACTGTCTAACCAGCACTAATGTTCTCCTCCCTGAGAGCATCCTGATTTTGTTTCTGAGTTGCCCCCAACCCCATGTGGATATATGTTTCAGGGGAAGCTGACCCAGCGCCCTGCATCTAAGGCTGAGTCCTGATTAGCATAGATCAATAGTCGATACTGCACATTCAGGCATCCTTGGCCAAGTGTATGCCTCCAGGTTGGGAATTTGACCTAAGGTAGTTCAATCACAATGAATCTCAGGACTCTTGTTTAGAAGCTGAGACCAGACAACTGTTCTCCTTCTGAACTTGGGGGAGGATGCATACAGGCTTAGAGCTGTGGGCAGCCATTTTGCTCCCTTGAGGAAGCCAGCCTGAGGATGGAGTTGCACACAGAGGAGGGGAGAAGGGAGCACATTAGAGCAAGTTGCAGAGAAATGGAGCTGAAATCCTAATTCCACTGACACTGAAGACATCTCCCCTACTTTGGATTTTTTTTAGCTGTATGAGCCAACAGACAGAATCTATTCTGAGTTTTTTTATAAGCCAGTAAGTTCCCTTTACTATTCAAGTCAGTTTGCTTGGTTTTTCTGTTACTCACAACCAAAAGGTATCTTCACTGATACAACAGTTTGCACACTAAATTTACATACCTGTCATTAATCTATATGGCATCATTCCAGATGAGGATATTTAAAATAGAAATGACATGGCTGTGGGCACTCATTGCTAATTAAAAATGAATTAGGGATTTATATATTTCAGAATGCAATGCTAGATCGAGAATGCATTTTTCACAAGTGATCTCTTAAGACACTTTAAAAAAAAATAAAATAAATTCATGTCACCAGAATTCCCTGACTTAGCAGGTAAATGTTAAGCAGGAGAATGTGAGAGAAAAAAGAATACAATTATGAGCCAATCCAGTCTAGATTTTAATTTTGGGGGGCAAAGTTAGAGATTCTAATTCTGATTTGGGTATGGGGTGTGGGAAAGAGGAAGTCTGGCCACCCACCAGAAGGGAACCATGCAGTACGGAACTTCTGTTTTTGGTGGGAATACGCCAGCCCAAGGGTATCTATGTGTGTTGGGGAGTGGGGAGAGAAACAGGGATTGGAACCACTGAGAAGTGGGGGCAATGTGAACAGATGTGACAATAGTCAGTCAGGCAGTACCAGGGACAGGACTGAAACCTAGGCCCCCTATTCCATACTCAGTCCAATCCTGTTGTCCAGTAATGGTCCTACTTGGGTTGGCTGTGATGGATAGATTTAAATCAGCAGCATCGGAGGATATTTTAACATGCAAAAGCTCTTTGAAAATTTTTAACTAGCTTTCTATAACTGTTTGTATTACTAAAACTTGTTAGTAAACACTTTCTTGATATCTAACAAGAACTGATTAAAAATTAAGTTTTACTCTCCTTCCACAGTAAACCTGTAACTTACTTCCTTTGCCAACATGGCTACTGAGTCATATTGTCCCTAGCTCAACTGTACCCCCCTCTGTGAAGACATCCAAATCTCTGTGCTCCTACACGTCCTGAGGCTAACTCTATCTAGCATGCATTAGATTACATTTTGTAACATAGTCATTTATTTGAAGGCCTCTCCAACTTTTTAGAGCTCCTTGAAGGTAATGATTTTGATCTTGTTCTCTACTTCTCAGTGCCTAATGCACCCCTAGGAAACCCTGGCGGCATAGTGGTTAAGTGCCAAGGCTGCAAACCAAAGGGTCGGCAATTCGAATCTGCCAGGCGCTCCTTGGAAACTCTATGGGGCAGTTCTATTCCATCCTACAGGGTCGTTATGAGTCGGAATTGACTCGATGGCACTGGGTTGGGTTGGGTTGGGTTGGGTTGGGTTGGGTTGGGTTGGGTTAGTGCACCCCTGGCACTAACAGACAAGAATGCTGGGAACAGAAGGCAGAGAAGGAGGGAGAGAGTACCCAAGATTAAGTTGGAGATGCTTGTAGGAGCTGGACCCTGCAGGCCCTTTGGACTAAATGAAGGTCTTCATCCTAAGAGTAACAAGGGATAAACATGATAGATCTGTGATTTTAAAACACTACTGGAGATAGGCTTAGCATAAAACTCAGCCAAATCAGAGCTTAGAATCACAAAAGGATTCTGCTTGTCGAAAAACGGCAAATACTGTATGATCCACTTATATGAAATAAGCAAATACAAAGAACCCAAAGATTATTAGTGGTCACTAGGGGTGGCAGAGAGGAGGAAAAGGCGGGATTTTTGCTCAGGGGCCTGTGAGTTTATGCTAATAGTGGTGGAATGATTTGGAAAAGGATAGCTACAATGGTTACACACCATGAAGAATGCAATCAAGGTCACGGAACTCTACATGTAGAAATTGTTGAGTGAGCGTATGTTTGGTCACGTATATGTATATTTGCACTACAATAAAAAAAAAACTGCGATGGATCATAGTCCTAAATATGAACGATAACACGATATGCTTCAAGAAAGAAAGAGAAAAAAAAAGGATTCTGTGTTAGGAAGAGCTTTCATCCCTGTCATACAGCTATGTCTTTTGCTTTCATTATAGGACGCAGGATCGTGACTCTCACAAGACTGGCGTGCCCGAGAGAACATATGGCTTATCTCCGGAAGAAGTCCTGCATGCATCACGACCCAAATCTGCTAATGAAAACACACTGCTCTGGATAAGCTTAGTGAACGCGATTTTTTGTTGTTATTGTCCTTCCCCCTCCCCTTTTAGGTTTGGTTTCCCTCCCTATACAGTATATAAAAACCCACAGTGAGACTTAATTTTCTGGAATCAATGAGAATTTTTCCCAAATAATTATTTTATCGTTTCCTGCAAATTGTGTTTTTCTTGAGTGGGTGACTATCTTAAGTAATATTTCTAGCTGAAAGCATGCATAACTTGGCATTTAAAACTCAGGAGGATATCTTAGTAAAGCTTCAGAAGGTTTTACACAGCCCACTGCTGCTGGAGGAGGAAGTTCGACTGGGAGTTACGAAGAAATGGTGCCTCTTTTAATCTTATGATCGCAGTGCGTCTTCTCTACTTTACTACTTAAATACAGGCACCTTTCTTTTAATCTCATAATAAATTAATTTCACTCACGTAGGTATGATTAACATGCCATGGTAAAAACTGGATTCTAAGCACCATGAGAAGAATCCAGTTTATGAAGGAAAATTAAAAGTCAAAGAGGAAGACTAGTTTCGCTTAGTAGTGCAGTATTTTGAACTCAAGAATGTAAACACCCATCCAGCTCTTTAAAAGCTAACATTTTGTCATATTTGTCACAGATCTTTTAAAATAAATGTTATAATGAAAGCCGTTTTTATGCTCCCTGCCCTCCCTGAGATAACCACTCCCCTTCCCAATGGCCGGTTTGTATTTTTACTACTCTTAGTTTGGAGTTCCCCAAAGCAGAGCCTGGGACACAGATTAAGGGGCAGGGCGTTCATCTGGGCAGTGATCCCAGGAAAGCAGAATGAAGGAGCAGGAAGAGCGCAACAGGGAAAAGCAAGGCCAATAAAAGGTAATCTCTGAAGCTGGTTACTACATTAAGGCCAGGGGAATCCCTGTGAGGTACATACCATGCAGAATGCACTGCCACACTCTTCCTTGATCAGCTGATTCATGATCCCATTGGAGTAGGTTACCTCCAGGTGCTTTAATTCCTGAGATTTCAGGCTGCATCTAAGAATAGCTGAAGTTCCAAAGTTTGTAAGATATCCCCAAGGCAGAAAAGCTGGGGGTGGTTTACTAAAGTTCTCCATGCAAGTTTGGCTGTGGGAATGTGGCCCTAGGCACACAGAGCATTTGCTATAGCAGGGGTCAGCACATATTTTTAATAAAGGGGCAAATAATATTTTAGGATTTGAGGGTCAGATGTCTTCCACGTCACATATTCTTTGTTTTTACAATACTTTAGAAATGTAAAAATCATTCTTAGCTCATGGGCTGCTGAAAACAGGCTATGGGTCAGATTTGGTCCACAGGCTGTAGGATAAGGACACTTGTACTAAAAACAAAACAAAACCCCGTTGCCATCAAGTTGACTCCAACTAATAGCAACCCTACAGGACAGAGCAAATCTGCCCCATATGGTTTCCAAGGAACAGCTGGTGGATTCAAACCACCCACCCTTTGGTTAGCAGCCGAGCTCTTAACCACTGTGCCACCAGGGCTCTAGACTTGTGCTATAGTACCCATACACAATTTAAAGATTTAGTTTCCATATTTTAAGTTACATTAAGGGTATCATACTGTATATACTGTAACTTTTTATACATCAAATATATGCATGTTGCTCTATGTAGAAGTAGACCATTCATTTAAAGTGCTGTACAGTATTTGTCTGGGCAATGAAAAATGAAGATCAAAGAAGAAATGACATATTTGATCTGTGGTGTTGGCAAAGAATGCTGAATACATGAACTGCCAGAAGAACAAGCATGTCAGTTTTGGAAGAAATATAGCCAAAATGTTTCTTAGAAGCAAGGATGGCAAGACTTCATCTTGCTTACTTTGGACAAGTCATAAGGAGAGATCAGTCACTAGGACAGAATGTCATGGTTGCTAAAGTAGAGGGACAATGAAAAAGAGGGAGACCCTCCATGAGATGGACTGACACGATGGCTGTAACAATGGGCTCAAACATACCAAAGATTGTAAAGATGGCACAAGACTGGGTACTGTTTCATTCTGTTACACATAAAGTCACAATGAGTCAGAACCAACTCAAGGGCCACTAACATAACACAGTATTTGTTTTCGTTTCTTAGTATTGCTATAACTGAAACACCACAAGTAGGTGGTTTTAAAGAAGAGAAATTTATTTTCTCATAGTTCAGAAGGCTAGAAGGCTGAATTCAGGGCACCAGTTCTAGTCTCTCTATGTGGGATCTGGGGGAAGATATTGTCTCAGTTTCTGTAACAATGGTGTTCCTCAGGTCCCCGTCAATTTCCCTCTATTTTGCCCCATATGTGCATGCTTGTTTCTGTGCCTAATCTGTTTTTAATGTCAAAAATGATTAGGTTTAAGGCACAGCCTACACTAACAAAGAAAACCCTATTCCTAAATGCGATTATACCCACAGTTATTTTACTATAAAAATGTATTAAAACTTGTTCATCTGTATTCTTATTGATTTATATTTGGATTGTTTCATATTTTTCACTATTAAAAACAATGTGGCAGTAAACATTCCTATGTCTCCTGCCAAACATGAGTATTTTCTCTAGGACATACACCTTGAAGTGGATCTTTGACTTTATAACTGTCTTAGTCATCTAGTACTGCTCTAACAGAAATACCACAAGTGGATGGCTTTCACAAAGAGAAATTTATTCTCTCACAGTCTAGTAGGCTGCAAGTTCAAATTCAGGGCGTCAGCTCCCGGGGAAGGCTTTCTATGTGGGCTCTGGAGGAAAGTCCTTCTCATCAATCTTCCCTTGGCCTAGGAGCTTCTCTGCACAGGAACCTCAGGTCCAAAGGCATGCTCTCCTCCTGGCACTCTGCTCCCGGCACTGCTTTCTTGGTAGTATGAGGTTCTCGTGTCTCTCTGCTCACTTCTCTCTTTTATACCTCAAAAGAGATTGGCTTAAGACTATCTAATCTTGTAGATCTCATCAATACGACTGCCACTAATCCATCTCATTACATCATTATGATAGGATTTAGAACACATAGGGAAATCACATCAGATGACAGAACAGTAGACAATCAAACAATACTGGGAATCATGACCTAGCCAAGTTAACAGATATTTTTGGGGGAAATTCAATCCAGGACATAACCCCCCTGCAGTATGTCAAAATTCCTGTTTGTCCACATCTTCCCTGATATTTGGTTTTGTCAGGTGTCTTAATTTTTGCAAATCTGATGGCTATGAAATTGTAAACCTTCATTGTTTTAACTTTCTTATCACTGATTATTAGAAAGATTAAATATCCTTTCATGCTGATTGATCTTCCGTGATTTCCACTCTGAAGCCCCTATGCATCACTCTGAGATGCCGATGCATACCACGCTCCCTTTTTTTTTTTTTTTTTGCTGTGCTCTGGTTTTGCTATCGGCTTGTCTTCTGCTTATTCACATGTAGTCATTCTTCATATCCCTTTTATGTTTAAAGCTCTGGCTGGGTGGATAGCAGGAATCCTCAGGAAAAGAGAAAAAGACCGGGAAGAGAAGGGGCAGCAAGGGAATAAATACTGAGAGAAAATGATGAAGGAAACAGACTTCACTTTTCAAACAATTTTACCTAAGACCTGCCTTTCCATAAAAGGTTAAATAGGAAAAAATCCTCAAGTATGTTACTTGCAAATTTATGAGGAGTTAATAGCTGCTCTTTATTTTCCACAGATTGTCCAGATACATTTCTCAGCCAGACCTGTCAGTGAGCTATTCGGTATTTAAGTTGATGTATGAAAGGTATATAGAATAATTAATCTTCAGAAAGGAGGGACCAAATTATTACTAACAGCTTATAAACATGTACCACACGGGTATGAAATATATTCAGAATAACATTAATTTTCAGAAAGGAGGGACTAAATTATTAATAACAGCTTATAAACATAAAAAAAAAAAAATGTACCACCCGGGTTATACTGGTGACAAAATAACACGAGACTAATGACCTAAGACTACCAGATAATTTAGTCATTCAAATTTTTTATAAAAAATACAAGATTTTATGGTTTGGTAAAAATGAGTGGGAACAGTCCAAAGAAATGACAGAAAGTCCCCTGAACCCTGACTATAAACACTACAAAAGAAGAAATACGATATACAGGGGAGGATTTGGAGGTAAATTACAAGAACTTTGGCACAGAAGTAATGTAAAGGTGTTTATTTACAACAGCACAGTAAGTTTGCTTCAGTATCCCCGGAAACACTTTTTTGTGTGTGTTTTCTGTGAGTGTCTTTTATTTGTGCTTTTATTGTGTTGTTTATCATTTACAACTGAAGAAAAATTACTAATTAGAGGCTGCTGGCTTAGATAAAAGACATCTGTGAGGGGAAAAGGGGCATGGGGCAACACTGAAGCTGAGAAAATGACCTAACACAAAGAGCCAGTTAGTGATCTTTAGAATCTCCTGCCTATGCAGCCCTCACCTACATCTACCCCTTCCTACTGGAATCCTAGCTATTACTAAACTCAGATAGAAACATACACTATTGACGGAAGAATATGGCTAATTTGCAAAGAAAGTAAGTGGTGAGATAGCAGCTCCATTAGACAGTGACAGGAATTGACCCAGAGGTGTGTAAATCCTGATGAGTCATTCGGTAAAGAGAAGGAATTTCTGTAAACCAGTTTTGTAAACCAACGTTTTACTGCACACTCAGTAGCCAAAAGGTCAGATTACAAATATGACTATATATATGACAGGTTACAAATATAGACTATTCTCAAAAGGAAATGAATGTTCCTGATGGTATGGAGAAAACGTTTTCTGTTGAATTCTGGAATGTTGCCTATACGCTCTTGTTTAGCATGGAGAGAATAGAAGATGGATATCTACGAGAATGTGAGTTTGTATCACGTATGGGGAAAAGCTGTCATTTTGTTTAAAAGTGGAGACTGATAAAGCTCAGCAAACAGATTTTCATAATCAGATTGGCTTCTCTTGGCAGGTACAGACCTGTTTTTCTTCTATGACACTGACTTTTTGAAGAGACCAGGTCAATTGTCTTAGAGAATGTTCCACACTTTAGATTTATCTAATTGTTTCATAACAGCGTCATTTAACTTGTTCCTCTATCCCTATGGAGCCCTGGTGGCACAGTGGTTAAGAGTTATGGCTACTTACCAAAAGGTCGGCAGTTCAAATCCACCAGCCCCTCCTTGGAAACCCTATAGGGAAGTTCTACTCTGTCCTTTAGGGTCTCTGTGAGTCGGAATTGACTCAACAGCAACAGGTTTTTGGTAGTGTGTGTGAAAGTGCTTTGAAGAGTGCTTTGAATACTGCTTATAATTGTAATCATATTATTATTTTCTTATTAATGCAGAAAGACTTAGTGATAATACCCCGGGTTTTATTCAGCCTACAAGGCTCAAGTCTCCCTGGTAAGAGGCCATCTGGAATCACACAGTTAGGAGGTTCCACCCAGCATCACTAAGGACACCGAAGGGTTCTCTCCAGAATTGCCTTCATCCCTTTTTGCTGCCTGTCCTATTCTCCCGTTAGTGGTCACGGCCACAGACACATACTGAGGAACATTTCTTGGAGTGCATGCTGTGCAACTGCACATGAAAACACACGTTTGCCTTTAGTTCAGCTAGAACGGTGCTGAGGAACTTAGCCTTCCTCAAGATGTTAAGAAAAAGTAACAACTGATAAGTAAAATATGGTACATTCACTTAATAGAACACACAATAACCAGTTAAACAGATGGAAAAGACACCCATTATATGCTGTAAAGTGAAAAGAAATCAGGCTTAAAACAGTATGATCCCGCTGTTAAAAATATACATATAGAAATCAAAACTATCTCTGGTAATAGAATTATGATGATTTAAGTTTTTCTTCTTTTGTTTGTTTATACTTTTCATAATCAATATATATTACTTTTGTGACCAGAAAAGAAACCTTGAAACGGCCCAGTTCCCTGGAAGCCACTGGACTGTGGCCATTTCAATGTTAATGTCCTCAGCCAGGTAAGGAGTTAGGTGATTCTGTATCTACGGGTAGGCAGTCCAACCAATTGTCTATTTCAGGGGAGTAAACCTGGATTCTGCATTTCTGCTCTGTCTCCTGAGAATCCAGGCAGGTTAGCAAGAAAAAAATGGATAAAGGTGAGAGAATTCAGAAAGGAGATAATAGACGGGCCTGAGCTAGCTATGCATGATCTCTTCTCACCAGCCTGACCTTCTGACAAGGCTTCGTATCTCATATTTGCAGCAAGTTGTCTTCCACCTCAAAACATATGACACTCAATCTGACTGAAATGTTTCTTCTGGAAGACACTATAGTGACTATTGTGGCAAAAATTAATTGTACACATTGATCAAATTTAGGCTCACCTATGAAAGGGCTATGGTACAAAAGCACAGCATGTTTTGGCCAACTAGAACCTTACAAAATATAAAAAATCATATGAGAGTTTTTAGAATAAAAATAAATTTCACTTACGAAAAGAGATCTACAATTTATAGTTTATTATATGCAGGTGGAACACGAAATCAAGTATGGAAAGGATTCTTCACATAGTACTATGCTTTCAAAATCAATAAGCACAACAGCATTAAAACTTTCAAATCTACCTACACCAGAATCATCTGCGAAACTCAATAAAAGTACAGTCCAGCCCCATCCCCTGATCGACTAAATCATAATAATTGGGGGTACAGTCTGGGACCTTGCATTTTTAACATGCTCCCTGAGTATACCACCATGTGTCTGTCAGTTTGTCATACTGTGTTGGCTGAGTGAGGAACAGACCATCAACTACTCATACGTAAGTTCAGGTTGAAACCAAAGAAATTTAGAACAAGTCCACGAGAGCCAAAGTATGACCGAGTATATCCCACCTGAATTTAGAGACCATCTCAAGAATAGATTTGACACACTGAACATTAATGACCGAAGACCAGATGACTTGTGGAATGACATCAAGGACATCATACATGAAGAAAACAAGAAGTCATTAAAAAGACAGAAAAGACAAAATGGACATCAGAAGAGACTCTAAAAGCTGCTCTTGAATGGAGAGTAGCTAAAGCAAAAGGAGGAAATGGTGAAGTAAAGGAAATAAACAGAAGATTTCAAAGGGTGGCTCAAAAAGACAAAGTATACTGAACTGTGCAAAGACCTGGAGATAGAAAACCAAAAGGAAAGAACACACTTGAAATTTCTTAAGCTGAAAGAACTAAAGAAAAAAGTCAAGTCTCAAGTTGCAATACTGAAGGATTTTATAGGGAAAATATTAAATGATGCAGGAGGCATCAAAAGAAGATGAAATACACAGAGTCACTGTAACAAACAGAACTGGTTGATGTCTAACCATTTCAGGAGGTAGCATATGATCAAGAACCAATGGTACTGAAGGAAGACATACAAGGTGCACTGAAGGGAATGTTAAAAAAAAAAAAAAAAACTCATTAGAAGCAAGAATTGCAAGACTTCATTGCACATACTTTGGACATGTTATCAGGAGGGACCAGTCCTTGGAGAAGGACATCATGTTTGGTAAAGTAGAGGGTGAGCGAAAAAAAGACCTTCAATGAGATAGATTGACACAGCGGATGCAACAATGGGCTCAACCATGCATTGATTGTGAGGATGGCGCAGGACTGGGTAGTGTTTTGTTCTGTTGTACACAGGGTCACTGTGAATCAGAACCAACTCAATGACACCTAAAAACAATGACAACTCTGAGTATAAGAAATACTGCCACATTGTGTGGCCTTCTGAAGCCTGAACTCAGTAACACTGCACATCAATATACAGTTCTTCCTCTTAATTTCATTTTTTATGTTGTTGGCAGTGTAATCAGATGCTTGAAAAATCACCATGAGCAGCTCTAAAGCCCAGTGTAGGAGGCACAGACTGACCTGGCACCACAAAAACGATGGTATCTGAATTCTGCCACTGTTTTCTTCTGAAAGTTACTTTCTGTTTCTCCATATGGTAAATGCTGAAATATTATGGCTGCCATCTGGAGTTGTAAAGTGTTAAATGATAAATCATCAGTTGAGATTTACAGTGGCCCTAGTTTACAAGTTTGAATTCACTTGAAAATTCACTGGCTACAAGTTGTCTTTTACAAGTGCCAGCTCCAAATACCCTGCAATCATCTTTGGGTCCTGTAGAGTCGATTTCGACTCATGGTGACCCCATGTGACAGAGTTGAATTGCCTCATACTTTTTTTTTGGGGGGGGAGCACTGTATTGTGGTTTGTGTGAAAGTTTACAAAGCAAATTAGTTTTCCATTCTACAATTTATACAAATTTTATTTCATGACTTTAATTGCAATCCCCTCAATGTGACAGCACTCTACCCACTTCCCTGGATTTACCATTTCTGTCTTCTGAACCTTGTTTTTGGGCAAATGCTGTCCTTTTGGCCTCCTATGGTTGATTGATCTGAAAAGCATGCTCCTCTCAGGTGTTACTGTTGATTTTATGGGCCTTTCTATTGTTTGGCTGAAAGGTGATCCCTGGGAGTAGGTTCAGTTCCAGGTCTGAAGGGTGTCTAAGGGCTATAGTCTCAGGGGTTCCACCAGTTCATAAGGTTTTCTTTACAGAAAACCAGTAGGTCTTTCTCCCACAGAGCTGCTGGATGGGTTCTAACCACCAACCTTTCAGTTAGCAGCTGAGTGCCGAACCATTACACCACCACAGCCTCTTGCAATAGTAGGGAGAAAATGAACTTATTGGCATGTTTCTACTCCCTGGGAACACCACCACATACCAAAACTAATTAATTATGTGGAACTCAGAGGTTTCAAACAGAACCTTAGAATTAATAAGGTCAGAGCCATAAGAGGCTTCAGAAAAATAATGGGGATGGCTCAGCTCTTGCTAAATCTTTGACGATGACTACTACTACCAAACACATCATAGTCTTTTATAGTGTACAGAGTACACTTCTCATATCTTAATTAAGTTGATCCTCTTAACAATCCTGTGAAGTGCTCAGGGCACTGTGGCCACTTGTATTATTGCTTTTATCTCTGTGCTGTGTCATTTAACTTCTCTTCCCTCCATTTGCCTCCGAGTTCTGGAAGACAGAAACAGCATATTCTCTTCTGCATCCTTAGTATCTGGCATGGTATCTGACTCATTAAAGAAAGCACTCACAGATTCACGAATCCTTTCTTAATAAATTCCACATTTTAGAGATTAGACAACCAAGGCTCACAGAGATTAAGAGGGATCTACCCTGGAGAGATGACTTGGGAGAGAAGGGTGCCATAAACCTCCAAAGATGAGTGGTGCTGTTGTGTGGAAAAGGATTAGACTACGAATTTCACATGACCTCACCAGATGAATATAAATGGAGGTTAGCAGAAGACAGATTTCAGCTCATATAA